>NC_053023.1:661827888-662060729 GCF_003073215.2 Triticum urartu | reverse complement strand
TTTGGTGCAGCATGCCTCCCGACAAGCATCGACCGGTCCTTCTCTACTCGCACTGGCGCAACCCCGACCCGACCGGTCCTTCTTCTTCTGGCACTACCGCAAACCCGACCGATCCTTCACCTCCGTGATGACGGTAAGACCTAGACTTAGCTTTATTTCCTCCAAAATGCTTACCATTATGACCTAGACTTAGCTAATCTTCCTCCAAAATGACATAATTAGCTTACTTAGCTCCAAAATGATCTATACTTAGCTTTGTTTCCTCCGAAATGACCCAAGTTAGCTCAAATATGCTAAGTTATCTCTAACATGCTTAGTTACCTAGGTTTGACCAATAATGACATACACTTAGCTTACATATGTAAAAAATGGCATAATTAGCATGCTTAGGTTTGAAATGGCACAAAAATCTTGGTAACATCATATATGTCATATAGTTAGCTTATTTTCCTCAAAAATGACATAATAAGCCTAATTAGCTCCAAAATGACCTACACACTTAGCATTTTTACCTAGCTTAGCTAAAAAATGGCATTTTTTGTACCTTAGTTAGAAGAAGAAGAAGATAAATAAGAGGATAGGAGAAAAAGAAACAGAAGATAAATTCTTCTTCTTCTTCTTTCTTCTTGTTGTTCTTGTAGCTAGTCTTCTTACTTAGTTAGAAGAAGAATAAGATAAAGAAGAGGAGAGGCGAAAAAGAAAGAGAAGATAAATTCTTCTTCTTCTTCTTTTTCTTCTAGCTAGTCTTCTTCCTTAGTTAGAAGAAGAAGAAGATGAGAAGAGAAAAAGAAAGAGAAGATAAATTCTTCTTCTTCTTTTTCTTATTTTTCTTCTAGCTAGTCTTCTTCCTTAGTTAGAAGAAGAAGAAGATGAAGAAGAGGAGAGGAGAAAAAGAAATATAAGATACATTCTTCTTCTTATTTTTCTTCTTTTTCTTCTAGCTAGTCTTCTTCTTCTTCTAACTTTCATCTTTCCTAATTTGCAGATTTTCTTTAGATGAGGAAGCTTGCATTGATGGAGTGTACACTTCTCCTTATGCTTCCTTTTGGATATGTTGATATGTTGGATATGAGAAACTTGTTTTGGATATGTATGTATGGATATGTTGTTAGAAACCATTGTATATGTTGTTGGAAACTTGTGTGTTGGATATGTTCAGTGGTAATTTATTGTTAATATGCTTGTTCAAATTATATTCAAATGTGTGTGTCTATATATATATATATCTGAAATTCTGTCAAATTGAATGAATTTAAGAAACAAAACATGGGCTATAGAGGCTCTTTGCCGTCTGTTGGCAGACGGCAAAGAGCTTTGACGTCCGTTGGCTGACGGCAAAGCTGCCACATGGCAGCTACCTGTGCAACCTGGGGGCACTGGTCTGGCCTATATGGTCGCTTTGTCGTTTGCTGGCAGATGGCAAAGACCTTTTACTCTTTGCCGTCTGCCAGTAGACGACGTAGCATGCCACGTGGCAGCAATCTGGGCTGGCCTATATGGGAACCTTGCCGTCTGGACAAAGATGCAAAAGACTTTGCCGTCTGCCTGTAGACGGCAAAGCACACCGTTAACCCCCTAATGGACCTAACCTACCACGTGTGACGTCCAGGCTCTTTGCCGTCTGCTGGGGGACGGCAAAGACCATTTCATCTTTGCCGTCCGCCAGCAGACAGCAAAGAGCCCTTCACCGTAGCCCATTCAGCCAGACATGTTGCCGTCTGCTGGCTGACGGCAAAGGCCTTTGCCATCCTCCAGGCATGCCTTTGCCGTCAGCCATGGCAGACAACAAAGTGTCTGATTCCTGTAGTGTAGGGACTCCAAACCTTGGGAAAATAACTTCCTTAAGCATTTTAATAGAGGTGTTGTGATCAGCACTACTGGTTGGAATAGCTTCTACCCATTTAGTAACATAATAAACAACAACCAAAATATGTGTATACCCATTCGAGGAAGGAAAAGGTCCCATGTAATCAAATCCCCAAACTTCAAATGGTTCAACAACAAGTGAATAATTCATAGGCATTTCTTGACGCTTACCGATATTACCTATTCTTTGACATTCATCACAAAATAAGATGAACTTACGGGCATCCTTGAAGAGAGTAGGCTAATAAAATCCAGATTGAAATACCTTGTGAGCAGGTCTATCTCCAGCATGATGCCCTCCATAAGCTTCGGAGTGACATTTTCGTAAGATTTGTCCCTGTTCATGCTCAGGTACACGTCTAATAATACCATCTACTCCTTATTTATAAAGATGTGGGTCATCCCAAAAGTAATGTCTTAAATCATAGAGGATTTTTTTGTTTTGTTGGTATGTAAAGCTAGGTGGTAAATATTTAGCAACAATGTAATTAGCATAATAAGCATACCAAGGAGTATTATGAGCAACATTTATTGCAACTAACTGTGCATCAGGAAAACTATCATCAATAGGTAGTGGGTCATCAGGCACATTTTCAAGCCTAGATAAATTATCAACTACTGGGTTCTCAGCTCCTTTTCTATCAATGATACGTAAATCAAATTCTTGTAACAAGAGAACCCATCGAATAAGTCTAGGTTTGGCATCCTTCTCTTCCATAAGATATTTAATAGCAGCATGGTCTGTGTGAACAGTTACTTTGGAATCAACAATATAAGGTCTAAATTTATCACAAGCAAACACCACTACTAAGAATTCTTTTTTAGTAGTAGCATAATTTCTTTGAGCACTGTCTAGAGTTTTACTAGCATAATGAATAACATTCAATTTCTTATCAACTCTTTGTCCTAGAACAACACCAACAACATGAACACTAGCATCACACATAATTTCAAAAGGAAAGTTCTAATCAGGTGGTTGAACAATAGGTGCAGAAATTAAGGCTTTCTTGAGTGTTTCAAAGGCTTCTAAACAATCATCATCAAAAACAAAAGGAATATCCTTTTGCAAAAGACTCGTAAGAGGCCTAGAAATTTTAGAGAAGTCTTTGATAAATCTCCTATAGAAACCAACATGACCTAAGAAACTACGAATACCTTTTATATCTTTAGGACATGGCATTTTCTCAATTGCATCAACCTTAGCTTGGTCCACTTCAATACCTTTTTCAGAAATTTTATGACCCAAGACAATGCCTTCATTAACCATAAAGTGGCACTTCTCCCAATTCAAGACAAGATTTGTTTGTTCACATCTCTGCAAAACTCGCTCAAGATTGCTTAAACAATCATCAAAAGACCTCCCATATACAAATAAGTCATCCATGAAAACCTCAACAATATTTTCACAAAAGTCAGAGAATATAGCAGTCATACATCTTTGAAAGGTAGCAGGTGCATTACATAAACCGAAAGGCATACATCTATAAGCATAGGTTCCAAAGGGACAAGTAAAAGTGGTCTTTTCTTGATCAGGTTGAGAAACAGATATTTGTGAAAAACCAGAATATCCTTCAAGGAAGCAAAAGTGTGTGTGCTTAGATAATATTTCAAGCATTTGATCAATTAAAGGCAGAGGGTAATGATCTTTTCTAGTTGCTTTGTTTAATTTTCTAAAATCTATTACCATTCTATAGCCTATGGCATTTCTTTGTGGAATAAGTTCATTCTTATCATTAGGAACAATGGTTATACCTCCTTTCTTAGGGACACAATGAATAGGACTTACCCATCTACTATCAGCTATGGGATAGATTATACCTGCTTCCAGAAGCTTTAAGATTTCCGTTCTTACCACTTCCTTCATTTTTCGATTTAACCGACGTTGGTGATCAACAACGGGTTTAGCATCAGGTTCCATATTAAATTTGTGCTGACATAGAGTGGGACTAATGCCCTTTAAATCATCAAGAGTATATCCAATAGCAGCTCGGTGCTTCCTTAGAACTTTTAATAATCTTTCTTCTTCATGTTCTAAAAGGTTAGCACTAATAATAACATGATATATTTTCTTTTCACCAAGATAAGCGTATTTAAAAGTTTCTGGTAATTGTTCTAAATCAAACACAAGATCACCTTAGGAGGAGGAGGACCTCCTAGAGTTTCAATAGGCAAGTTGTGTTTAAGTAGAGGACATTGTTCAAAGAAAAATCTTATCTATTTCATTTCTTTCATGCATATGTAAATCATTTTCAGGGTCTAGCAAACATATTTCTAAAGGATCAGTAGGTGGTACAACAATAGAAGCAAGACCAATTAATTCATCCTTACTAGGCAATTCTTTTTCATGAATCTTTCTACTAAACTTGGAAAAATTAAACTCATGAGACTCAACACCAAAGCTAACACCGACAATTTGTTTCTCATAATCTATCTTAGCATTAACGGTGTTCAAGAAAGGTCTACAAAAGATAATGCAACAAAAATCATCTTGTGGGGAACCAAGAACAAGAAAATCAGTAGGATATTTTATTTTCCCACACAAGACTTCAACATCTCTAACAATCCCAATTGGTGATATAGTGTCTCTATTGGCAAGTTTAGTAGTAACATCTATGTCTTCTATCTCTACGGTTGCTATGTCCTTCATAATTTCTTGATATAAGGTGTAAGGAATAGCACTCATACTAGCACCTATGTCACATAAACCATGATAATAGTGATCTCCTATTTTAACTGAGATAACGGGCATGCCAACAATAGGTCTATGTTTATCCTTTTTATCAGGTTTGGCAATTCTAGCAGCTTCTTCACAGAAGTAAATAACATGCCATCCATATCTTCTTCCAAGAGATCTTTAACCATAGCAATACTAGGTTATACTTTAATTTGTTCATTAGGTTTAGGTGTTCTAATATAGCTTTTGTTAACCACAGTTGAAACTTTAGCATGTTCCTTTATCCTAACAAGGAAAGGTGGTTTCTCAATATAAGTAGAAGGAACAACTGGATCAAGATTGTAAAGTATAGTTTCTTCTTTAACTGGTACCCCTTCTTTAATTTCTTCTTTAATAGGATGGGTGATATTTAAACCACTTCTCTTTAGGGAGATCAACATGAGTAGCAAATGATTCACAAAAGGAGGCTACTATCTCAGAGTCAAGTCCATATTTAGTGCTAAACTTTTGAAAAGCATCGGTATCCATAAAAGATTTAACACAATCATACTTAAGTTTAATACCTGACTCTTTACCTTTGTCGAGTTCCCACTCTTCAAAGTTGTGTCTAATTCTTTCCAAAAGATCCCACCGGAATTCAATAGTCTCCTTCATAAAAGAACGAGCACAAGAAGTATCAAGCATGGTTTGATCATTACGAGAAAGCCGAGCATAAAAATTCTGGATAATAATTTCTCTTGAGAGCTCATGATTGGGGCATGAATATAACATTGACTTAAGTCTCCCCCAAGCTAAAGCAATACTTTCTCCTTCACGAGGCCAAAAAAAAATATATAATTCCGATCATGATGAACTAGATGCATAGGATAATTTTTTTGGTGGAACTCCAATTTCAAACGATTCCAATTCCAAGATCCAATATCATTGCATAGCCTATACCATGCCAATGCTTTTCCCTTCAAAGATAAAGGTAAAATCTTCTTCATAACCTCATCTCCGGGTAAACTTGCAAGCTTGAACAATCCACAAATTTGTTCTACATATATCAAGTGCATATCTGGATGTTCGGTTGCATCTCCTGCATAAGGATTAGCTAGCAGTTGTTCTATCATACCCGAAGGAATTTCATATTCAATATTTTCAGTAGGTGCAGTAGGTTGAGGGGTAGATAATTGTGGTTCCGGTCGAGATGAAGATACCCCCTGAAAGGATTGTTTTCCATAGTAACAAGTGACAACAAATTTTAGCACACTATATAAATGTTTCCTTACCAAAGGCACTTCACTCCCCGGCAAGGGTGCCAGAAAATAGCCTTGATGACCCACAAGTATAGGGGATCAATTGTAGCTCTTTTCGATAAGTATGAGTGTCGAACCCAACGAGGAGCAGAAGGAAATGACAAGTGGTTTTCAGCAAGGTAATGTCTGCAAGTGCTGAAATCGGAAGTAGTAGAGTAGTTTGATAGCAAGATAATTTGTAACGAGCAAGTAACGATAGTAGTAACAAAAGTGCAGCGAGGTATCCCAATCCTTTTGAGGCAAAGGACATGCCAAAATAGTCTCTTATAATAAGCAAAGCGTTCTTGAGGGTACATGGGAATTTCATCTAGTCACTTTCACTGTGTTGGTTTGATTCGTGTTTGGTACTTTGATAATTTGATATGTGGGTGGACCGGTGCTTAGGTGCTATTCTTACTTGAACAAACCTCCTACTTATGATTAACCCTCCCGCAAGCATCCGCAACTATGAGAAAAGTATTAAGAATAAATTCTAACCATAGCATTAAACTTTTGGATCCAGTCGATCCCTCACGGAATAGCGCATAAACTTGGGTTTAAGCTTCTGTCACTCTCGCAACCCATCATCTAATTGCTACTCCACAATGCATTCCCTTAGGCCCAAATATGGTGAAGTGTCATGTAGTCAACATTCACATGATACCACTAAGGGAATCACAACATACATACTATCAAAATATTGAACACATATCAAATTCACATGATTACTTGCAACATGATTTCTCCTGTGACCTCAAGAACAAAAGTAACTACTCACAAATAATAATCATGCTCAAGATCAGAGGGGTATTAAATATCATATTGGATCTGAACATATAATTTTCCACCAAATAAACCATATAGTAGTCAACTACAAGATGTAATCAACACTACTAGTCACCCACAAGCACCAATCTATAGTTCCGGTAACAAGATTGAACACAAGAGATGAACTAGGGTTTGAGATGAGATGGTGATGTTGAAGATGTTGGTGGAGATTGCCCTCCCAAATATGGGAGAGTTGTTGGTGATGATGACACTACTGCAGGATGCTGCTAACGCGACACTACGATCAGAGACCCTTCGACGAAACTGTGTGCGATGATGAGGAACAAAAGAAACGGGCAGCCAGATGGAGGTGTGTGTGATATATAGCATATGGTTCACTCGGATGAACTGTTTGTGATTAGGCAACACAAAAGAAATGGTCAGCCAGATCAAGGCGTGTGCGATATACGGCATGCGGTTCACTCGGATGAACTGTTTGCGTTGAGACAAGAGAATAGAAACGGTTCAATATATCAAGATGTGTGTGATATGCGGCAAATAGTTGTGTAATCAGAAATGCGTGTGAAGACCGATAATAACACGGACAATTGCTGCTAATAAGCTGCATGTGATATGCTCTGTCTACACAACATCTATTGGCCATTGGGGGACGGGCGGTCATCCGGATATGCCATAAGGATGCGAAGAGGCATCCTATATCTGCAAGGACTAGCTATTCCACCAGTAGCTCATGTAAGAGAACTCTCAAGTTAAGTGTGCTCAGGCTGGAGCAGCCATCAGATGGGTGACTGCATGGGAAGTTATGTTGATGTTAAATTAACTGATATGATGGGTCATATTTGTCAAATTAAATGACTGATACGACCCATCCCATGAGTTAATTTAACCTTGAGGTCCTTGTTTTTTTAACACATGTTACATAAGGTCTACCACATTACTTTTTGACAATGTGCGATACGTGGTATACAGTTGATCCATCCGGCCTGTTTGTGATGGAATAAGCCGTGTGTGTTGTGGGAAAATGCTTGCTGGTATTCAACCGTTTGCGATTGATGAACTCATCACCGACAGGTTCCCTAGTGTGGTCCGTGTTCATCTGATCATCATCTACTTCTTATGCTAGCTCGATGTTCCTTCTATGCTAAGTTTCCGTTAATTTGATGGCGTTTTATGAACACGCCACCGTTTCCCGCCATTTCCTCACCTATTTCCCACCACCCAGCCATATTGCACATAAACCTAGGCGGCGCGCGACGCACGGAGGCGACAAGCGCAACCTATAGCACATCCACCTTTTCCAAGCATGCCAACCCACCAAAGCGCCGCCTCTACCATCAACCTCGTCGACGAGGAAAACGAGCAGGCGCAACGGCCCGTCGAGGCCGAGGCGCTCCCCGGCAACGCGATGGACGACGCTGTGATGCACGTCATCGCTAGTGTTGAATAGACCTTTGGCTGATGGCACTTGAGCACCGCGGATCGAGATAGGCATGTCAGCGCTGACAGGCTGCAGCTCGCCGCACAACATGATCGATGGCGCGCCGCAGAGCAAGCTAGGTGCGTCCGCGCTGATAGGCCGCGGCTCGCCGCACGGCGAGACCGTTGGAGCGCTGCAGAGAGAGAGAGGCGTGGTGCGTCGCACAGCAAGAGCGGATCCATCGGCGCTTGTCTGCTGTCGACACGGTGTCGCAGCTGGGTACACGTCCCGTCAGTACCCCCATTCCTTGCCAGAAGTGGGCAGAGGCCCTTAGCATCGTACTTGCCCCAGAGGCCGGCTGCGCCGTACTTGCACCGAACGCCCGCCGCGCCGTTCGCATGGGTCGCGTCGTTCACATGGGTCGCGTCGTTCGCCTTGTCCGTGGCCCGCTCGATGCCTACGCACTGGTCGGTAGGCTCAACCGCCTCCTTGGCCTAGGTGTCCACCTGGGCGCAGTAGAGGAACATGGCCGTCACATCCTCGAGCTGGTGATCTCCGATGAAATAGACAACTTGAAGCTCGAGATCGCGCTCCAGATGTACCGCGAGCGTGTCGACTGCTTGGACGAATGCCTGCACGAGTTCAGGTAGAGCCAAGAGCTACCGTAGGCAAGGGTTGTTGGTCATGGTCCCATGGACACGTTTTATTTTGGTGAGTTGTTTCGACGTGGATAGCTATGTATTCAAACCAATCATAGTATTGCTCTGTTTATTCCTCTGTTTCAATGTGCGTACTCTGTTTTCCGTTCTTACATGTTCTATTTCAATGTGTGTGTATACGCTTTTCATTCTGTATATGTAGATGATAACAGCTAGATTCAAATTAGTATACAAAAACAGATAGAAAATGGAATTCATAATATATATATATATTAATAGTCCATTAGTTCATCACAGAATATATACATATATATATAATATCATCACATATACGCGATGATACTTAACTACTAGGTACAATGCATACAATTCAAAACGAACAATAGTAAAACTAATAATCCCTCCTGGGGCCAGTATTTCGGTAGCCCCTCACCGGCAGCTCCCTGGTGCGCGGCATCTTCTAGTGCGGAGGCAGTACTCCGCCTCCTCCGCCTCACAGCGCTTGACGTACCGCTCTGCCTCTTGCTGGCGGACGAGCGCGAAGATCTTGCCATTTTGTTGGGTGCCCATCGGAGCTCCTCGTCGGTGGCACGCTGGAGCTTATCGGCCCACCTCCACATAGCGACGAGGCACCCAACGCCTTTGACCTTCCTCACGAAGTACCCGTCTTCATACACCTCCTCCGCATGATGACGCGCCCGCCCCCAAAGCTCCGCCGCCTCCTTTTTCCAGGCGGCATCACGGGCTTCACAGACCGCCTGGTACCTGGCTTCCTCCTTTGCCATCTCTTTCTTGAACGCTACTTGTCTGGCTTTGTCAGCCGACAGCAGGGACTTCCACAGACAAAGATTGTACTGGCCACTAAACCAGTCCAAAGTTGGGGGGTCCGACGCAACCTCTCCGGCGGGGCGTACGGGTCCTCGTCGGAGCTAATTGAGTGAGCGTCCTCGCGGGGTGGCGACTCCTCGTCGGCGCATGGGCAGACCGGTGGCGCCATGGCAGAGTTTTGAGAGAGAGAGACAGGGCGAGCGAGGGGAGGATGTAGATGAGAATGCAGGTGGGACGACATGAGCAAGGTAGTATTTATTGGCGGCCAAAATCTAGATAAACGGGAACAGTACACACGCCGGTCACCGGAATTTACGAGTACTGTAATTTGAATTACACATGATTCCCGCAGCAAAATCCATGTGTGAACATAATAGCTGATGGTTTCAAATACAAAACCGTGTCTGATTAATGATCGCCGCCACTCACCTACCAAACCTCGAGCCACAAGATAGAGTGCCAATCGTGTGGGGGCTGGTTGTCTTGCCAGATCTTTATGTTTTCTTTTTTGAACACCAGATATTTATATCGTCTGATGATTTTTAACTCGCACACAAGTACACAAAAATATGATTTTTCAAACCGTTATGGCTAGCCGTTGCATGTAGATGTAGTTCAAATTTGAATTACAGTCATTAAATGGCTAGAAAATCACTTAAATGTCTTTAAAAGGACAAATGACCCCTGAAATTTTCCAAATTTTCACATGATAGTTGTATTAGTGCATGTTAAACATAGAAAAAATTTGAAGGCCGTAAGAGGAAGCTATCTCCCGTTCGTCGTCAAACATGCATTGTTCCCTCTCGGAACCATGAACCTTCTAGTGAGTTGCTCTGGTTTGTGAGGGGGGGGGTGTCCAAACTTTAATCAAACAGGCCAATTTTTTTACCACATCATCTTGGTGGCATGACATTACATCAAGCAAGGTTTCATGTTTTTCTGATCATTTTTTTGAAATTAAAATGCCATGGCACTCCATGCATGTGCCCATGCCGTGAGACCAATATGTTTAAAAATTCCTTCTATTTTACTGCCCATGGAATTAACTCGCACATAAGTGCACAAATATGATTTTTCAAATCATTATGGTTAGCCGTTGCATGTAGATGTAATTCAAGTTTGAATTACAGTCATTAAATGGCTAGAAAATCACTTAAATGTCTTTAAAAGGTCAAATGGCCCATAGAATTTCCCTAATTTTCACATTACAGTTATAGTAGTGCATGTTAAACGTAGAAAAAAATTTGAAAGCCGTAAGAGGAAGCTATCTCCCGTTCATCATCAAACATGCATTGTTCTCTCTCGGAACAATGAGCCTTCTAGTGAGTTGCTCCAGTTTGTGAGGGGTGTGTGTCCAAACTTTCGTCAAACATGCCAATTTTTTACCACATCATCTTGGTGGCATGACATTACATCAAGCAAGGTTTCATGTGTTTCTGATATTTTTTTAGTTTTTTGGAATTAAAATGACATGCCACTCCATGCATACATATGCATGTGTCCATGTCGTGGGACAAATATGTTCGAAAATTCCTTCTAATTTACTTCACATGAAATTAACTCGCACACAAGTACACAAATATGATTTCTCAAACTGTTATGGTTAGCTGTTGCATGTCTATGTAGTTCAAATTTGAATTATGATCATTAAATGGCTAGAAAATCACTTAAATGTCTTTAAAAGGTCAAATGACCCCTAGAATTTTCCAAAATTTCACATTACAGTTGTAGTAGTGCACGTTAAACGTAGAAAAAATTTGAAGGCCGTAAGAGGAGGCTATCTCCCGTTCGTCATCAAACATGCATTGTTCCCTCTCGAAACCACGAGCCTTCTAGTGAGTTGCTCCAGTTTGTGAGGGGTGTGTGTCCAAACTTTCTTCAAACATGCCAATTTTTTTACCACATCATCTTGGTGGCATGACATTACATCAACCAACGATTCATGTGTTTCTGATTTTTTTTAATTTTTTGGAATTTAAATGCCATGGCACTCCATGCATACATATGCATGTGTCCATGTCGTGAGACAAATATGTTTCAAAATTCCTTCTAATTTTCTGCACATGGAATTAACTCGCACACAAGTACACAAATATGGTTTTTCAAACCATTATGGTTAGCCGTTGCATGTAGATGTAGTTCAAATTTGAATCACGGTCATTAAATGGATAGAAAATCACTTAAATGTCTTCAAAAGGTCAAATGACCCCTGAAATTTTCCAAATTTTCACATGACAGTTGTATTAGTGCACGTTACACGTAGAAAAAATTTGAAGGCTGTAAGAGGAAGCTATCTCCCGTTCGTCATCAAATATGAATTGTTCCCTCTCGGAACCACGAGCCTTCTAGTGAGTTGCTCTGGTTTGTGAGGGGTGTGTGTCCAAACTTTCATCACCACATCATCTTGGTGGCATGACATTACATCAACCAAGGTTTCATGTGTTTGTGATATTTTTTTAACTTTTTGGAATTTAAATGCCATGGCACTCCATGCTTAATTGTGCCATAGCCGTTAGACCAATATGTTTGAAAAATCCTTCCAATTTACTGCACATGGAATTAAATCGCACACAAGTACACAAAATATGACTTTTTCAAACCATTATGGTTAGCTGTTGCATGTATAGTGCAAATTTCAATTACGGTCATTAAATGGCTAGAAAATCACTTAAATGTCTTAAAAGTTCAAATGACCCCTGAAATTTTCCAAAATTTGACATGATAGTTGTATTAGTACTACAAAATTTCTCGTTCATTTAAAACACCATCCGTTGCCACTTTACTCCAAATTCGTCTTTCATATCTAATAAAAAATATCTACAACATCACACACACTTGTTTTCTAGGAACCGTTTGCGATGAAAATATCTGGGTCTATTTAAGTCTCCCTCCTTCAGCTTCGCCGGCTCGTCTGCTCCAGATCCGGCAACCCCCGAATCCACGAATCCCGATACCCATTCCTGCACCCCCTTCTTGCAAAGATGACATCGTGGAAACGCTTCATGAAGGCTCATACAATGGCCGCGTCCCCCTCCCCCCCGAGCACGGCCGCCTGCGCCGAGAGCGCGGCCGCCTATGCCGAGAGTGCCGTCGCATCCGCATTGAGTGCGGCCCCTTCCTCCGAGAGGGCGTCTGCGACAGCCGACAGGGCAGGTGCAGCAGCCGAGACGGCTGCAGTTGCTGCTGCTGCGGCGGCTGCAAACGCCGATAGCGCTCGAGCTGCCGTCCGTGCCGTCGATGTCGCCCTGGCCTGGGTCGAGGCCATCCACACCAAGATCGAGGATGCGCACTCCAACATATTCCAGGCCACCTCGGACTCCGGCATGCAACCCATGTCCGAAAAGGCGGCGGTGGCCTTGGAGCACCTGCTTCCTCATGAGGTCGCTGAGCGGGAGCTGGAGATGCAGGAGCCAGCGGAGATCGAGGAGCGCCCGGAGGAGGAGTTGCACATGGCTGAGGTCGAGGTAAAGAAGAGTCTGTCCATCGAGGAATCGGTGATGGAGTACCAACACGAGCTCTGGCGCATCCACTACTACAAGTACTACAACCTTGAGGGCGGCGCTGAGGATGCGGAGTCCACCAACGGCAGCATGTCGCCAGGACAAGTCATCGACGTCTCGTCTCACACCGGCGATGCATAGGTCGGCTCGGCGATGGATTTGTTAAAATTATGCATACTTAGGCTTTGTTTTTAATGCTGGTCTATTGTTAGAGCAATGTTTAGGTCAACTGGCTCTGTTTAATTACTAAAATTGCCCGATTCAGTAAGTGTGGTCTGTCTGCTGTACGCTCTTTTGTGTGACCAAATTAGCAAGCTATGTTAAATTATGCAATGATGTACCCGGTGAAATTTCTACCAAAATTTGAATTATCAAACTCATCCCATGTGCGTAAAGCAGAAGAATCATTTGCGATGCACACAATCGTTCAAAGTGAATGGTCCGGCGGCACCGTGCGCAAAGTTTCCCTCCACATTTCCAAAATTTTGGCCTACCGCCAAAATATCTACCCCTCCCCCCTTCCCCACCCCCTTTTCTTCCCGACCACAAGTCACATTTCCCCCATTTCCTCCTTCCTTCCTTCCTTCCTTCCTTCCTAAGCTATACCGCTTCCTTGCTCTCGCTGTCTCGCATCCTATCACCGGGGTCTCCATGGTCTTCTTCAAAGACCTCTCAAGCGGTTCCTCCTCCGGCGACGACTCCTTCACCACCCGGGGATGCCTCTATTCTCTCTCTCGGGCTATGACTTGGAATGAAGGATTTTTACCCGGCGGTCGATTTGAGTCATTTCTTCCTCTTGTAGCTCCCTAGGACCATCAGTGGCAATGAATGGAGCGGGGTGGCTGAAGATCTATCTGCTTGTTGTCACCATCAATCTCCATGCGTGAAGATAGTTGTGTTTGAATCTGTGGACAGTGGGAGGAAGTTTATGGCATGTGCAGAGAAGGTTAGACCCTCTTTCGTTATTACAAATCATTTGTTAGATGTGATTCAGACACTGTCATGGTCCTAACCCATTCATACCACACCTTCAACCAAACGCATCCTAAGATAGTGTCAGAGTTTGTACTTAGTATCTAAAATTGTTGCCATCTCATCAGCGGTGCCATTAGAAAATTATTTGGCATCGCTTCAGCAGTTTGTGCAGCCAACTTTGGTCCACACATCCAAGCAGCCAAGCAGTAAAATACTAAATATTTATGGCACGAAGGAACTGGGCATCAGAGCAACTAGGTGCTCTGGAGTCTGGGTCCCTGATTTTTTTCCGCTGCATCGGCTTGCCAGTGCAGGGCACTAGTGCGAGATGTAGCAACAGTTGTCTTTACACCAACTTTGGCATACATAGTGGACGGCCTTAGTGCTATTAGTTCTATGTTACTAAAATTTGTGCATGTACACACCTGTTAGTATCAATTTGCTGTCATCGAAACACTATCGTTATGTTGTTGCAGTTATATTTACCTTCCTCATAAAATGTTCAATTTGTTATTTATTGTACATGAGTAAGAACTTGTAGCGTTGTTGTAGTTAATTATAGCTTCTAATGTTCCAGGATTTGGTTGTTGTCTCAGTAGCAATTAGTTCATTTGCACATTGATCTTTTTGAGAAGATATGTCATAATTAACATGTTTCTTTAGTTTTTCAAAATAAGCATTGGTGATTTTCTATGTTGCTATAAACCCATTTCCCCTACAATTGTTACTGATCTAGTTTTAAATATTATAGAATGAACAGAAGTGTTCTTACTTGGAGTGGGTTGATCAAGAGTGGCCATAGTCTTTGAAGATGTGCCTAGCGAAGCTCTGGAACATGTATGAGGAAGTGAACAGACGTAGGCTTAGAGAAAGTGTTGTCAACGCTGAAGAATATTTGAAGATGCGGGATAAAAAGAGGAAGGTGGAGAATGAACTCAGATTTTTTAAATCAGACTTTGCTAAGATGGTGTTGGCGAAGGAGGAGGCACTTCCCCAGTTGGCCAGTGCAAAACAGGTTCTTAATGAACTGAAAGCAGAAGTGGATAAGACGAGCCTGGATGATCTCAATTAGGGAAATGAATATATTGTTCTTACGAAGTTGAACTAGCTATATGTTGTATTGTGTTGTTTTCATGTAGCTATCGTAATGTGATGTTATAATATATTTTATGTGCCTGATATGAAATTGGCAAACGATTATTCGATATGAAATGTGAATTTTCGTAATACTGGAATTTTTGATTCTAAACTAATAAACCTGCTAAATGTGTCATGGACCTTTGCAAACGGTTCTAGCAGTAAAAGCGCTTGTGATGGATAGCCCAATGCCACACAGTTTTCTTCATCAAATCGTGCGTGATGTAGTTGATAAAAGCAAACAGTTAACCAAGGCAGAGCGTGTGTGATAGTTACACTTTTCACACACGAGCCTACACATAAAACTGTGTGGGATGTACATACGAACGGAAACGTTTTCCCTAGATTGACTGTGTGGGATGTACATAAGAACGGAAATGTTTTCCCTGGATTGACTGTGTGGGATGTACATAAGAACGGAAACGTATTCCTTGGATTGACTGTGTGATATACATACCTACAGAAATGTTTTTCTGGGATTCATCGTGTAGGATGTACAAACCTACAGAAATGATTGGGTTTTGATGCCTCGCCCGATCGCACACGAGCTCATTTGGTGTCCCAGGAGGGCCTACCCCCGATGATTTCTGGGTCGTGTGGAAGGACCCCCCTATCGCACACACTCACTTGGCAACGGTTCCAAATTCCGTCGCAGAAAGGGGTTAAAAACCGTTTGTATAGCACCGATGCGTACCAGTGTGATGACGGTGATTTCCCCCTCCGAGAGGGAAGTTCCCCCGGCGGAATCGCTCCGCCGGAGAGAAAAAGTGCTCCTGCCCAAGTTCCGCCTCGAGACGGAGGTGCTCCGTCCCGAAAGTCATCTCCTTATTTTTTCTAGGTCAAAATGACCTATATACCAGAAGATGGGCACCGGAGGTGGGCCTGGGTGAGCACAACCCACCAGGGCACGCCTGGGCTCCCTAGCACACCCAGGTGGGTTGTGCCCCCTGGTGGGCCACCTCTGGTAGTTATTTGCTCCAATATTCCTCAAATATTCCATAAAAATCTCCATGAAGTTTCAGCTTGGATAAGTAGCCTGATGTAGCTTTTCCAGGTCCAGATTTCCAGCTGCCGGAATTCTCCCTCTTTGTGTATACCTTGCATATTATGAAAGAAAAGGCATTAGAATTACTCCAAAAAGCATTATTATGGATAAAAACATTATAAATAACAGTAAGAAAACATGATGCAAAATGGACGTATCAATCATCATTAATTACTTGATAACATCCTTTGATGAGCACCAAGCTCATGAGAATTACCTAACCCACATAACATAGGCAACACATATTATGGGTTAATACACAAAGCGCAATTGAGAAATTCTTACCATACCACAAGATCTCATGTGGCACATGATATGTGCTTGTGCCTTGACCATCTTAGAGGTCAATCTTTGATCTTCATCTTGGTCAACATTTATCTTTTCTCCATGATTAATATTGATGTCTTGAAGGCCCTATTGTTATCTTCACTATGCTTCATTTCTTCAAGACACAATAACTAATATCTTAATTCACCATGACCATATCAAGTTTCTCCTTGAATATCATATTGGACATCATTTGCTTGTTCTCATGCTCCAACATAGTATCTTGAGAGGCACAATGAATTCATCACTTGAAATACTTGCTTCAAGACATACTAATCCATGACTCAACATATGAGCTCATAATGATCCTATCTTCAAGCATATGTAGAATTCTTCTCTTTAATAATTCTCTCAAGATCTTGATGCATCATGGTTCAACCCATAAGCCTGAGCAAGATAACGTCTGAGATCCTTAATGAACTCCATATAAATCACATCTTGTTCATCACATGGAATTCATCTTGATCATATTTGATTCAATCACCGAGCTCAACCTTGATGCATGGATAGCAATATGTATATGGCATTCATTTCGAATCCATTCTATCTCCTTCTTGCATCACCATGGAATAAACATCCTTCAGTTCATCCAATATTCTTCATGCATTGGAAATGGAACTTTCCTTCAAATGTATAACTCAATGCAAACATGAGTCCATTAGGATTGTCATTAATTACCAAAACCACACATGGGGACTACATACTTTCAATAATAAAGGTTGCTATCATAAGGGGCAATATAACATGACGTTCTTTTGCACTAAGAGATTGCGCATACAAACCAAAAAGCGCATGGCAACCTCTGCTTCCCTCTACAAAGGGCATATCTTTTACTTTTATGTATTTACTTTTATGCAATAGTCAAAGTTCTTCTCTCTATTCCTTTTTATTTTCTCTTTTGGCAAGCATCATGTGGTGAGGAAAGATCTAGGCACATATATCCAGTTGGATATGAGTATCATGAGTTATTATTGTTGACATCACCCTCGAGGTGAGTGTGTTGGGAGGCAAAACTTTAAGCCCCTATCTTTCTATGTGTTCGGTTGAAACGTTTGCTCATGTGTATGCGGTGAGTGTTAGCAACCATAGAAGACTATATGATGGTTGAGTATGTGGACTTGCCAAAAAGGCTCCGATACGTGACCCTTCCTGAAAAGATGATGAATTGTAGTTGCAAAGTTGACTGAGAACATAGTTTGTTGGTTTTCAATAGAGTTTATGCTTTACACTTTGATGTTGTGATGAATTGTTACTTGTTCATGAGAAGTCTATGATAAAATTTCTATGGTAAAAGTGTTATGATAAAGTTTGTTGCTGTTATAATAATATACATGATGCTTCTATGACCGTATTTTGTTTTTATCGACACCTCTCTCTCTAAGCATGTGGACACGTTTTTCGATTTCGGTTTTCGCGTGAGGACAAGCGAGGTCTAAGCTTGGGGGAGTTGATACGTCCATTTTGCATCATGTTTTCCTACTATTATTTATATTGTTTTTATCCATAATAATGCTTTTTGGAGTATTTATAATGCCTTTTCTCTCATAATATGCAAGGTACACACAAAGAGGGAGAATTCCGACAACTGGAAATCGGGACCTGAAAAAGCTACGTCAGGCTACCTATTCTGCACAACTCCAAATGAGCTGAAACTTCATGAGGAATTTTTATGGAATATATAAGAAACATTGGAGCCAATAAATACCATAGGGGGCCCACCAGGTGGGCACAACCCACCTGGGCGTGCCAGGCGCGCCCTGGTGGGTTGTGCCCTCCTCGGCCCACCTCCGGTGGCCCTCTTCTGGTATATAAGTCATTTTTACCTAGAAAAAAAAATAAGGAGAGGACTTTCGGGATGAAGTGCTGCCATCTCGAGGTGGAACTTGGGCAGGAGCACTTTTGCCCGCTGGTGGAGCGATTCCGCCGGGGGAACTTCCCTCCCGGAGGGGGAAATCATCGTCATCATCATCACCAAGAACTCTACCTTCTTGGGGAGGGCAATCTAAATCAACATATTCAATAGCACCATCTCCTCTCAAACCCTAGTACATCTCTTGCGTTCAATCTTTGAACCGGAACTATAGATTGGTACTTGTGGGTGACTAGTAGTGTTGATTACATCTTGTAGTTGATTACTATATGGTTTATTTGGGGGAAGATTATATGTTCAGATCCGTTATGCTATTTAATCCCCCTCTGATCTTGAGCATGATTATCATTTGTGAGTACTTACTTTTGTTCTTGAGGTCACGTGATAAATCTTGTTGCAAGTAATCATGTGAACTTGATATGTGTTTGATATTTTGATGGTATGTATGTTGTCATTCCCTTAATGGTGTCATGTGAACGTCAACTACATGACACTTCACCATATTTGGGCCTAAGGGAATGCATTGTGGAGTAGTTATTAGATGATGGGCTGCAAGAGTGACAGAAGCTTAAATCCTAGTTTATGCGCTATTCCGTAAGGGGCTGATTTGGATCCAAAAGTTTAATGCTATGGTTAGAATTTATTCTTAATACTTTTCTCATAGTTGCAGATGCTTGTGAGGGGGTAAATAATAAGTAGGAGGTTTGTTCAAGTAAGAACAAGACCTAAGCACCGGTCCACCCACATATCAAATTATCAAAGTAGCGAACATAAATCAAACCAACATGATGAAAGTGACTAGATGAAATTCCCGTGTACCCTCAAGAACGCTTTGCTTATTATAGGAGATCGTTTTGTCTTGTACTTTTCCTGAAAAGGATTTGGCTACCTTGCTGCACTTTTGTTACTGTTACTTTTACTTGTTCGGTACAAATTATCTTGCTATCAAACTACTCGTTACTTATAATTTTAGTGCTTGCAGACATTACCTTGCCGAAAGCCGCTTGCCATTTCCTTCTGCTCCTCGTTGGGTTTGCCACTCTTACTTATCGAAAGGACTACGATTGATACCCTATACTTGTGGGTCATCAAGGCTCTTTTCTGGCGCCGTTGCTGGGGAGTGAAGCGCTCTTGGTAAGTGGAAATCGGTAAGGAAAAATTATTACTACGTGCTGAAATTTATTGTCACTTGTTACTATGGAGAACAATCCTTGGAGGGGTTTGTTCGGGGTATCTTCACCTCGACCGGAACCACAATTAGTTACCCCTCAACCTACTGCACCTACTGAAAATATTGGTTATGAAACTCCTTCGGGTATGATAGAACAACTGCTAGCTAATACTTATGCAGAAGATGGAACCGAACATCCTGATATGCACTTGATATATGTGGATGAAATTTGTGTATTATTTAAGCTTGAAGGTTTACCCGGAGATGAAGCTAAGAAGAAGGTTTTCCCTTTATCTTTTAAGGTAAAAGTATTGGCATGGTATAGACTATGTGATGATATTGGATCTTGGAATTGGAATCGATTGAAATTGGAGTTCCACCAAAAAATTATCCTATGCATCTAGTTCGTCATGATCGAAATTATATATATAATTTTTGGCCTCGTGAAGGAGAAAGTATCGCTCTAGCTTGGGGGAGGCTTAAGTCAATGTTATATTCATGCTCCAATCATGAGCTCTCAAGAGAAATTATCATTCAGAATTTTTATGCTCGACTTTCTCGTGATGATCAATCCATGCTTGATACTTCTTGTACTGGTTCATTCATGAAGAAGTCTATTGATTTCTGGTGGGATCTTTTAGAAAGAATTAAATGCAACTCTGGAGATTGGAACTCGACGAAGGTAAAGAGTCAGGTATTAAGCTCAAGTATGATTGTGTTAAATCTTTTATGAATACCGATGCTTTCCAAAAGTTTAGAACTAAATATGGACTTGACTCTGAGATAGTAGCCTCCTTTTGTGAATCTTTTGCTACTCATGTTCATATCCCTAAGGAGAAGTGGTTTAAACATCACCCACCTATCAAAGAAGAAATTAAAGAACCAGCAATAGCTAAAAAGGAAACTATTATTTATAATGTTGATCCAGTTGTTCCTACTGCTTATATTGAAAAACCACCTTTCCCTGTTAGGATAAAGGAACATGGCAAAGTTTCCACTATGGTCAACAAAAGTTATATTAGAACACCTAAACCAGCTGGACAAATCAAAGTAGAAACCTAGTGTTGCTATGGTTAAAGATCTCTTGGTTGAAAATATATATGGGCATGTTATTTACTTCTGTAATGAAGCTGCTAGAATTGCCAAACCCGATGAAAAAGATAAACATAGGCCCGTTGTTGGCATGCTCGTTGTCTCAGTTAAACTAGGAGATCACTATTATCATGGTTTATGTGACATAGGTGCTAGCGTGAGTGCTATTCCTTTTACCTTATATCAAGAAATTATAAACGATATAGCACCCACTGAAATAGACACTACAAAAAAAAGACACATCCGTGCCATTTAGGGCCGAACAAAAAAATTGTCATACTTATGACACTTCTATGACAATAATTGTGACAAAACCTGGTATCATCATAGATGTGGTGGGCTCCTACTTCTATGAAAAAAATCATGACAGAAAATGGGCTTTTCGTCCTGGGCGGGCTGCAGCTGCATGACATTCTTTGGGCCGTCCATGACGGAGAAAAACGTGGTAGAAGCAAGGGCGAGGAAAATATCGGGGGAGTTCCCGATTACAGTGGGTGGTCGGGGGCCGAGCGATGCGTGTTTATCTCGTACGTACGCGTGTGTGTGCGAGGCGTTGGGCTCTAACTGAACCCGAGCGATTGCACTGCAGGCTACGCGTTACTGAACCCGAGCGATCGATCGATGGCTGTTAACTGAACCCGGTCGAGCGATTCCTTTGCTACTACTGCTAACTGAAGCCGACTGAACACTGCTGCTTCCTTCCCTTGATGAATAGTGAGTGTTGTTGGGGGGTTTGGATGAACATTTCGCGGTGGGGGGTTGGATGAACAGGACCCCGTGGTAGTAGAGGCCGTTGTCGCTGGATGAACAGCACCCCGATCGATCGAGCCGGTGGATGAACAGGACCCCGTGGAGGGCTGGATGAACAAGACCCCGTGGAGGGATGGTTGAATAGTAGCCGGTGGAGGGCTAGTTGAACAGTATCCGGTGGAGGGCTGGATGAACAGTAGCCCGTGGAGGGGTGGTTGAATAGGACCGCGTGGAGAGGGCTGGTTGAACAGTAGCCGGTGGAGGGCTGGTTGAACAGTAGCCCGTGGAGGGGTGGTTGAACAGGGCCCCCATGGAGAGGGCTGGTTGAACAGTAGTCGGTGGAGGAGCGCGCAGTGGAGGCTGGATGAACAGGAGTCCGTGGATGAACAGTCGCAGGTGGAGGCTGGAGGAGGTCGACGGTGGATGAACAGTAGACCATGGAGGCTGGAGGAGGTCGACGGTGGAGATGAACAGTACCCCGTGGAGTCCCGTTTTGCGCTACGCCACATCCCTCCCGATGAACAAGACCCTCGATTCGACTGTAGCGCCCCAACACAAGTCCATTTCCTCCGTTTTGCAGTACGCCACACCCCTCCCGATCAACAGGACTGCGTTTCAACCGTAGGAGATCCATTTACTCCGTTTTGCGGTACGCCAGACCCCTCCCGATGAACAGGATCTCGTTTCCATCGTGGCCGGTCGAACACAAGGCCGTTTCCTTCGTTCTATGGTACGCCAGGCCTTGTTTTCATCGCCTGTTCCGTCCAAGCCGGTTGGCTCCCGATGAACAACACGCGTTCCGTTGCCTCCCGATGAACACGGCGCATTCTGTTACCTCCCCAACATGACAACGATGCAGTTTCTCCGTTCCGACCCAGCCACAGCCATGTACACGAGCCCTGGTTGTACGTATGCATGAGTAGGCGTTCGAGACCCCGCCCGTATGTACATACATGGCCGTATTTTCTTTCTTGCACCCTGGCCTCTGTACGTACGTGTACATGCTACGTGCGCGCCTCTACTACGACACGTGCACACCTCTACTACGACACGTGCGCGCCTCTACTATGACACGTGCCCTTCCTTGCACGGCCATGATTCATCATTGCAACCTGCAAACAGACCGATCGACCAGTATGTACGTACACGTCCGCGACCAGAATGACAATGCTACGTACGCTCCGACCGGGTGGGTCCCGACTGCCAGGCACTTCCTTGCGTGCGAAGATGTAGCTGCTAGGTCCCAGCAGTCAGGGGGCAAATCATTTTTTTGCCCGTAATATGGACGCACTTCCTTGCGTGCGAAGATGTAGCTGGTGGGTCCCAGCAGTCAGGGGGGAAACGTTTATTTTCACGAAATACGGTGGCCCGTCTGGTGGGTCCCTGCTGTCAGGTGGAGGAATCATTATTTTCCACGAAATAAGGAGGCACTTCCTTGTTGCGGCCGTGGACCCAGCTGTCAGCCTCTCCACGTACAGTACTCTTCCGATGGAAGTCGTTCCTTGACCATGTTGACCACGCCGCGCCGAGAGCACTAGGGCGATGGACGACGGCGAGGCCTAGGAAGGGGACGACGCGAAGCTGGGGAAGACGCGGCAGTGGAAGCCCACGCGGAGAGGAGTACGAGGGTTCACTGGTTCGGCTGCGGTGTGAGGCTGCCGTCGCCGCAGAATAACAGGGGGTGTGGGTGAGTAGAGGCAGATGGCCTGTCCAGCGGTGGGAGTAGTAAGGGGCGATGAGGCCTCCGCGGCAGCACAGCCGACCACGGGAGGCAGGAGCAGGCGGCATGACCGACGCTGCTTTGGGCGGTTGGAGCAAGAAGACCAGAGGTTGAAGAAGCACGACGGCCGTTGGATGGACATCATACGGTAACTGCAGCTAGAATCGTTTATATTGACTAAATTGACAAATCCCTTGGTACGCATCAACTTAGTAGGCCCACGGGCCAGCTTCCGAAACGGTGCACCCCAGATGTCAGGGGGAGGAATCATTTTTCGGGCGGGTGAAGCTAGAATATCCGAGATTGAAGAAGAAGCACGACATCCGTTGGATGGACATCCAACGGCCACTTCTGCTAGAACCGTGTGTTGACTATAAGTTGACAAAGCCTTGCATACACGTCAACTATTTTTTTGAGGGGACGCGCCAACTTAGTAGGCCCACAAGTGTGTGGCAGAGAACTTATAGCCCATTTGAGATTTGTAAGAATATACAACCCATTTTTGAATTCTAATGGAATTTACTACAACCCATTTACAGTTTGTTAAAAGTACAGCCCATTTTCTAGCTAGGACAACGATTAATAATTTCAACCAACCATTCAAAACAGAATTCAATAAAATTTCCCACATTTTGATGGGATCCGAAATATTTTTATCCCGAAATTTTAGTCAGATTAAATACAATTTCAATATAAATTTGTATTACGTAAAAATCCAACGAAACATTGCGCGCACAACAATTAATGAAATTAAAATTTTCAAAATCCAGAAATAATATTTTATAAAGAAATTACGTGTTTGGTGCATTTTTTATAGTTACTGCCCAGTTTTTATAGTTACATCCCATTTATTATTTCTTAAAGCCCATTTTCTTGTTAAGCCTAATGCATCCCTCGTAGGAAAGATTTGCAGCCCAGCGGGGCGGAGAATAACAAGTTGACCTTGACCGGGTATTCCTCAAAAAAAGTATAGCTGGGGTAGCCATTTTCAGCTTGAAAAAAAATTAATATCTGGGATGGATATCTGGCCTGGGCTAGACGGGCCACAGCCCACCTAGTTAATACCCTGCTCTCCTCTGAACAACAATGAAAACATCGCTCTTGCCTAAAAAAATGAAAAATCGCTCAAGAAAAACTCTGTAGTGCTCACACCTCAAAAAGACAAATACTTCTCGAGCTACATGGTCCCAGCTGTCCGCCGCTCCTTGTGCAATTCTCTCGTTTATTGACTACATAGGTTGACAATGGTGTGGGACGTGATGTCAGGAAACCAGGAGGAAGCAAAAAATATTACAGTTGTATATAATAAGGAGACACTTGCGTACGTGCAGCTATGGCCCTGGTGTGTCCCCACTGTCATCCTCTCCAAGTAAAGTCATCTCCTCATTCCTCATGTCATTGACCATGTTGACAACGCGAGACGGCGGCGCCACGGCGAGCGCAACAACTCGAAGGACGACGTAGAGGGCCTCGCGGGCCCTACGGATTTTCTGATACAGCACCTGCTGCTCATTCGAGAAGCCAGGATCATAAGGCCACATGTCCGTGACGGCATTGTCATTCGCTTGTTCACTGGTACTCGTTGAGGAGATGGAGGTTGCGTCACAGGTCCTCCTGTGCTGGTAGCTCTTCCGCCATTAGGGCGTCGAAGTGGGCCGCGCCTGCTCTATGGTGAACATGGCATGAACCGGCTTGGACAGTGGTGCCGGCTCCTGGTCGGAAGCTACCTCCATCATCTGATTGTCGTCGCTCAGCTCGGCGAGCTCGCTGGCGAGCCAGCATGTCCGGCTGCTAGATCGACCCACTGCCAAGCACGAGTCTGACTGCCCTGGCCCACCCAGACTACCTCCCTCGCCTGCGCGCGCTTTTCGCCTAAAACGGTCAGCGCTGCCAGCCTCGCTTCCCGGTGCAGGCGATTGCTCCGCCTTCAAACGACACAAGTGCCGTCCGTCCGTCTACCGCCCACATTAATGATACACGGTTGCCGAGGCGGCTACTCCAGCGCCACACGTCCGTCCCTCTGCCGCCCACCATTGCTATATAAACTGCTGCGCCAGCCATAGCCGCAGTCATCCGCCTCTGTTCCCTTTCTCCTGTCCACACCACTACTCCCACCATGGCTTCCTCGCGCTCTAGCGCTCTTCGGGATGGGCGGACGACGGACCACAAGGAGATGGCAGCCATTGCTGCCGACTGGTTGGCCGGCAGGCAGCCGGAGGACGATGACGTCCCAATGGAGAACATGGTAGTTGACGATCCGGCGCCAACCCCCTCCTCCATGCCATCCTCGCTGGTGCATTGCACCATGACCATCGGTGAGGCTCGTGCCCAATACATGGACACGATGAGGCAGAAGCATGAGGAGCAGTTCTGGGTGGCACAGGCGACGCCGCCTACAACCACCATCTCCTCCAGGAGCACCTACAGGCAGAGGAGCAGATCACCGCGGAGCGGGCGGAGCAGGAGGCGCTGCTCGACTCGTACCGCTCCGCTCGCGAGGTCCGCCTCGAGCGCTGGCGGTACCGCATGCGGGTGGTGGAGGCTGCGACTGCCTACAAAGAGGGCGATGAAGTGGGCGAGTCACTGTTTGGCGAGACCGAGGATGAGGCAGAGGAAAATGCCGGCTCCGACGAGTCCCCGCTCCGCTGGCGTCGACAAGGCCCTACTCCGCCAAGGCCCCGCGACGCCAACACCGAGGCAGAGGACACCGCCGGCTCCGACGAGTCCCTGCTTCACTAGCATCGATGAGCCCCTGCTCCGCCGAGGCCCCTCGGCGCCAACAACGAGGCAGAGGACACCGCCGGCTCCACCGAGGCCCCACCCCGCTAGCACCGAGGCGGAGGCCCTACTCCGCCGAGGCTCCGCCCCGCCAACAACGAGGCAGAGGACATCGCCGGCTCAGCCGAGGCCCCACCCTGCCGACAACGAGGGGAGGATTTCCCCCGCTCCACCGAGGCACCGCCCCGCCAGCAACGAGACAGAGGACATCACCGGCTCCGTCAAGGCCCCGCCCCGCTGCCAACGAGGCCGTGCCACACAAAAAACGAGGAAGAGTAGAACACGGTAGGTCGCCGTCGCTCGGGTCCAAGTAAGGCCACTGCTGCTACCCTTCGGTTGAAGCCAAGCTAGGCGGGTTGACCACTAACAGCTGACTAGCTTCTTGGCAGCGATGTGGAGTCAGAGAGCTATGTTGGAGAAGGACGCTGCTTCAGTTACTTAACTGCAGATGAAGTTGGGTCACCAGCATGTGGGCCCAAGAGGCATCTGGCCCACATGTAAGTGACACAACTGCACCTGCTGTGTTATGTCACTGAAGCTCGGTCCTCTCGAGAAGAAGCTTCTGTTCGGCTCAGCCAGACATGGGTGCTACGGTTAATTAATTATACCTCTAGCACACCCCTTTTAGTTGAAGAATTTATGAAATGTAATGAAATCCGGCATGTTTATATGAAATCCGGCAGTGTATGAATGAATTTAGTTCGATTTGTTTGAATTCTTGTATCACTAGCATTGGATTAACATGCAAAACAATACGTACTAGCATTATTCCCAGGGTGATCACCTCGTCTGCAGCAGTTTCACATGTACTCCCTCCGGTCCTTTTTAGTCTGCATATAAGTTTTGTCTGAACTCAAAGTATCTCCACTTTGACCAATTAGAAAAAAGTATCAACATTCACAATGTAAAATCAACTGACTTGAAAGAAATCTAATATGCGAAGTAAAAAGGAACAGAGGAGTACAAAATTTAGCGTTCCTGTACATTGCACTTAACACACAGGCCTGGCAATTCATAGAGAACATTCAAAACAATCGATGATTATGCATCTCGGCGAATCACATGTCAGAGCCAATATTTACTTCGCAACTAAAGAATAAAGAAAAAATGATCGATGCTGCTAACAGCAAAGGGCGTCCCATTCGAAAATATCGAACACATGTCTTCTTGCTAGCATCAATGAGCAAAAATTGACAAGGTTGTCCCATTCCAAAATGTCAAATGCGTGTTATTTTGCGTACATCAATGAGCAAACTTTGACAAGGTTTTCCCATTCCAAAATATCAAATGCCTACGATTGTGGAATGGGCAGGGTTTGCCATCAGTTCAGACATTGACATGGCACCTCATGCTAAATAAACCAGCTGTTCTTTTTGTGCAGTTCCACCAAAATCAACCAAATTCGTGCATAGCTTGTATGATTTTGCCTTTATATGTTGCAACGCCTTGAACATATCGACACCTCCTTTCTTGTGGTGGAAATGAATGATTCGAGAACATTCGATGTATTCGTGAACATTTTGTGTAGTTCCCATTGAAATCAAGCTGAGCACCCCTGTTTGCATAAATACAAAAAAAGTGATTAGTATAAAGCAAACTGTACTATGAATTGACAGTTTAAACAGTCAACCTGCATGATCCATGCAGAGCACACATTTAAAAAAATGGAACTTGCCAGAAGGAATCATAAAATAACATTGTACTAGCCATCACAGCAACAAAGATGGAGATCCGTGAGTCCTTCTGAGCTGAAGTTAGTTTGTTCTTGTGGGAAATAATATAACCATCCTTCAACTGCTCCCTTCTTAAGAAAGAGGCTTGGCTTCTTTATCCTGGCATAATCAGGACTAGGCACTTCACGTACTCCATATTCTTCTTCAGAGGAGGATGATCCTGTTGTGCAAAGACAAGAGGACAACTAAATGCTAGCATCCCTGTTTGCTCAAAAAAGGAAAGGAAATATTTAAAACAACACAGATGAAGCACTTCTCAAGGACAATACCACTTTCTCATGACAGTATCCAAATAGTAGCACAACACCAATAGAGATGACAAAGCTCAATCATATGGATGAAATCCGTGGGCGAGTACCAACCTTTGTCAGGAGGCTTATTGTGTAGAGCATACAGATCAAGCACTTCTCTGGTACCATCTGTTGTTATCTACTGTGGTTGCCATGCTTACTATATACTCCTCGATTAGTTTAATGTTTCCAACATCTTCTTGTGCAGTTCCACTAAAATATATGGTATCTTCAAAGAAGATCCCTGTTTTCACAAGTAGAGATAATTACATATTACATTAAGAGTGGCATCAAATCAGTGGCAAAACAATTGCTCGTTCCGGCCATAGCAATAAATTAAGATGCAAAACTATATCATTACTTGTGTTGTGGAATTGTCACGGCAGATGTCCTAGCAAAAGGACTTCGTCATAGGGCCATCGCAACTAGGAAGCTTAAAGGGGTTAATCGGGACAAAGGACACGAGAGGTTTTATACTAGTTCGACCCCTTACGATGAAGGTAAAAGCCTACGTCTAGTTGTGTTGGAATTGCTGGGGATTCGATCACCAAGAGGCTAATCCGCCGGCTTGGTTATCGATCTCTGGTTTCTTGCCCTAAGCCGCCACCGGGTCGTCCCCTTATATACACGGGTTGACACCTGGCGGCCTACAGAGTCCCGGCCGGCTCATAAAGCGTGTCCGGCTCGGTGACTTCTTTTACATGCCTTTCCTTACAAGTCTTTCCTTACATACGACGATTTACAATATTGGGCCTTAAGCCGCCTCTGGGCTTAGGCCTTCTATAAGCCTTAATAAACTATCGCCTTGACTATTTTCTAGGCTTCCTTTGTGACCTGTCACTGGGACTGACCCGGCCCCTCCTGGGCGGGTCATAACTGATAGCTATATCCCCAACATTAGGCCCCAGGTTGACTTTGAACTTTGTTCTTTGTCAATCTTCAATACTTAGAAAAAAATCCATCTTCTTCTCTTCGCAGAAATTTTTGTAACCCGCCATGATGTCATCTCTTAAAAACACAAAAAACTATCATGACATCATCTTCTCAACGGATCTTCATCTTTAATGCTTTTCGAGAATCGAGGCGCCCGTTTGGTTGGATAATCATTATATGGGTCTTCCTCATTTTTGGTGCCCGCCTGTTCACTTATCCCCTTATAAATAGGCACGCCCCGGTCTTTCTCATTCTCCTCTCTTCTTCATCTTCCTCCTCTCGCGACCTCCGCTGCTGCTCGAGCTCCGTCTCCATCAGAGAGCCCTTCACCTCCGCTGATCTTGGCCGCTGCATCAACCGGATTTGAATCCAGAAAACGGTGACGACCTTCCGCGGAAGATCTGTGGCTGTAAGCATTTCCCTTCTTGCTCCTTAGATCCGCATTAGGGCTTTCTAGGTCTCTGCATGTTCTTTGTAGTTCATCATAGTTTCTCTGTAGTTCTTCAACTGCAGCCTCTTCTTGATCCCCAAAGAGATATATGCTTGTGCGGTAGTTGTTTTTGTGCCTGCTCTTGACACTGATAGATCCCTTTTTGCAGTATAAAGGCCTCATTAGGACTCACAAACTCATCTGTGCAAAAATTTTAGGTCTAGAAATTTTCCATTTTGAATAGCCATTTGATCTGGAATAATATCAAGCAATTAGGAAACTTGTTTGTCTCAACACTTAGCTGAATCTGCTTTCTCAAATATTTGTAGTCATGGCAGCTTATTGCGCCGGCTTACGTTTCCTTATATGACATTAGCCCTTACTTAAGCCGCCATTACTCCCTTGTACCATTATCATTGAATTGAACCGGCATGTTGCTTTCTTTTCAGTTCATCTTTTGAACATCATGCCATCCAAAGCACCGACTGTCTGCAACTGGGTTCCCTCAACAGTAACTGAGGACAATTTGAAGGAGTTCTTCTCCATAGGATTTTTGCCAGGGAAGAATGTCATGTATTATCGTGCACCTGACCCGGACGAGGAACGGCCCAATCCAAAAGATGGTGAAGTTATCGTCTTTTCTGATCACATGAACCGTGGCTTTTCCCCACCCGGCTCAAAGTTCTTCAGAGATGTCCTCAATTTTTTCAAACTCCACCCTCAAGACATCGGGCCTAATTCTATATCCAGTATCTGCAACTTCCAAGTCCTCTACGAGGTATACCTTCAAGAAGAACCGACTGTGGAACTCTTTAGAGAGTATTTTTATCTGAACCGCCAGAACGAGTGCACCAATGGCCCTAGCTTGGAACTTGGGGGTATCTCAATTCAGCATCGACAGGACGCCGTCTTCCCCCTAATAGTCTTTCCGAGTCATCCCAAGGACTGGAATCAGACTTGGTTCTATTGTCAACACACTTCACCAGCAAATGAGAAGCCGCTGCCGGGTTATCGCACAGAGCGTCTTGACTCCAAGTTTGCACTCCCTGACAAACTCACTGTCAGCGAACGCAAGAAGCTGATTCCATCCATTAAAATGATTAACGCTTTATTGGGGAATGGCTTAACCGGAGTTGATTTGACCCGGTGCTGGTTTTTGTGGCGGGTCATCCCTCTAAGCCGCCGATCCAGATTGATGTATGAATACGGTGGGGGCCCAGACGACTCTCTTCGTCATAGCTCCATTCAATTAAATGAAGAAGATATTTTTGCAATGTCAACCCTTCTGGTGAACGGCAAATACGAAGATTGCAGTGAAGTCGGGTTAAACCCCTTCTGCAAGCTTAACCCGGTGCCAGAGGTAAAGAACCTCTGCTCTCTTCCTCTTTGTATTTTTCTCAACTGTTTTAAATACATGCACGACCTTTCATCTTGCTTATTTGTTTATAGGCCAAATCTGACTTCTGGAAAGCCAAGTACGACCACGAAGCCGCCAAGAAAGCTAGAGCCGCCGCCATAACCGCCAAGAAGACGACCCGGAGATCTAAGAAGAAGAAGAGAAGCACCGCTAAAGGAACTATTGAGACTTGGCGATGACACTTCTGAGTCGGAGATAGCCCTTGACTCCCTTGGCCAACTTTTTAATAATCTTATTAACACTGATCATTGCCAGGATGACACGGGGGCTAGTCAGGCCGTAGAAGAAGAGGTAACTATTTCCTCCGACTCAGCCCATTTGCCAAGACAGAAACTTCGAGTCGTAACCTGGAAAGTAAGGTTTTCACACCCTTTGGCTTATCTGGATCCTCATTTTCTTTTGAAAAAGCAGCAACATGAGATCTTCCATCAGGCCCGGAACAACGATGAACCGCCTTCTGTTCTTCAACAGACTCCTCAAAAATGCCCGAATGAGGTTTATTTCTTCGTCTTTTACTTTTCATTACTGGATCTTCTCCCTTGCATTACTAACTTTGTTTTTATCTTTGCAGGAGGTGTCTCGCTCTTCTGGCGACTCATCCCAAACTCAATTCCCAGCCTTTAAGATCGCTGGGTAAGTAAGAAATTATCTTTCCTCTATGTCTTTCAAACTGCTTCTTTATACTAACTGCTTTGTAACATCTTTCTCAGTGGCCAAGCCAAATCCAAGAAGGCCAAGGTGACTAGGCCGGCGGAAGACCCGCTAGTCCTTGCACCTGAACCAGCCATGCCACCTTCTCCCCCTCCAACTGAAGCACCAGAAAACCCGACGGCCAACACTCAAACAGATCCTCCTGAGCCATCAGCTGACAATACCATCGTTAACCCTCCTGCTACCGGACCATCCAGCTCGGCCAACCCGCCATCACCATCTGCCCAGGACGTTCTGATCACTGGAAGCCGCTTTGTTGAGCCGGGGAATCCCACCGTGTTGGCCCGTCACACCGCGAAACAAGAGGCCCTAGAGAGACAGAGAGTGCGTTTTGATATTTCTCATTATAGCCATTTGAACGCCAATGACATATTGTCTGGCTATCTCAGCCATGTGTACTCCAGCCATGAGTCGGAGATCGAAATGGTCAAGCAGTTGCAGCTGAAGTATGAGGTATGTTTTTCCGGCTTACTTATATCCTGCCAGCCCCCATGTTTGTAGATTATGATAAAACCTGAATGATCTATAGACTTATGATATAGGCTAAAGCTTTACCTTTAGATTTTTCTGAAGTCCAATAAATTAGAATAAACTTCACCTGTAGTCCCCAAGGGCCGGTTCACTTGATCATAAAAGAGCCGACACTTTTAATTTCATAACTGTCTTGTGCCGAACCCAACTAATATTGTAATCCGGCTTAATCTTGAGAGATTTTCTGAATATTATACATTAGCCCCAAGTGCCAAGTGCTGTTACTTTGTAAGGTACTTGGGACTTGAAATATGTTAGAGTCATAAGAAACTGTTTTGGCATACATTAGCCCCCAAGTCTCATGTGGTTTTGAGACTTGAATCTTAACTCTTGAACTTTGACACACCTGTATATGTTTTGCAGAACGCCCTATCTGAATTGGGTTCGCAATTAACTGACGCCAAGACCTGGCTGGCGGATCAGGAGGCAGAAATCAAGGCTGCTGACTCCAAGCTTGAATTAAGTCTTGCTGAGATGGAAAAATTGAGAAACAGCTTGACTGCCAAGAAGAAAACCTGGGCTGAAGGGAAAACACTGCTGACACAACGCGCCGAAAAAGCAGAAGCAGCTCTTGAGGAGGTTACTACGGAGCTGACCATTTTAAAGAACCGGGTGTCTCAAATGGTTTTTGCCATATTTGGTAAGCCGTCTGTACTGAACTGTTTCACCTTCTGGTGACTCGGACAATAAACCGCCTGCTGACCCCTTAATTGAAATATTATGTGCAGGCCCGCAAAGCAAAAACCTGAACTAGGATAACGTGAGGAAACTGAAGGCCATCTATACCTTAGTGGAGCAGTTGTACATCGGTGCCCAATGAGCACTCACTGCTATCTCTCCCGCCAATCAAGGACCCAACCGGCTCAGTGACGTCTTGAAGAAACTGTCAATCTTACCCGCCAGGTTCCAAGAGGTCAAACAATCCTGCGCTAGAGCCGGAGCTTTGACTGCTCTGAGCCGTTCCAAGGCTTGGGTGCCAGATCTAAACCAGGTGGATGTAGCTAGGGGGTACCCGACTGTAAAGGAAGACGGGTCTCCCTTTGAGCAAGATGACTTCGTGGCTTGCATGAGGGGAGTTCGACCTCAAGCTACCATCCTTGGAGATGAAACTAATATTGACAAATACCAGCCAGGTTTTGATTTGGAGAATAAGAAGATGGCGACTCCTTCCTACAAGGTGACGGACCTTATCTCACCGGCTCACCAACACACGTTTGCACCAGAAGTTGATCCAGCTGGCTTGATTGATGATGAATCAGAGTTCGTTGCCGTGAACGGCTTTGACTGGTCCAATCCTAGCTTTCAGTTGACAGAAGGAGGTGAACCGGAAAGGGAGGAACGAGAACCATCTTTGTGGGCTTGTAAAAGCCTTATAATAGAATTAGCTTTGAACACTTCAAATTTTTGCCTATGCCATCGTGCATAAGACGCCGTTTGTGACTCTGTGCTTCCTTATGTCAATATATGTGTCACATTCATGGTTATCTTTGTAATATTTCTGCTCTATTCCTGTAAAAAGGAAATACTTGTTTGGTGGTTTAACAACGAACGGGTCAGAATACCCGGTTCATGACCAAAAAGTTTTATCATAGTAGACAAACATAACTAAATGTAAAAAGAAACAGGGTTGAAATAACCTTGGAGTACCACATAAAGAAACTATTCATAAACAACAGTCATACCTGTATCTTCGACCTCTGGACCACCGGTTTATATGACTCGGGTGATGAGGCTGATGATCCAGTCCCCTTTTTTTGAGAAGTCAATGCTTCTAAATACCTGATGATTCTTATGCCTTGGAGGTTTATTGTCAAATAGTCAAGCCAATGAAAAAACCATGCTGATTGTTTAAAATTGAGACAATAAAAGACCAATAATACAAACACCAGGTGACAAACAATATAAATAACCTTGTAACTAAAGGTTGGGGTTTTTTGATTCGAATACGATCAGCAAATCAGACCAAAGGAGTTAAGCTAAGATTTGAATACGATCAAATAGCCCCCAGTGGCTTTGGCGTTGCGCCGATCAAGAAGGTACCGACAGCTATGTTCTCTTTGGTTCGAATACGACTTATGTTTGAACAGGAAGCCCCCAAATGACCTTGAGAGGTTTTTAACGACCCTGATTCAAATATGATCCAAGTCGGACCCAAAAGGGGTTAAGCTATGATTCGGATACGATCAAGAAGCCCCCTAGTGAGTTTGGCTTTGAGCCGATCAAGAGGGTTACGCTAGCTATGTTCTCTTTGGTTCGAATACGACCTATGTTTGAACAGGAAGCCCCCAAGTGACCATGAGGTTTACAGCTAGATTCGAATACGATCATAAGCCGGATCAAAAAGGTTAGACTTGTTTCAGATATGATCAGCTCCTTAATAGTCATTTTAGATAGTAAAAAGGAGTAAAGATTTATAATCGTTGAAAAGGAAAAGACAGAGGTCTTGCTTTATTACTTATCATAATATATACAACGTCAAAGTATGTACATGATGAGAGCCGATGGCTCAGGTGTAGTATGGCCGAAGTTGAGAAATGTTCCACGGCCGAGGGGTCTCCTCCTCCGACTTACGTGAGTCTTTGTGCTCTCGAACGTCAGTGAGGTAATATGACCCGTTGTTTAAGTTCTTGCTGACCACAAAGGGTCCTTCCCAAGGTGGGGATAGCTTGTGTGCATCTGACAGATCCTGGATGAGCCGGAGCACCAGGTCACCTTCTTGAAAAGTCCCGGACTTAACCCGGCGACTGTGATAGCGGCGCAAGTCCTGTTGATAAATCGCTGATCGAGCCGCTACTAAGTCTCTTTCCTCATCTAATAAGTCAAGCGCATCCTGTCTGGCTTGTTCGTTATTAGCTTCAACATAAGCTGCCACACGAGGCGAGTCATGATGGATGTCACTGTGCAGCACTGCTTCCGCTCCATAAACCATGAAGAAAGGTGTATAACCCGTAGACTTGTTAGGAGTGGTGTTGATACTCCACAGCACCGAGGGTAACTCCACCCAACAACCTGACGTTCGCTGCAAGGGAACCATAAGCTGGGGCTTGAGACCTTTTAGGAGATCCTGATTTGCTCTCTCAGCCTGCCCATTAGATTGAGGGTGAGCTACAGAAGAAACGTCAAGCCGAATATGCTCACGTTGACAGAAATCCTCCATAGCCCCTTGGGATAAATTAGTGCCCTTGTCAGTGATAATGCTGTGTGGAAAACCAAAGCGAAAGATCACCTTTTTCATGAACTGAACCGCTGTGGCTGCATCACACTTACTCACTGGCTCCGCCTCAACCCACTTTGCGAATTTGTCAACTGCTACTAAAAGATGTCTCTTTTTATTCTTAGACCTTTTGAAAGGTACAACCATGTCAAGCCGCCAGACCGCAAAAGGCCAGGTGATTGGAATCATCCGCAACTCTTGAGCCGGTACATGTGCTCGCCGTGCAAATTTTTGACATCCATCACACCTACCGACCAGATCCTCTGCATCAGGGTGAGCCGTCAACCAATAAAAACCATGACAAAAAGCTTCGGCCACAAGTGACTTTGACCCGGCGTGATGACCACAATCCCCTTCATGGATTTCACGAAGTATCTCTTGGCCTTCTTCAGGAGAAACACACCGCTGAAACGCTCCATAAACGCTGTGATGGTATAACTCTCCGTCAGAAATCGTCATTGACTTGGACCGCCAGGTTATCTGTTGAGCTAGGGTCTCATCCTCTAGCAACTCGCCCCGGGTCATGTAAGCCAAGACCGGTACTGTCCAATCTGGGATGACGTGAAGAGCCGCCACCAACTGTGCCTCCGGGTCAGGAACGGCCAAATCTTCTTCTGTAGGTAACTTAACAGACGGGTTATGCAAAACATCCAAAAAGGTGTTAGGTGGCACCGGCTTACGCTAAGACCCCAGCCGGCTTAGAGCATCTGCCGCTTCGTTCTTCCTATGGTCAATGTGTTCCACCTGATAACCTTTAAAATGTCCTGCAACAACATCGACTTCACGGCGATAAGACACCATGAGAGGGTCCTTGGAATCCCACTTGCCTGACACCTATTGAGCCAACAAATCTGAATCGCCAAGACACCGGACCCGACTCAGGCTCATCTCTTTGGCCATTCGAAGACCATGGAGCAAGGCTTCATACTCTGCTGCGTTGTTAGTACAAGGAAACATCAGTCGCAACACATAACAAAACTTGTCACCTCGAGGGGAAGTTAAAACAACTCCAGCCCCTGAGCCCTCCAATTGTCTGGACCCATCAAAGTGAATCGTCCAATTTGTGTTGTCTGGTTTCTCTTCTGGCTTCTGCATTCTGTCCAATCATTAATAAAGTCAACCATCGCTTGATATTTGATCACAGTACGTGGTACATATTTCAACCCATGAGACCCAAGTTCAATGGCCCACTTGGTGACTCGTCCAGTGGCTTCTCTATTTTGAATGATGTCAGCCAAAGGAGCAGAACTAACCATAGTGATTGGGTGACCCTGAAAGTAATGTTTGAGCTTCTGGCTCGCCATGAACACCCCATACATGAGCTTCTGACAATGTGGATATCTTTGTTTAGACTCAATCAACACCTCACTGACGTAGTAAACCGACCATTGGACCGGATGTTCCTTGCCAGCCTCCTTGCGTTCCACCACAATCGCCACACTAACAACTCGTGAGTTAGTGGCTACATACAACAATAGAGGCTCTTTCTCAACCGGAGCAGCAAGAACCGGCGACTCAGCAAGTTGTTTCTTCAGTTCCTCAAAAGCAGAGTTTGCACCATCACTCCAACCAAAATCATCCGTTTTTTCATCATCTGGTACAAAGGCATCGCCTTCTCCCCTAACCAGCTTATGAACCAGCTCAAAGCAGCGACGCGACCCGCCAGCCATTGAACGTCATTGATGCACACAGGTTTGGCCAGGGAGGTGATTGCCTTAATTTTGTCTGGGTTAGCTTCAATACCTCTGTTAGATACCAAAAAACCCAAGAGTTTGCCAGCGGGGACTCCAAAAACACATTTAGCCGAGTTAAGCATCATCTTGTAGACCCGGAGGTTATCAAAGGTCTCCTTCAGATCTGTTACTAAGGTTTCCTCCTTTCTGGACTTCACCACTATATCATCCACATAAGCATGAACATTACGCCCAATCTGATTGTGAAGGCAATTCTGCATACACTATTGATAAGTCGCTTGGGCACTCTTAAGCCCAAAAGGCATAGACACATAGCAGAAGGCTCCAAATGGAGTGATGAAGACTGTCTTCTCCTGGTCCTTGACTGGCATCTTGATCTAATGATAACCTGAATAAGCATCCAGAAAACTCAAACGCGCGCAACCCGCTGTAGCATCAATGATCTAATCAATACGAGGGAGAGCAAAAGGGTCAACTGGACAAGCTTTATTTAAATTGGTGTAATCCACACACATACGCCATGTGCCGTTCTTCTTGAGTACAAGCACCGGGTTAGCCAGCCACTCTGGGTGAAAAACTTCCACAATGAACCCGGCCGCCAAGAGTCGGGCCACTTCTTCTCCAATGGCCTTGCGCCTTTCTTCGTTAAACCACCGGAGAAACTGTCTGACCGGCTTAAACTTCGGATCAATATTGAGGGTGTGCTCAGCGAGTTCTCTTGGGACACCCGACATATCAGAAGGCTTCCATGCAAAGATGTCCCGGTTCTCACGGATGAACTCGATGAGCGCGCTTTCCTATTTTGGATCCAAGTTGGCACTGATGATGAACTTCTTGGATGAGTCACGGGCACAAAATCAACCGTCTTGGTGTCATCAGCTGATTTGAACTTCAACACTGCCTCGTGCTCCGTTGTTGGCTTGTTTAACGATGTCATGTCTGCCGGGTCAACGTTATCTTTATAAAACTTTAACTCCTCTATTGCACAAACAGACTCAGCATACGCATCATCCCCTTCTTCACACTCCAGGGCTATTTTCCGGCTTCCATGCACTATAATGGTGCCCTTATAACCCGGCATCTTGAGCTGTAGATACACATAACACAGCTGAGCCATGAACTTGGCGTAAGCCGGCTGTCCAAATAGAGCATGATATGGGCTTTTGATCTTAACCACCTCAAAAGTTAACTTCTCCTCCCTGGAATCATATTCATCCCAAAGGCTACTTCCAGTTCAATCTTACCAACTGGGTATGCCGACTTGCTAGGCACAACACCGTGATAAATAGTTTTGGATTGCTTAAGACTCTTATCAGTCAACCCCATCCGACGTAACGTCTCATAGTAGAGGATGTTGATGCTACTGCCTCCATCCATGAGCACTTTAGTGAATTTATATCCACCAACCTGAGGTGCCACTACCAAGGCTAAGTGACCCGGATTGTCAACCCCATGAGGATGATCTTCTCTGCTCCACACAATAGGCTGTTCAGACCACCTCAAATAGCGCGGTATCACCGGCTCAACCGCATTGACGGCCCTCTTATGAAGCTTCTGGTCCCTCTTGCATAAACTAGTGGTAAATACATGGTACGGCCCTCTTATGAAGCTTCTGGTCCCTCTTGCATAAGCTTCCGGACTGTTGCTGCTAATTGCCTTGGTCGGGTTGTTGATTGTAACTTCCCTAGTTACATGTATGGCTTGAACCGTGAAAAGCGCCTCCACCTGAATCGGCGCCCGGGCCATGAAAGCCGCCTCTGCCTGAACCACCGCCAGGCCCGTGACATCCATCAAACGCATTTGAATTTTTAAATACCTTCAGGATCGTACAGTCCTTCCACAGATGGGTTGCTGGCTTCTCCCGGGTGCCGTGTCTTGGGCAAGGTTCATTCAATAGTTGCTCGAGGGTGGGCCCTGACCCGCCCGACCGAGGGGGCTGCCTACCCTTGCACCACTGATTGTTGCCCTGCGCGTTGGTATTAGCCACAAATTTGTCAGTCTTACGTTTATTACCTCCTTGATTTGCCGGGTTATGCTGGTGACCCTTGCCGTTGCCATTCTTCTTTCCCTTCCCTATTTTCTCCTCGTCAAACAAGGGATCCTTGGTATTGTCAGAATCAACATATTTGACCAGAGCCGCCATCAACTGGCCCATGTCATTGCAGTCACGCTTGAGCCGCCCCAGCTTCTGCTTCAGAGGTTCAAAATGGCAATTTTTCTCCAACATTAAGACTGTCGAACCAGCATCCATCTTATCAGATGAATGTATTATCTCCTTGACCCGGTGCACCCAATGGGTTGTGGACTCTCCTTCCTCTTGCTTACAGTTAGTCAGGTCCACAATTGACCTAGGTTGCTTACATGTGTCTTTGAAGTTTTGAATGAACCGGGCCTTCAACTCTGCCCATGAGCCAATGGAATTGGGCGGCAACCCTTTCAACCAAGTGCGAGCTGTTCCATCCAACATCATGGTGAAGTACTTAGACATTGCTGCATCGCTGACCTCCAAAAGCTCCATTGCCATCTCGTAACTCTCAATCCATGCCCCGGGCTGCAAATCGGCCGTGTAGTTAGGCACTTTACGAGGCCCCTTGAAGTCTTTAGGTAAGCGCTCATTACGTATAGCCGACACCAAGCAAGGAACGCCTCCGGTCCTTGTGGCTACTCCTGCCTCAACAGATGTTGTTGGATAAACCAGAAAAGTTTGATGAGCCGCCTGCTCAGCTGCCAATTGAACCGCCCGCTCAGCCTCTTGTCGGATCCTATCCCGATCCGCTAAGTTAAGGGCTCCTGCCTGCACCGGCTCATGTCTGTGCGGTGGGTGGCGGCGCTGAGCATTGCTTGACATATCAGCTGAGTCCATATGCCTGCTATAGCTCGGGCTCCGGCTCGGGCGAGGGGTTGAATGTATTCTATCTCGACTGTAAGAGTATGCATCCTGCTGTGCCAGAACTGTCTGAAGAACCATCCTCACCCTTCGTGTTTCGACTGCTGTCGGAGAATCGCCTTCCATCGGGAGAGCCGACAAACGAGCCGACGCAACAATGAGGTTTTCCAAAGGATTGGAGAAGTGACCCGGTGGTGTTGGCGCATAATGAGGCGGAGCGGTATACATGCGAGGTGGCTCCATGGCCCGCGGCTGAATCAGTGCTCCGGGTGTCGTGATCCGATTTGCTTCCAGCGGGTTACTTGGACCGGCCCCAGGTGTATGGAAAAGGTTCCTAGGATCAAGCGTCAGAGGTAAACGTGATTGAGTTTTCTGATGCCTCCTCCTCATGACCTCGTTTGACGCGTTCAGATCCACCGAGAGCCAGAAAGTCTCCGCTTGGATCTGCTGAGCACGAGCGTCCAAAGCCGCCCGCTCCGCAGCCATCCTGACCTCCTCAGCTGCTAACTTTTCCTTGGCCTATGCCATCTCTTCGTGTACCCGTGCCACTTCCGCATCATGCTGAACTTTATCCGCCGGCTCTACCACGGCAGTCAACAGGGCCGTCGACTTATCCGTGAGGTCCATTAGTATCTGAGCGGGGGAGCACGCGGGGTCTCCTGACCCGGCCGCTGCCGACCCGGTGGTCGTTGCTGCCGCAGCCGTGGAGTTCTGCCCGGGCTGGGTGCCTACCATGAAGACTCCGACTCGATTCGGCGACTCAAAGGGGTCCGGAATACTGATGCCATCGGAATAGCCCCCAAGCATGCCATCCTGCAGTTGATACAACGAGTCTGTCTCGCCTGTTGATGATGTAGCGTCAGAACAGATGGCCATCTCACTGCCATCCACTGATCCTTCCGAATATTCACCTCCATGGATGCAACCCACAAAAGCATGTTTTACGGTGGGTCGGGCACGGGCGGGTCTCGCGCGCTGAGCCGTCTCGATGATGTCGGTGCAGATGTACGGCTCAGGGCCTGATTCGCCGATCCGGCCAATGAAGACATGAATCCCGCCGAAGGGGACCCGGTAACCGTACTCAATTGAGCTGGCCTCGGGGCCCTAGCCTTCGTCGTCGATGTAGAGCTTGCCGCGACGACTCTTGGTCATCCGGCCCACAACGTATCCCTTGAGCCCTTCGAAGCTGCCCTTCAAGAACTCGAATCCACCGTGCGCTGGCCCCACGGTGGGCGCCAACTATCGTGGAATTGTCACGGCAGATGTCCTAGCAAAAGGAATTAGTCGTAGGGCCATCGCAACTAGGAATCTTAAAGGGGTTAATCGGGACAAAGGACACGAGAGGTTTTATACTAGTTCGGCCCCTTACGATGAAGGTAAAAGCCTACGTCTAGTTGTGTTGGAATTGCTGGGGTTTCGATCACCAAGAGGCTAATCCGCCGGCTTGGTTATCAATCTCTTGTTTCTTGCCCTAAGCCGCCACCGGGTCGTCCCCTTATATACACGGGTTGACGCCTGGCGGCATACAGAGTCCCGGCCGGCTCATAAAGCATGTCTGGCTCGGTGACTTCTTTTACATGCCTTTCCTTACAAGTCTTTCCTTGCATACGGCGATTTACAATACTGGGCCTCAAGCTGCCTCTGGGCTTAGGCCTTCTATAAGCCTTAATAAACTATCACCTTGACTGTTTTCTGGGCTTCCTTTGTGACCCGTCATTGAGACTGACCCGGCCCCTCCTGGGCGGGTCATTACTGATAGCTATATCCCCAACAACTTGTGTCATCACAGTTCCAGTGTTTCATTACAACACCGGGAGTTGATTTTTTCTTCTGCTTGTTCTTCCCCTTCATCACTTGGTTCAATAACAGACAAGCTTCGCCTTCAATGTAAGATTTGGCATGTTAATTAGGGAGCACAAGTATAGCACTAAACAACAACGTTAATTTTCAGATGAAAGTGGCAAAATACAGGCCAACAGTTGTGAAATATCCTTATCTTACCGCAATGGGATATTAGGGTGCACATACAAATTGGAAGTCTTGTCTCCATTTGTGCAGTTCCCTAAAATCAAGCAACATTAGCGTGCAAGTAGTACAACATATGAAAGCACACTGCACAATCATGTGAAAGAAGGCTAGTACTGACCTCTCATAACGCGGAATTCAAACAACTCACAAGAAGAAGATCTGAACCAAATTTGCCAACACGGATAGGAAGTAAGATCTCCTCTTGTGAAGTTCCACTAAGACCAAGCAATCAAGCAACGTTGTCGGTGTGGCATTTTAGTTGAACTGCACAAAACACTCTTAAAACAAAAGTGTTTTGTATAGTGCAACAAAAGGTCACAATAGCAACGAGGTGAAGTAGATAACCCTGTTTACAGAGAGGTGCAAAGGAAACAACTAGTGGTCAATAACGGTGGATGACACAGAAGCCAACAAAAAGAAGCATCTAACTTATCTAAATGGGAAAGAAAGCAAGACAGTAGCATTTCTCAAACGGTGGCATTGATTAATATTAATAGAGAGATTATATTAACAATAAAATTCGTTAAACATGTAATTTGCTTTTAACTGTGGCATTGCATCAATTTTCCAGCGGCATTATTAGAGGGTGTTGTTTACAGGGACATTTTAGTGTAGGGACTAAAAAATTCCGTGTCAGTCCCATCTAAACCAAACAGGAGGGACTTTTAGGGACTAAAGAAAGAAGACCCTGAGGGAGAGTCTTTTTGGGACTTTTTCCAATAGTTGCCCTGCCCTGCCCCGATGTATGAAGGGGTGATGCACAACCTGTTGCAACAAAGAACAAAAAACAACCAAGGAGCATATTCATGTTGGTCCCAGCTTTGTTATCTTTAGACACCTTTCCCTATGTGAGTGCAACAAATCTAGTCCCGCTCAAACTCTACAGCCTTGTCCCCCAAAACAAAAGATCAGTTCGTTACCGATGTGTGTACTGCGTTTTTCATTGTTTCCCCTTTTCAACCAACGTAGGTGCTGGATAGCCGGTCTGTACTAGTACTTTCCCCCTTCCTTTCCTCTTTGAACCACGTCCTAGATTCATGCTATACAACTTTCCCCACTACTTTCCTGTTTGATCCAACACCTAGATTCAAGTGCATAAGCAGAAAAAGCCCACATGCAGCTAGAGCAATGCATGTGGAATAAGTAAATTATACCTTAAGGTTCTTGGGGTGTGGTTCGGTGGGCGACCGGAGGCCGTTGAACCCACACTATGTACGACAGCGAGGAAGAAGGGGTTGGAGGCCCTCCCGCGCCACCGCTGGGTGAAAGAGAACAGCTGCGCCGGTAGTGGATTCCCTCCCTCGCCAACGGCGACAGCATTAAGCCTCCTTCCCTTCCCGATGGACGGATCCTGACAGCTCTTTGACCAGTCAAAGAAACCTCTTGGCACCACCCCAGATCACTTTCTCTCTCTGTCATGCGGGGCCTACCTATCATTGGGTGGAAGAAAGAAGTCGAATAAAAACAAAATTGTGCTCAAGTGTAGTTATCGAACCCGAGGCCTCAAGTTGGATGAGCGAATAGGCTAACCAGCTACACCACCCCCACGTTATGTTTAGCGAGAGGAAAATAAACTTTAATACATTCCTATATTCGTGTGACAAGCATGCTGTGTATTTTTTGCGTGGGAGTCATTGGGATTTAAATCATAATCATATCATGTGGCTTTGGTGGCAAGGTATCTTGGGATTTAAAGTAGTGTTGGTAGTACAGAACAATGCAGCCTTAGTCACCTTACTTTTCTCCATGTAGTATGTTGGGTCCCACCAGTCAGAGGGTGAAACAAACAAATTAATAAAAAAAATTAAAAGCGCCAGCAGTGTATCTTACCTCACACATCTCGCTAATGCTCATGAACACTGTCCAATTGATCCCTCTGTTCGCTAACGTACTATTTTAAGTGAATCCTTATTATAACATGCACACAATTTTGGGCACTTGTATTCGACCTAAGTCAGTGTGCCACCGTATCTCGTACTACTCCCTCCGTCTAGGTGTAATAAGTCACGTTAGAAGGTGCAGCGGGACCAAGGTGCAAGCAGATTTTTTTTAAAACGAGGTGCAAGAAGATGGAGGAGAAGGAGAAACTTGACCGGTCCTTCCTCCAATCAAAGCCCTAATTTCTGTCTCTAAACGCAACAATTAATCACAACAACTAAGAGATGCCGTCTTAGCTACAATGCAGGGCCACATATTAACTCGCATGCATCAACGCGTAGTTGCGCTCCATGCATTGGGTTTCTAGGGGAGATAACAAGGCAGAGTAAGGAGCGTTTTGTTACATTGCTAGGCTGGTCATAGTGGTGAGTAACTTGGACTAGTAACATGCATATGTTACTAGTCTATGTTACTACTTTCATAGTATTTAGTAACATATGGATGGTAACATGCAAGTCTTCATTAATTGAGATATAGACTCATTTTACCTCGGCGTGTGTGTGTGTGTGTGTGTGTGTTTAACAACATGTGTGTGTTAGAGAGAGCGACACATCGACCTACTCCTACAGAGATATGGTGTGTAGTGTATGATTTAGCCACAAGAGTCGGTGCATCCTCTCGTTTCCGGGCATACGGTCGGGACAGGCGGGACAGCTGCCACGCCCGCTCCCGACTAGCCTGGCCCACCCAAATCCCCTTCCATCACCCGTGCGCGCTTCCCGCCCAAAACGGTTAGCGCCGCTCCAAAGAATCGATGCCGCATTCATGCCCAGCCAGAGCGGACGCGACCTCTCACTGGCGCCTGCGTTGAAGGCAGAAGCGGATTCAAGAGTGATGGTTACTTCGTCCGTCGAACTTACTGCTGGGTCTATGTGATTTGACAGCTCATTGGTCATTATTACTGAGGTGGTAGGACTGCTGGATGTCCCACTCTTTCGGCGAAAGGATGTACTACTAGATTACAATTTTCTCCATTCTGAGCGGAGGAGTGTGAGAGCAGTGAAAACACGCAGCCTCAGTGATTACATGGCCCACCTCACACGATCAACATTTTTTCTGGACACCATGCAACACCTAACTCTTTACATAGTACTAGTATAGTACGTACTGTAATTTATCAGCGAGATAAATTTGTACAATGCTATGAAGCTTCCAGCTTCTGTTTCATGTATCTTGCGTCCAAGGTTGCCCGTTGCAACATTTCATCAAATACAAAGGAGACTAACATGCATGCTATTGCATCTCAATGATTGACAGATCATAGCCAATATGTACTCCCTCCGTTCCAAAATAAGTGTCTCAACTTTATGCAAACTTTAGTACAAAGTTGTACTATTACTAAAGTTGACACTTATTTTGGAATAGAGACAGCTAAAGAAAAAATGATCCATGCAGTCCATAGCCCTTGAACCTAACCAGGCTTTAATTTGCTGGCAACGTTGGAGCTTCCGAAGAAATGAAGTTTGCAACCCTTTGACCATCGGATCATTTTGTGCAGTTTCACCAAAATCGAGATGAGCATCCCTGTGGTAAAGTAATTGAAGAAGCGCGATTAGAATAAGATTACTAGGACTAATTGATGAGACATAAACTCATCACAAATATAGTATGTAGAAGCCAGTGGAGGTACGTGCGGGGCAAAGAAGTAGAGAAATATCCACATGGAGTGATGTGGGCAGCTGGAGCAGTGGTGCAAGCCGGCTGTAAAGGGAGTTGTACCCGAGGGATGTTAGGACGTAGCTCAACCTAGAGGAGGGCGGCGGGAGGAGGCAACTGCCCACGTTGTGGTAGTGAGCAATGGATGAAGGCAAACTCACCGGCTTTGTGAGAGAGAACGGCGGGGACCCCTGATCGGGACATGCCGACAGTGGGTTTTCTCCATCAGCAATGGCGACCATATCTACACTAAGCATCCACCCCTTCCCCCAGCGGACGTGATCCACCGGGATGTTAGAGATGTGGCTACAGTCGTTTTGTGCGAGAGAGTGTGAAGACTGAAGAGAGCAACCCCAGCAAGCAACCGTGTAGGCTCGTCCTGCCTATGTATATAGTGGAGCGGTTTCCTTTTCTCTCCATATGAACCTATTTATATTGCGTACGTGCCACTGAATCAAAAAAACTTTATTTATAAATGACGCGGCACCTACTACTCATTCTCCAATAAACCTTACGCTTGGCATCTCCAAAATACTCCATTAACCTCGCGATTGGCTCTTCGCCTCTTCGGGAAGTCGAGCAATAATGGTACTGTAGTATATATCATTCTGGCTATATGAGACCGAATGAATTGCTGCACATCCACCACGTGGCCGAGGGTCGAGGGGCGAGGGAGAGTGTGTCCTATTACGTCCGTTTCAATATGGACTACATATAGAGCAAAATGAGTGAATCTACACTCTAAAATACATCTATATACATCAGTGTTTGGAGTATGCACTAGTAGTTCATATTTAAATCTACTAAAGGACATATATTCCAAACAATATGATAATCTCTCTAACCAAGGTAGGGATGAGGAGTAAACGAAGGGAGTAGTAAAATTTTCTCCTCGTCCTACGAGCCACTGCGCGCGTGGGCAAGGGAGCGGGCGTAAGGCGTACTAAGCAAGCTTCTCCTCCTTCCGTGAGTTTACGGGACACATCAAAAGTACTCCAGTGTATAGAGCCTTGCCTCTAAGGTAGGCACGCCATGGTTTGCCTCTTTTTTAACATAACGCATCAAGTCGTAATTTTTTTGTTCACCTGTGGTAGACGATCCTCCATCAAGTGGACAACCAGTACACGTGTTAAATTACCACGTGGGCTGCCTTTTCGTATAGAAATGAGCTCCACCGTGTACCCGTGTGGGTGTGGTTGGTAAAGAGATGGGAGTATGTGCATCGTGCGTGCACCTCTTCTCGTCGTGCACGTCCCCCACCTACGTGGGTGTGTGTGAGAGAGATACAAACCTAGACAGATGGCGTGTGCGTTCGTTAGTTTTTTTGTTTTTTTGGGGGGTGGTGATTTTGTGAATGTATTTGTGGAATATGTGTCGATGACATCTCAAACAAAAAAAATTCATGCAATGTGTGTGAAATAGAGGCATATCCATATCATATAGAGAGGGCCAGAGGGGGCAATCCACTAGAAGAGAGGGAGGGATCATAGATATCGATAGAGTCGAAGAGAGGATCAAGTGGGTGGGTGCATGATGGATGAAGAGAGCCATCAAAATTGTGTGTGTGCAAGTCAAAGATATAGGGCGGCTGACCTACCAAAACGTCAGAGGGCACATGGCAAGTTGTGTGTGGCAGGGAGACATGACTAGAGCGCTCGATGTATCGGTGTGTGGGGGGGGGGGGGGGGGGGGGGGGGGGGGGAGGCAGAGGCCTAACTAAAGAGGTAGAACGACTCGTATATGTGTTGAGAAGGAGAGACCCAGGTATGTCTTGACGGAGGTGGGTCGACATCCATACATAACTGAAGGACGGGAAATAGGTTGGGAGAGAGAGAGGGAGGGAGGGAGGGAGAGGGGTAGAGTGCTGGATGGGTGATGGAGTTGCTTCTCGAAGATGGTGGGAGAGGCCTACTAGAAAAACCGAGGGTAGAACTGCAATATTATCAATAAGAGTGGGGCTGTGTTTCTGTGTGTGCCTGTGCGTGATAGATCTGTCGGGATGCATGCATGGATGATGAAGGGGAACCATGTGTTTGCTAAGCAAACCTAACTAGATCGGTGGATCAATTGTTGTTTGTCAGAAGAAGGGAGAGACATAACTAATGAGGTAGATCGATCGACGCGTGGGGAAAACGAGTTATAAGGACCTACCTAGCTATATGTATAGTGGGAGATTGGTCGGTGTACATCCATTTGTTAGAGGCATATAAGGCCCAGCGAGACGGATAGACAGAGAGAATGGAGCTAGGAGGTGGTGCGAGAGGCCGAGCTACTAGCTAGAATAGGGAGAGGAGTGTGCGGTTGTGAGATAGATGAGAACAGGGGCGAGAGTTTACATGTGTGTGGGACCGTATGAGAGACACGAGGCATGGACACAGAAAGGAGGAGATGGAAGGTGCGTGTGTACGTATGTCATAGGCAGACGCTGGGAGGTTTATTGATCGGTTTGTGTCAGAAAGGAGTTGTGGAGACTGTGGGAGAAGGACCTAAAGAAAAAAATGAGTGTGCGCGATGGATAGAATTCTAAGGGAGGGGGAGAGCGAGGAGGGCGTGTGCATGCACAAGAGAAAGTTAGTGCTAGCTACAAAGGTTAGAGGATTGTGTGGGTGTAAGAGACTAACCAAGATCATAATTTGATATGAAAGTGGATTCATATATTTGAATAGGAGATCATAGTGTTATAAACATATGCATGCATGAATATAGCGGTGATACGTGTGCTATGGTTTTGCACAAATTATACCATAATGTGATAATGCATGGCGTTTGCAACTCACAACTAAATGTCGAACAATCTAAACCATACTATATATCGAACAATCTCATATTTTATTTGAATTTTTGATAGTGTGTGGCGTTTGCAGCTTACAACTAAATATCGAACAATCTAAACAATACTATATATCGAACAATCTCACATTTTATTTGAATTTGTGGTAATGTGTGGTGTTTGCTACTCGCATCTAAATACTTGTAGGCGCAGGGGGCGGGGCACCATACATTATGTGATAAACACATTATACATATGAGACATGGTTTAGATTATGAAGATCTAGCTAGAGCTTGAAATGTACTGTGATTTGAAATCAATATAAAGTGGATTCAAAAAAATCAAGTTCGAGTTCATATAGTACACACAGTTCATATCTAACTCGAGAGTAATCATGTGGTGTGCTGTGAAGATAATACACAAATGATGGTTTAACTTGACAATAATGATGATTGTAGATCTTATTAAAATAGAGAAACGAATTCAAATGGTTTGACTTCACAACAATCATTATTGTAGATCTTATTCAAATAGAGAAACAAATTCAAATTTAGTTCATATTGAAGCGGCAGTATATACATTTGGAATGCACTAAAACGTTCATTTGAGTAGCAGGTTGCATGCATTATACACGTAGTGAAATATTTTAATTGAACATAACATGAATTCAAAGTTTTGAATGACATTTGTAGTGCGAATTGATTTGGTACGGTACACGGGACTAGACACTCTTGTGTGCTGCTAATTGATTTCTTTTTGTTTTTTCGTCGATGGAAGTGCGAATTGATTTGGTACAGTACACGTTGGGCTTGTTCGGAAATTTCTACCCGCGCCTTGTTACCCCGAAATATTTAAGATATATCTTTGTCTCGTTGTGCTCCTACAACTCCCTCCATCTCAACCCGCGCCTTGCTATTCCAAAATTACAACGCGCGTGGAGACTCCCACCTCCTGTGAAATCCCGACACACGAAATGCCCGTGATACCCCTGAACCAAAAGAACAGCCTAGCTCAAATCGGTGGGGGTAATTTTGTAACTTACCCCACATTTCAGACAAGCGCGTCCCTAAGCCATGGTTCCCCACTCCCATCCCATCCGCCCACCCATTCGTACACCGAGGACGCGAAAACCCGCGAAGCCCCACACCCTCCTCCGTCCGCCACCCAGCCGGAGCCTCTTCCCCGATGATGTCGTCCACAGCAACACCTCAACGTCCCTCATCCACCGTACCGGATGAGGACCCGTGGTCGATCTCGTCGTCCCACCGGTTCAGCCGCCCCATCCTCCACCTCCAAGGAGTTGCCCCGATGTTCCCCTCGTCTTTCGCACCACCTCCATTCCCACACCGCCGTCTTCACCTGCACCACCGGAAGAGCATCATCATCACCGTTTCCACGGATGAAGCTGAGGCCTAATCGGCGCCACCAAAGAGGTTGTACACTAATCGCCGCATTTTCTTCTTGATTCGATCTCATGGTGCTGCCGACGCTCGGTCCCGAGCCTCCACGGCGCGGCTCCATCCACGGCGGCGGCGCCGGCCACTTCCTCCACGGTGTCGCTCCCTCGGTGGCGACGTCCACATCAGTAGGTGCTGCTGATGCTTTAGCTCTCGCTCGCGCTGCTGCTCTGCTCTTGCTCTCGGTCCCCTGCTTGGTCTGCTCTGGCTATTGCTCTTGCTCGCGCTGCTGCTGCTCTCTCTTGCTCTTGCTGGCGATGTTGCTCCGATTTAGCTACACTTCAGTCGACTGAATCGACTTTTGGGTCAGTCGATTTTCAGGGGGGGGGGCTCGCCGGAGTTAAGGAAGAACCAGCCACTGCGGGGAGGGGGGCTCGCCGGAGAGGTACCCCACTATCTATCTTAGGGTTCAGGGTGGGCGGTGGTCGCCGGCGGTGGTGGGGCGGTGGCGTAGGGATTGCCGAAGAAAAAGCTTGGCACAGGGGGGGCTAGAGGGATGGCCGGGGCGGCGGCGGACCGGTGGTGGGGAGTGGTTTCGAGGCGGGCGGGGCGGCACACCGCCGGCCGCGGGTGGCGGCGGCGGGGGGGGGGGGGGGTATTTGGCGGGGGGGGGGGGGGGGGGGGGGGGGGGGGGGGGCTATTTGGCCGGTGGTGGCTGGTGGCTCAGGGTAGCCTCACCTGATGCTACTACACGACCAGCTGCCCCGGCTCTTGCACGAGCTGCTGCTACTGCTTTTCTGCTACTAGCTAGTGCGTTCAGTTTTGACAGTAAAATTCAGTTTCGACAGCAAAATTCAGTTTCGATAGTTAAGTTTAGTTTCGACAGTTAAGTTCAGAGATGAGCGGCTGATGTATTTTACATCTAGCACTTTGTGGTTATGTATTTTATGTCATCTATTGGAGATGCTATTAGAATTCCACTCAGGTTAACATTGTCCCTCCTGTCCTGCTTCAGCCTCGACGTCGTACAACTCACCAGAGCTGCTCCAACGACGAAACCCTCCGTCATAGCGGAGCAGTACCCCGAGCTCCATCTCAAGATGCCTAAGATCTTCTTCCCCTCCTCCGACAGCCAAGTCAGCCGGATCATCCTCACCGACCAACCCAATCACGTTGAGATCGACATGGCTTCGCTAAAGAGGTTGTACACTTGTTGCATCTCTTTTTTATTCCACATGTTATATATATTGTCCACTGAGCACACGCAGTAACGTGAAATAAGATTAGTTTCTCCTACTATATGACAAGCAGTGAGGTACCAGGCAACTTAGCTATCCGTGATGGACTCTCTTGAACGCCATCATTATTTATCTATGTGTGTTTGAGCTGTGCATTTGTCAATGGGCCTGGGAGTTGAGCTAGTAGGGCAGTGGCCTGGGTCCAAAGTAGTAGAAGTAGGCAAGTAGCACAAAAACATTTTTTGAGTGTAGCTTTTCCTTGCTCAAGCCTGCCCACTAGAATTGCTAGTTCTTGAAAGGAAAAGTGAAGGAAAAACATAGGAATTGTAAAGTTTCCTATGGTACTACTATTCATGCATTTGGTTCAAAGGAATGTAGAAAAGGAAAACCGTAGGATTTGTTCCTTTCGTGTGTCCTTGAAAGAAAACCGTACGGATTTTAATTTCCACTTGTCCTCCTTTTCAAATTCCTATCCATGAAGCACAAGACTAAGAGATAGTAGCATAATAGCATTATAACCATGCATTTTCTTATGGTTTGACTTAATCCCACCATGCTTCTTTGCATCCTGTGATCTTCCAATTCTTGTGAACCAAACACCTAGATTGGCAGAAATCCTGTGTTTTTAAATTCTCTGTTTTGCACGTGAATTCCTATCCTATTACTGTGTATTTCCTATCCATGCGTTGTTAGAATACTCCAATTGAAATGAGCCCTTACAGAATTACTTCTCTTACAGATAGTTGTCAAAGAAAACCTTGTGTGGTTTGTCCCGCTCCTGCTGCGCCGTCGTCCACCCAAGCTCAGCTGCTCCAACGACAGAAGGGTCCAGCACAGCAGGGATCCGGCCTCCAGACTGTCTTTTGCCGCCTCAGATCTTCTTCCCCGCCGCCAATAGCCATGGCAACTACATTACCATCATCAACCGAGCAGATGACCTCGAGGACTACACGGGTCCGCAAGAGAGGTCGCACTCTTTCGTGTCTGCTTACGTTATGCATCGCTTAATATTACATGCTACTTTATCGTCTTGTTCACCAATTAGACTCTAAGTCAGTATCAGGGCCGCACTCAATAGTATCTATCTACTATCTGGTTATTCTCTGGTGTCTACTATTAGTTTCATGTTGGGTGGGAAACAAACAGTAAAGAAGCCATTATCTGTATTTTTTAACTGAAGCCATTATCTGCCTGGTATCATTGGTTTTGGGTCTATCCACAGGTTGCTACCGTCACTCTGGATTTCTGCATGCACTCCTTACATAACCTCACTATGTTTTATTCCTATGCATGTCAGTTATTGTACACAATGGAACTGAACATCCAGAGAAAAAGAGACGAGCCTTGCATGGCAATAAAATTTCATGCAGAAGTCGCTCCATGGTAGGCGTAAAGGCAACCCCTCTCCACCCATTTTGGATTGTAATTGAGAGGAAGATATCTGTTCCGAGGGGGATTCAGAAGGAGAAGACCACTCCTATTTACCCCCTGAGGTCTTCGCTCTAACTTGGCATGCTGATGTTGGTTATATCATCAGTAGTGCAGAATCGCGCTTTAGCGCCGGTTTGTAAGGGCCTTTAGTGCCGGTTCTACAACTGGAACTAAAGAGTGGGGACTAAAGCCCCCCCTTTAGTATCGGTTCGGCACGAACCGGCGCTAAAGTGCCACCACGTGGCACGAGCCTATCCTCGGGTGCGGGTAAATCATTAGTACCGGTTGGTATCACCAACCAGTACTAAATGTTTGGGAGGTTTTGGTTTTATTTTTATTTTTACTTTAATTTTGTGTTTTCAATTTAATTTAGTGATTGTTTTACATTATAATGAGTTGTTAAATCATTAGGTGAAAGTACCGCAGATTAGTTTCGACTGGATGCATGTGGATTCTGGCAGCTAAGTGATCAAGTATATGCCATATCCATCTTACTTGATCACTTTAGGTGATCAAGGTAATATGGATATGGCATATACTTGATCACTTAGCTAGGATCCATCCAATTGAAACTAATTTGCGGTTTCTTTCATAAATAATATAATCACTCATCAACATCATTATCATCATCATCATCATCATCATCATATTAATATAAAAACTCTTGCATCATATCATCACCAACAACGGTATATACTAGCTAGCTAAAAATCATCATAGTCGTCATTACCACTATTTAATCATCATAGTCATTACCGCTATCTAATCACCACCAACACTAGCTTAAAGAAGAAACATTCACTTGAACCAGAAGCAAAGATATCATCGAGTTCAACATGGTCATGATATTATAAGCGTTCATAACACCACAAAAGAAAATCACCCTTTGAGATTAAGTTCAGGATGAAGAACACGGACATGAGAGGACAAGTACTGAGAGCATGAACTAGCTAATCACTCCTGCTGCTCTCTCTCAGGTAAAATAGCATAGAACATGTATAGCTCTCCTGATTCATCATATTGGAGCATGCAGATGAACGTGTCTCCTAATCGTGGGTTGCGCTTCTGATTGTTGCCCCCTAGTACTTCTCTGCGACCATTAACAATTTTGCTCCAATCTTTCACTATTAAGCATTCCTCGCTTTTAGAAATCCTGAATGCACTCATGTGCAATGTAGGATGTCTTGGCCGTAAGCCAACCATTGACATGCGACCTTTAGTCTCGATCCACTAAGGCACAACTGTCATCGGGAGTCCCTATTGAAGAACATAGTATTGTAATATACTTAGCAATGAAAGTTTAGCTTGAAAAATAATGTATGCAAAAGATGCACTGAGGACAAATAGTAAAAATCATACCATCTTTCCTAAATAGATGTGACCGTAGTTCAATACGATCACTATTGGTCGCACGTTTTGAGTACTAAGATTTTCAAATTCAGGAAAATAATTTCTCTTGACAGCATCAAGATCCTCAAGCCATGAAACATAATGACTTGTCTCCTCGCAGTTTAGTTCAGCCCCGGGACAGTGGACGGTCCTGTCTACCAAGCACCGGACATGTTTGCTTGAATTGAAATAAGCTGTCAATAAAAATTACTTGTCAACTATTTTTGAATAAATAATATTGAAGACATACATATGGTTGAGAAACTCACATAATGGTAGAACTGGAGGCGTCTGCACATCGACCCAGATGTCTCTATTACCTTCAATATCATCTTCCAGACGAATATCAAAGGTGATAACCATATCAGGCTCAAATGCATAAGCCTTGCATAGTGCTTGCCAAGTTTTGCATTCAAAATAGGTGTATCTGTCTGCATTGTATAATTTGACATTGAAGGTATAACCATGCTCGGTCTTCAAGTAAACTTTTTTACCTCCATAGTTTTGTTAGGACTGAAACCTATCTTATCCAAGACAAAAATTCTTGCATGGAAGGGGATACGCTAGTAGAATAGTGAAAAGTTAAAATTATAAGTTGAAGCAAATGATGCTTAATTACGAAAAAGACTTGTCATTATGACTTACTATATCCACTTCGAAGTTCTCATCTAGCTTGATGCTGAAGCGCCTATCATCAACTGGAAAAATTTTGTCGCACAGGCCACACCGGTCTTCGCAGTATTCGCACATAATGAAACCGTGTACGTCGTCAGACGACATTCCTATGTTCATAGGTGAAACATTAAACACTTATTAGTTCTATTAATTCAACTAGTTCAACTAACTAATTCAACTAATTCAACTAAGCACTTACTAAAAATATACCTAAATAAAGTAGCTCAACTAATTCAACTAACTAGTTCAACTAATTAATTCAACTAGTTCTATTAATTTTCTTACTAAAAATAAAGTAGCTAGTTCTATATAGTAAAGTTTTAATTAGATGATCAAATCTCATATGACTAAATTAAATATATATCTAACATATAATTTCTATCTAATTCATCTGACATTTGACATTAATATCTAACATATGTTCATATATAGGTGAAACATTAAACACTTACTAGTTCTATTAATTCAACTAAATAAACTAGTTCTATTAATTCAACTAAGTCAACTAAGCATTAACTAAAAATAAACTAGTTCTATTAATTTTCTTACTAAAATAAAGTAGCTAGTTCTATATATTAATATTTTAATTAGATCATCAAATCTCAAATACCTAAATTTTCTTACTAAAAATAAATTAGTTCTATTAATTCAACTAAGAATTTACTAAAAATAAACTAGTTATATTAATTTTCTTACTAAAATATATAAAGTAGCAATATATAGTAAAATTTTAATTAGATCATCAAATCTCATATACCTAAATTTTCTTACTAAAAATTAACTAGTTCTAATTCAACTAGCTAGTTCAACTAAGCATTTACTAAAAATAAACTAGTTATATTAATTCAACTAGTTCAAATAATCTCATATACCTAATTAATATCTAGCTAATTCATCTAACAATTGACATTAATATTTAACCTTTCTATCTAATTCATCTAACATTAACAATTCTAACATTCTTATCTAGGCAATTCATCTAATTCGACAATCTAATTAACAATTTGACATGCATTAATCTGAAAAATAGAAAATAGAAAATAAGTAAAAAAATGTGTGTGTGTGCGCGCGCGTGCGTGTACGTGTTTGTGTGTGTGTGGGTACGAGCGAGGCGGCGGCGTACGGGCGGCGGGGGCGAGACGACAACGACGGGGACGACGGGGAGCGGCGGGGGCGACGGCGAGCAGCGGGGGAGGCGAGGGCGACGACGAGCGGCAGGGTGGCGCGAGACGGCGACGATGGGCGGCGGGGGCGATGCGAGATGGCGACGATGGGCGGCGGGGGCGATGGCGAGCGGTGGGGGCGGCGAGGGCGAGACAGCGATGGGCGACAGCGCGCGCGGGACGGGAGCAGCGGCAAGGTCATGAAGAGCTTGGAGATGGGAGATGAAACTGAATTTTTCGCAAGTGCTATATATATAGGAGGGGCCTTTAGTACCGGTTGGAGCCACCAACCGCTACTAAAGGCCATTTTTGGCCAAGCCAAGCGACGGGAAGCGGCCCCCTTTAGTACCGGTTTGTGGCTCCAACCGATACTAAACAGTGGTATTTGTACGGGTTGGGGCCACGAACCGGTACTAAAGGGGTGTGCTGCGGTGCACAAAGTTTAGTCCCACCTCGCCGGCGAAGGGCAGTCGCAATGGTTTATAAACCCAGCCGCGGCTACTCTATAGAACTCCTCTGTAAACCAGGCTTCTCGGCCCAACTATGGCGCGCTGTCCTGTGAGCGTGCTGGCCCTTGTGGGCCTGAATTTACATGCCCAAGGCCTAGCAGGCCCACTAGACAGCGCCCCAACAATTTTTTATATAGTTTTTCTACTTTATTTATTTTTTTCTATTTATTCCTGAGTAGTTTTATTATATAGTATTTTTATTTTCAGATTTATTTATTTTCTTCTATTTCTTTCTGAGTAGTTTTTTTATATAGTTCAAAAGAGAGTGTCCAGTTTGTACATGAAGTGCATCCAGTTCTTGTCGTAACCATCTCTACTTTTTTGCACATGCCATGTGGGTGAAATAATGATACGATGCCAAGTTTAAACCTTTTCAGAGTTCATTTTGTAGTGATTTTCAATTTCACGGTCATTTAGCTCTCTAAACAAATTGGTAAATGACTGAAAAATAGCAAATGATGTTAGAAAGTGTTGAAACTTGATGACGTCGCTTTGATGGTGCATAGGAACGCAAAAAAAGTCTGGAGTTCAAATAAGTTTAAAAAAAAGTGCCCGTGTAATAGATGAGTTCTCGTCCGAAACCCTGATACTCCGAAAGAGATTGTCTAGTTTGTACACGAAGTACGTCCAGTTTTTGCTGTAACCCTCTCTACTCTTTTGCACATGCTATGTCGGTGAAATCATGATACCATGCCAAGTTTCAACATTTTCAGAGTTCATTTTGTAGAGATTTTCAATTTCACGGTCATTTAGCTCTCTAAACAAATCGGTAAATGACTGAAAAATAGCAAATGATGTTAGAAAGTGTTGAAAATTGATGACGTCGCTCTGAATGGTGCATACGGAATGCAAAAAAGTCTAGAGTTCAAATAAGTTTAAAAAATGAAGTGCCCGTGTAACAGATGAGTTCTCGTCCGAAACCCTGATACTCCGAAAGAGATTGTCCAGTTTGTACACGAAGTGCGTCCAGTTTTTGCCGTAACCATCTCTACTATTCTGCACATGCCATGTGGGTGACATGCCAAGTTTCAACATTTTCAGAGTTCATTTTGTAGTGATTTTCAATTTCACGGTCATTTAGCTCTCTAAACAAACCGGTAAATGACTAAAAAATAGCAAATGATGTTAGAAAGTGTTGAAAATTGATGACGTCGCTTTGAATGGTGCATAGGAACGCAAAAAAGTCTGGAGTTCAAATAAGTTAAAAAAATGAAGTGCCCGTGTAACAGATGAGTTCTCGTCCGAAACCCTGATACTCCGAAAGAGATTGTCTAGTTTGTACACGAAGTGCGTCCAGTTTTTGCCGTAACCCTCTCTACTCTTTTGCACATGCTATGTGGGTGAAATGATGATACCATGCCAAGTTTCAACATTTTCAGAGTTCATTTTGTAGTGATTTTCAATTTCACGGTCATTTAGCTCTCTAAACAAATCGGTAAATGACTGAAAAATAGCAAATGATGTTAGGAAGTGTTGAAAATTGATGACGTCGCTTTGAATGGTGCATACGGAACGCAAAAAAAAGTCTGGAGTTCAAATAAGTTTAAAAAATGCAGTGCTCGTGTAACAGATGAGTTCTCGTCCAAAACCCTAATACTCCGAAACAGATTGTCCAGTTTGTACATGAAGTCGTCCAGTTTTTGCCGTAACCATCTCTACTATTTTACACATGCTATATGGGTGACATGCCAAGTTTCAACATTTCCAGAGTTCATTTTGTAGTGATTTTCAATTTCACAGTCATTTAGCTCTCTAAACAAATCGGTAAATGACTTAAAAATAGCAAATGATGTTAGAAAGTGTTCAAAATTGATGACGTCGCTTTGAATGGTGCATAGGAACGCAAAAAAAGTCTGGAGTTCAAATAAGTTTAAAAAAATGAGGTGCCGTGTAACAGATGAGTTCTTGTCCGCAACCTTGATAGTGCGAAAGAAATTGTCCAGTTTGTACTCGAAGTGCGTCCAGTTTTTGCCGTAACCCTCTCTACTCTTTTGCACATGCTATGTGGGTGAAATGATGATACCATGCCAACTTTCAACATTTTCAGAGTTCATTTTATAGTGATTTTCAATTTCACGGTCATTTAGCTCTCTAAACAAATCGGTAAATGACTGAAAAATAGCAAATGATGTTAGAAAGTGTTGAAAATTGATGACGTCGCTTTGAATGGTGCATACGGAACGCAAAAAAGTCTGGAGTTCAAATAAGTTTTAAAAAATGCAGTGCCCGTGTAACAGATGAGTTCTCGTCCGAAACCCTGATACTCCAAAAGAGATTGTCCAGTTCGTACAAGAGGTGCGTCCAGTTTTGGCCGTAACCCTCTCTACTCTTTTGCACATTCTATGTGGGTGAAATGATGATACCATGCCAAGTTTCAACATTTTCAGAGTTCATTTTGTAGTGATTTTCAATTTCACGGTCATTTAGCTCTTTAAACAAATCGGTAAATGACTAAAAAATAGCAAATGATGTTAGAAAGTGTTGAAAATTGCTGACGTCGCTTTGAATGGTGCATAGGAACGCAAAAAAGTCTGGAGTTCAAATAAGTTTAAAAAAATGAAGTGCCCATGTAATAGATGAGTTCTCGTCCGAAACCCTGATACTCCGAAAGAGATTGTCCAGTTTGTACACGAAGTGTGCCCAGTTTTTGCTGTAACCCTCTCTACTCTTTTGCACATGCTATGTGGGTGAAATGATGATACCATGCCAAGTTTCAACATTTTCAGAGTTCATTTTGTAGTGATTTTCAATTTCACGGTCATTTAGCTCTGTAAACAAATTGGTAAATGACTGAAAAATAGCAAATGATGTTAGAAAGTGTTGAAAATTGATGACGTCGCTCTGAATGGTGCATACGGAATGCAAAAAAGTCTGGAGTTCAAATAAGTTTAAAAAAATGCAGTGCCCGTGTAACAGATGTGTTCTCGTCCGAAACCCTGATACTCCGAAAGAGATTGTCTACACGAAGTGCGTCCAGTTTTTGCCGTAACCATCTGTACTATTTTGCACATGCCATGTGGGTGACATGCCAAGTTTCAACATTTTCAGAGTTCATTTTGTAGTGATTTTCAATTTCACGGTCATTTAGCTCTCTAAACAAATCGGTAAATGTCTAAAAAATAGCAAATGATGTTAGAAAGTGTTGAAAATTGATGATGTCGCTTTGAATGGTGCATAGGAACGTAGAAAAGTCTGGAGTTCAAATAAGTTTAAAAAAATGAAGTGCCCGTGTAACAGATGAGTTCTCGTCCGAAACCCTGATACTCCGAAAGAGATTGTATAGTTTGTACATGAAGTGCGTCCAATTTTTGCCATAACCCTCTCTACTCTTTTGCACATGCTATGTGGGTGAAATGATGATACCATGCCAAGTTTCAACATTTTCAGAGTTCATTTTGTAGTGATTTTCAATTTCACGGTCATTTAGCTCTCTAAACAAATCGGTAAATGACTGAAAATAGCAAATGATGTTAGAAAGTGTTAAAAATTGATGACATCGCTTTGAATGGTGCATAGGAACGCAAAAAAGTCTAGAGTTCAAATAAGTTTAAAAAATGAAGTGCCCATGTAACAGATGAGTTCTCGTCCGAAACTCTGATACTCGGAAAGAGATTGTCCACTTTGTACACGAAGTGCGTCCTGTTTTTGCCGTAACCCTCTATACTCTTTTGCACATGCCATGTGGGTGAAATGATGATACCATGCCAAGTTTCAACATTTTCAGAGTTCATTTTGTAGTGATTTTCAATTTCACGGTCATTTAGCTCTTTAAACAAATCGGTAAATGACTGAAAAATAGCAAATGATGTTAGAAAGTGTTGAAAATTGATGACGTCGCTTTGAAATATGCATACGGAACGCAAAAAAGTTTGGAGTTCAAATAAGTTTAAAAAAATGCAGTGCCCGTGTAACAGATGAGTTCTCGTCTGAAACCCTGATACTCCGAAAGAGATTGTGCAGTTTGTACAAGAAGTGCGTCCAGTTTTTGCCTAACCCTCCCTACTCTTTTGCACATTCTATATGGGTGAAATGATGATACCATGCAAAGTTTCAACATTTTCAGAGTTCATCTTGTAGTGATTTTCAATTTCACATTCATTTAGCTCTCTAAACAAATCGGTAAATGACTAAAAAATAGCAAATGATGTTAGAAAGTGTTGAAAATTGATGACTTCTCTTTGAATGGTGCATAGGAACGCAAAAAAACCTGGAGTTCAAATAAGTTTAAAAAAATGAAGTGCCCGTGTAACAGATGAGTTCTCGTCCGAAACCCTGATACTCCGAAAGAGATTGTCCTATTTGTACAAGAAGTGCGTCCAGTTTTGGACGTAACCCTATCTACTCTTTTGCACATGCCATGTGGGTGAAATGATGATACCATGCCAAGTTTCAACATTTTCAGAGTTCATTTTGTAGTGATTTTCAATTTCACGGTCATTTAGCTCTCTAAACAAATCGGTAAATGACTGAAAAATAGCAAATGATGTTAGAAACTGTTGAAAATTGATGACGTCGCTTTGAATGGTGCATACGAAATGCAAAAAAAGTCTGGAGTTCAAATAATTATAAAAAAATGAAGTGCCCGTGTAACAGATGAGTTCTCGTCCGAAACCGTGATGCTCCGAAAGAGATTGTCCAGTTTGTACAAGAAGTGCGTCTAGTTTTGGCCGTAACCTTCTCTACTCTTTTGCACATTCTATGTGGGTGAAATGATGATACCATGCAAAGTTTCAACATTTTCAGAGTTCATTTTGTAGTGATTTTCAATTTCACGGTCATTTAGCTCTCTAAGCAAATCGGTAAATGACTGAAAAATAGCAAATGATGTTAGAAAGTGTTGAAAATTGATGATGTCGCTTTGAATGGTGCATAGGAACGCAAAAAAAGTCTGGAGTTCAAGTAAGTTAAAAAAATGAAGTGCCAGTGTAACAGATGAGTTCTTGTCCGAAACCCTGATACTCCGAAAGAGATTGTCCAGTTTGTACACAAAGTGCGTCCAGTTTTTGCTGTAACCCTCTCTACTCTTTTGCACATGCTATGTGGGTGAAATGATGATACCATGCCAAGTTTCAACATTTTCAGAGTTCATTTTGTAGTGATTTTCAATTTCATGGTCATTTAGCTCTCTAAACAATTCGGTAAATGACTGAAAAATAGCAAATGATGTTAGAAACTGTTGAAAATTTACGATGTTGCTTTGAATGGTGCATACGGAACGCAAAAAAAGTCTGGAGTTCAAATAAGTTTAAAAAATGCAGTGCCCGTGTAACAGATGAGTTCTCGTCCGAAACCCTGATACTCCAAAAGAGATTGTCCAGTTTGTACAAGAAGTGCGTCCAGTTTTGGCCGTAACCCTCTCTACTCTTTTGCACATTCTATGTGGGTGAAATGATGATACCATTCCAAGTTTCAACATTTTCAGAGTTCATTTTGTAGTGATTTTCAATTTCACGGTCATTTAGCTCTCTAAACAAATCGGTAAATGACTGAAAAATAGCAAATGATGTTAGAAAGTGTTAAAAATTGATGACGTCGCTTTGAATGGTGCATAGGAACGGAAAAAAGTCTGGAGTTAAAATAAGTTTAAAAAAATGAAGTGCCCGTGTAACAGATGAGTTCTCGTCCGAAACCCTGATACTCCGAAAGAGATTGTCCAGTTTGTACACGAAGTGCGTCCAGTTTTTGCCGTAACCCTCTCTACTCTTTTGCACATGCTATGTGGGTGAAATGATGATACCATGCCAAGTTTCAAAAATTTTAGAGTTCATTTTGTAGTGATTTTCATTTTCATGGTCATTTAGCTCTCTAAACAAATCGGTAAATGACTGAAAAATAGCAAATGATGTTAGAAAGTGTTGAAAATTGATGATATCGCTTTGAATGGTGCATAGGAACGCAAAAAGTTTGGAGTTCAAATAAGTTTAAAAAAGAAGTGCCCGTGTAACAGATGAGTTCTTGTCCGAAACCCTGATACTCCGAAAGAGATTGTCCAGTTTGTACACGAAGTACGTCCAGTTTTTGCCGTAACCCTCTCTACTCTTTTGCACATGCTATGTGAGTGAAATGATGATACCATGCCAAGTTTCAACATTTTCAGAGTTCATTTTGTAGTCATTTCCAGTTTCACGGTAATTTAGCTCTCTAAACAAATCGGTAAATGACTGGAAAATAGCAAATGATGTCAGAACATGTTGAAAGTTGATGACTTCGCTTTGAATGGTGCATACAGAATGCAAAAGTCTGGAGTTCAAATAAGTTGAAAAAAATGAAGTGCCCATGTAACAGATGAGTTCTCGTCCGAAACCCTCATACTCCGAAAGAGATTGTCCAATTTGTACACGAAGTGCGTCCAGTTTTTTTCCGTAACCCTCTCTAATCTTTTGCACATGCTATGTGGGTGAAATGATGATACCATGCCAACTTTCAACATTTTTTAGAGTTCATTTTGTAGTGATTTTGAATTTCAAGGTCATTTAGTTGGGGCGACCGGCGGGGGAGGACCAGCACGGGGGGATTGAGGGGTAGACCGAGTGATTGTGAGTGTGAGTGGTGAGAGGAGAGAGTGAGGGCGTAAACATGTAAAAATATACATCAAACATACATTGATTATCAATGATCTTTTTGTGTATAATCTGAATTGTCAATATGAGTCCTCAACAGTTTAGAAACCGGTGAAGACTCATATTGAGACCACAAATTTTGCACATAGAGTTCAATGAATACCAAGTGCTTGTGATAGTTTGAGAAGTAACATATTTAAGGTGGTAAAAATCCTGCTAGGGCAGCGAGGTGGGACTAAAAACTGCCTACCACAACCTCTTTACTATCGGTTCATGCCACGAACCGGTACTAAAGGGGCTGGCCGGGCCCTAGCCCGACAACAGCCAACAACTGCCTCTTTAGTACCGGTTCGTGGCACGAACCGGTACTAAAGGTTCACTACGAACCGGTACTAAAGATCTCCTCCCGCCTGGCCGTTGGAACCTGCACTAATGGACACTTTAGTGCTGGCTCAGATTCAAATCGGGACTAATGTGTCTCATATTTGTCCCTTTTTCTACTAGTGCATGCATATGGTTCCTTGCATTGCTTACTTTATACATCAAATATGTCAACTTCTTAGTTTAGACATGCTTTGTGTGAATGCCATCTGTTTAGTTTATTCATCGTTTATGTGAATTATGCAACGCCATCTTGTTTAGCCAGGCATCATATATGTGAATTTTGCAATACCATCCTGCTTAGCCTGTCATCTTATATGTGAATTATATCAGGCCATCCTTTTTTTGTTAAGTATTACATTTGTCAACAATGTTAGTACATTCAACTACTCTTCGTGTGCATCAGCCATTTGACACGGTGATGGAAAATTCTGGAGTGAAAACAAGGTCTTCAAAGCAGACTATGCTATCTGATGAAGCGCATATCTTGCTGGTTACAGATAGCTCCTCAGAGGAGGATTCAGAGACAGATGACCAGTCCCTTCCCCCTCGAGGTGTATGCTCTAACTTGGCAGGGTTATGTTGCTCATATCGTGTGTATGGTGTCTTGCATGGCTAGGTCATTTGATTAGTTTAGACATGCTTTGTGTGAATGCCACCTGTTTAGTGTCTAATTACCATATATGTGAATCATGCATTGCCATCTTGTTGGAAGACATTATATATGTGAATTATGCAATGCTATCTTTTTGCAAAGGCATCATATATGTGAATTATGCAATGCCATGCTATTGAGCCAATCATCGTGTATGTGAATTATATCATGCTATCATTTTTTGTATTACGTGTTCCATTTGTCGACAACGTTTGTATATTCAACTACTCTTCCTATGCATCAGCCATTTGAAGCGGCGATGGAAGTATCTGGAGAGAAAACAAGGTATTCAGAGCAGACCATGCTACCTGCTGAAGTAGACATCTTGCTGGATATAGAGAGCTCCTCAGAGGAGGATTCAGAGACTGATGACTAGTCCTATTTCCCCCCCGACGTCTATGCTCAAACTTGGAAGGGTTATATTACCCATGTCATGCATGTTGTCTTGCATTACTCAGTTTTTACATCATATATGGATTGCCATATGCTTACTTGCTTACTATATAAATCATATATTTGAATTATATCATGCCATCATGTTTACATACACAGCATCTATCTGAACTATGGCATGGCAACCCATTTAATAAAGACATCATATAGTTATATCATCTCATCCTGTTTAGTGTTTACAGTCATCATATTTTGAATTATGTCATTCTATCAGGGAATTATATCATGCTATCATGTTTCCATAGGCGGCATGTATGTGAATTATGGCATGCAAACCTATTTAATAAACACATTATATAGTTATATCATGTCATCCTGTTTACATAGTCATCATATTTTGAACTATGTCTTTCCATCTTTTTTAGTTAGCCATCATAATGTGAAATTGTGTCATGCTATCCTGTTTACTTAGCCATCATATATGTGAAATTGTGTCATGCTATCCTGTTTGGTTAGACAACATAAATGTGAATTATTTCATGCCCTCTTTTATTCCCCACTATCCATTGCACCTGTCTATCGTACAATGTCTATACATTCAATTACTTCTCTTGTTTATCAGCCATTTGAATTGGAGAGGGTGATGGCAGTATCTAAGGGAGTAACAACACAGTCTTCAGAAAAGATAGTGCTACCAATTGATGCAGATAGAACCACGGTTGTACTTGCCCAAGAACTAGCCCCACCACACATAACCCAGACTCTCGCAGATTGTACCCCTACCCAGTTGGAGAGAGAACCAGCTACACCCCTTCTAACCCCAACCCCAGCAGATAGTAACCCAGTTCCAGTTGACACAGCACCGTCTGCACCACAGAGCACCCAAACACGAGCAGTTAGTAAGGGAACTGCAGTGCCCAAAGCACGAGGACCACCACTCCGAATCCCAACTCAACGCTTAAAGGAGAAGAAGAATTGTTCTCAGGTCAGGTTCTGTAGCTATGGTTCATACTCCTTTGCTCTTGCATCACTGTATTTACTCAGACCAACTATTTTCAAATTTGAAGGATGGAATTGAAACACCAATGGCGCAACAGGTATGTTTTAAGCCTGTTTCTTTAACTGGTTTGTTGTTGTAACTTGCTCTATGTTGATTTCAGTTTCAATTGAATAAACAGTTATGTTCTCATGTCATGCACATTACAAGTGTTGTTATTGCTCTATAGTTTCCCACACTTATATTCTGTCTATTCTACTTTGTCTTGAACAAATATTATTTGAACTATGTCTCTATCTTGATTTGGCAACAAAAACTAGAATGATATAGACCATAAAGTGACCATGGGACATAGATATATGTTTGTTTCATGCTGTTATCCTGTGCACTTTAATACTAAACTGATTTACCAAAATGAGTTTCATATACAACATGGTAAACTTGTGATGTGTCTGCTTGTTTCTCTTTTAGAATGCGGACAAAATATTGGAGAAGAGTACCCCATTATGCAATGGTGAAGGAAGTAATGCAGATAAGGCTCAAGATAGTGAGACATCCCTGTTGGTCTCCAAGAAAGCTGATAAAAACTACCTTGACGATAGTGAGAGAACCCAAAAGTCTTGTCTTGATATAGTGTTCGAGTTACTGTCCACTACTGCTGGCACAAGCTCTTGAACTCGCTGCCTGAATCAGTTCGTCTTGTTGAGCCTCAACTTCAAGTTGAAAGACATCGGTCATTTGTGTTGCGACAGGAAGCTAAAGGACTAAGGAAGTCCCTGCAGAATTCAGATGCATACTTTCTGGTCCAACAGCAAGCGCTGGAGGATTTAAGCGCCAAACAAGAGAAAGTTAATAAGCTTGCTAAGCATCTCGCCAGCATTATGGGTACCCAAGATATTGTTTCTTGAGATCTTCTGAAGTGGTTTCAGTTCTGGACTTGTTTTGCTGCGGCGTTTATTTGCACTGGTCGCCAACTTTGACAAATAGTGTATATGATATGCTGCTTTGTTCCCTATATTTGCACTGGTGGCGAACTTTGATGCCCAGTGGATGTAATATGTATAATAGCCGTGCTAGCCTAGCGTAAGTTGCTTTCTTATTTATTTCCTTGTAGTCTTGTTTATTTGTTTGCTTGTAGTCAGTGCTGTTCTTTTTCTGCGGTTTGCTAGTGGCCGCAATAACCTATTTTTTAAAACTACGCCACAATAACCATGGGCTACATATTTACTATAGTTACATTGGGCCTTCTACGGGCCGTAGAAACAATGGGCCTTTTGCGGGGCGTAGAAACAATGGGCCTTCTACGGGCCGTATCATCAATGGGCCTTCTACAGGCCATATCATCAACGGGCCTTCTACGGGTCGTATGATCAATTGCCCAAACATGGGACAATAACATACCGCATTATGGCCATAAACGGGCTAGAGTTGGAATCGTTCGTTCATGGGCCGACCATAACGGGTCGTCGCTAATCGGCCGTATTTGATGACGCTATAAAAACGGCCCAACGTATTAACGGGCCACAAAATGACCGACTATAACCACGGGCTGAATTTGCCCCACAAGCAGAAAATGATAGTAACGGGCCGTAAGTAACCGAATGCTGGAAATGAGCCCAAGAATAAATGGGCCCTAAGAAGGCCGAAAGATAACATGGCTGGAAACAGCCAAACGATATAATGGGTCGTTAATGGGTATAAAGTGATACACTATTCATTACGGGCCAGTTTCACCTCGGGCCATTAATGGGCCAAGAGTTACAAAGGGCCTCATATGGGGCGAAAGACTTCATGGGCTATACATGGGCCGAAAGTTAAAACGGGCTGGAATCATATTGGACGGCCCAGATTACGCTACTAGGCCTAATTCGATAGGTCGTAACGGGCCCTTGGTTAGCAGGCCGTAAATTGGCTATATGCGAATAGGCCGTTAACAGGCTTTCCGTGGGCCGGCCCGCCACCTTTTGACCAAGTCAAACGGGCCGGCCTTTTCATAGGAATGGGCCTTTGTTGGGCCCTGCCACATGTCTATGTATCATAGGCGCCTTCGGTCCAATGAGTGGATGACATCTGTCCCAACAGTGAGCCGACACGTGTTTCCTCCAGCCAATGATGATTTTACACGTGGAAAATCACCATTGGTCGAGGCTGTTAACGGGTTATCGGATCCAAAACCGGACCCGATTGCGTAACGGCGAGCTGTTATGGTGGATGCCATGTGTCGGCCACCCTTGACGAAAGCACTTCTATGACGCGGGATTTATTGTCATGGAAGTGGACACTTCCATGATGATATTTTTGGTAATGTCATGGAACACTTCTACGACGGCACTGGTATGACTATCTTGATTCTGTCATAAAATTTTCATGGATGTACATGCATGAGAGAAAACATGACCTACTGTGACAAACACGTATCATCACGAAAGTGTATTTTTTTGTAGTGAGAAGACATAGATGTTACTATTAAACTTGCTAATAAAGACACCATCACACCACTTGGGATTGTTAGAGATGTTGAAGTCTTGTGTGGGAAAATAAAATACCCTACTGATTTTCTTGTTCTTGGTTCCCCACAAGATGACTTTTGTCCCATTATCTTTGGTAGACCTTTCTTGAACACCTTTAATGCTAAAATAGATTGCAAAAAACAAATTGTCGGTGTTAGTTTTGGTGATGAGTCTCATGAGTTTAATTTTTCCAAGTTCAGTAGAAAACATCATAATAAAGAGTTGTCTAGTAAGGATGAAATAATTGGTCTTGCTTCTATTGTTGTGACTCCCACTGATCCACTAGAACAATATTTGCTAGACCATGAGAATGATATGCATCTGCATGAAAGAAATGAAATAGATAAGATTTTCTTTGAACAACATCTTCTGCTTAAACACAATTTGCCTATTGAAACTCTTGGAGGTCGTCCTCCACCTAAAGGTGATTCTGTGTTTGAATTAAAACAATTGCCAGACACTTTGAAATATGCTTATCTTGATGAGAAAAATATATATCCTGTTATTATTAGTGCTAACCTTTCAGAACATGAAGAAGAAAGATTATTAAAGGTTCTGAACAAGCACCGAGCTGCCATTGGATATACTCTTGATGATTTAAAGGGCATTAGTCCCACTCTTTGTCAGCACAAAATTAATATGGAACCTGATGCTAAACCCGTTGTTGATCACCAATGATGTTTAAATCCTAAAATGAAAGAAGTGGGAAGAACTGAAATACTAAAGCTTCTAGAAGCTTCTATAAGTAGTAGATGGGTAAACTCTAGACAGTGCTCAACGAAATTATGCTACTACTGAAAAGGAATTCTAAGCAGTGGTGTTTGCTTTTGATAAATTTAGATCTTACATTGTTGATTCTAAAGTGACTGTTCACACCGATCATGCTGCTATAAAATATCTTATGGAAAAGAAAGATACTAAGCCTAGACTAATTAGGTGGGTTCTTTTGTTACAAGAATTTGACTTACATATCACTGATAGAAAAGGAGCTAAGAACCCCATAGATGATAACTTGTCTAGGTTAGAAAATAATCTTGATGAACCACAACCTATTAATGATAGTTTTCCTGGTGAACAATTAGCCGCAACAAATGTTTCTCATAACACTCCTTGGAATGCTGACTATGAAAATTACGTTGTTGCTAAATATATACCACCTAGCTTCACATACCAACAAAAGAAAAAGTTCTTCTATGATTTAAGACATTACTTTTGGGATGACACACATCTTTATAAAGAAGGAGTAGATAGTATTATTAGACGTTGTGTACCTGAGCATGAACAGGGACAAATCCTATGGAAATGTCACTCTGAAGCTTATGGAGGAAATCATGCGGGAGATAGAACTTCTCACAAGGTATTGCAATCTGGTTTTTATTAGAATACTCTCTTCAAGGATGCCCGTAAGTTTGTTTTATATTGTGATGAATGTCAAAGGATTGGTAATATTGGTAAGCGTCAAGAAATGCCTATGAATTATTCTCTTGCTGCTGAACCATTTGATGTTTGGGGATTTGATTACATGGGACCTTTTCCTTCCTCTAATGGGTATACATATATTTTGGTTGCTATTGATTATGTTACTAAGTGGGTAGAAGCTATTCCAACTACTAGTGTTGATCACAACACCTCTATTAAAATGCTTAAGGAAGTTAATTTCCGAAGGTTTGGAGTCCCTAGATATTTAATGACTGATGGTGGTTCACACTTTATACATGGTGCTTTCCGTAAAATGCTTGCTAAATATGACATTAACCATAGAATTGCATCACCTTATCATCCTTAGTCTATTGGTCAAATTGGACTTAGCAACAGAGAAATAAAATTAATTTTACAAAAGACTGTCAATAGGTCCGAGAAGAATTGGTCTAAGAAATTAGATGATGCACTTTGGGCTTATAGAACAACATACAAAAATCTTATGGGTATGTCTCCTTATAAAATGGTTTATGGAAAATTTTATAATTTTTCTCTTGAGTTAGAACATAAATCATATTGGGCAATTAAAGAACTCAACTACGATTTTAAACTTGCCGGTGAAATGAGGTTATTTGATATTAGCTCATTAGATGAATGGAGAACCCAAGCTTATGAAAATGCCAAGTTATTTAAAGAAAAAGTTAAAAGATGGCATGATAAAAGAATTCAAAAGCGTGAGTTTAAGGTTGGAGAATATGTTCTTTTGTACAACTCTCATATTAGGTTCTTTACAGGAAAACTCCTCTCCAAATGGGAAGGACCCTATGTTATTGAGGAGGTTTATCCATCAGGAGCTATCAAAATAAATAATGCCGAAGGTACTAACCCGAAGGTTGTCAATGGGCAAAGAATAAACCATTATATCTCAGGTACGCCCATTAATGTTGAAAGCAATATTTTCCAAACTATGACACCAGAAGAACACATAAAGGAAACCTTCTGGAACACTCCAGAATCTTTAAAAAGAGGAGGTATGTGATACAGTAAGTAAACGGACTCAGAAAAATCCACAAAAATATTTTTTGTTATTTTTGAAATATATAAAAATTAGGAAGAAACTACCAGGAAGGTGACCCTGGTGGGCACAAGACACCAGGCACGCCTGGCTTGCTAGGCATGCCCGGGTGGGTTGTACCCACCTCGGGTACCTTTCGGACTCTGTTTTTCTTCTGTTTGCTTATTTCCCAAGATAAAAATAATTATATACCCCCCTGAACCTATTGACCCCCATATCGCAGAGAAATCTTCTGTTTTCTTTTCTTGCTGTTTTCGCTCAGATCTGTTAAGCCAGGCATCATGTCTTCCCCCTCTTCCAACAATGAAGAAGACGATGCAGGGTTGCTGCAGGAGGAGCTAGAGGGGGAGGGATTTTAGGAGGTTGCCATGGAGGAAGATGGAGGGGATCCCCATGGATTTCACCCTCTGGCTTCCGAGAGAGGCACACTAGCTGGTATCTCTACTCGTCCTAATCCTCATCAAGCCATGAGATCATGAAACAATCAAGAGAGCTCTGAAGTGCAAGAAGAATACTCTCCAAGGAGGCCTTTACACATGTTACATCATAACAATTTTCACAATTTAATTGACAATTATGGGTTTGAAAATACTCCCCATGTGCACATACCGTCCAATTGGGACATATCTCGTCCGAGACAAAGTGATGCAGGAGCAAGTTCTTGGGGGCTGAAGGATAAACATATTATTGCTGAAGTGGAGCAAAACACTGAGTTGCTTCATAAAGCCCTCCACGAGATCCAAGGCTTGAAGGATGCACTCATAGATATATTGGGAGTTATTTCATCACTACCACCTCCTTCTTCATCACCAAAGAAAACATGAGTATCGGGTATGGGAACTCCCCTTGGCTTGTGCCAAGCTTTGGGGAGGTGTCCAAGTATCGTATCACCTCCACTATCTTTTGCCTTTACTTATCTTAGTTCAATCCATAGTTATCTCTTGCTTTAGATGAATAAAAGTTTAGTTCGATTATTCCTTTTCTAGAGTTTGCTTAGTGATCTATCTTTGTAATCGTGTGCGAGATATATAATAAAGTTTAGTTTGAGTTTTGTTTTCTTTACTTCCATGTTCAATAAAAAGGAAGGAAATAAATGAAAAAGATAATATGTTAATCTTATGGTAAGTAATGACATCACATAAGGAAGAGTATAAGTAGAAAATTTTATTGGAGATTGACAAACATAGCGTTGGTCAATGATGCAATTCATGAAAGAAGTAATATGGGAAGAGAAGATTCACATACAAATATACTATCTTGGACATCTTTTGTGATTGTGAGCCCCCATCAAAATATTATATGCCAAAATTGCTGACGTTGGACAAGGAAGACAACGTAATGATTTATGTTTGTTCATATTCACATAGACGTTATATTGTCATAGATCCTTTAACATGTGGTGCTTTCCCCACATCTTTGCTAGCCAAAAAATCCGCATTGAGTAGAGATACTACTTGTGCATCCAAAACCGTTAAACGCAAATCTTATTTTGATAGTCCACCATACCTACCTATGGATTGAGTAAGATCCTTCAAGTAAGTTGTCATCAGTGCAATAAGGCAATAAAAATTGCTTCTAAAAGTGTGAGATCATTTAGTGTAAGAGAAAATTGAGCATTGTACGAACTTGTGCTAGCAAAGAATAAAAGCCACGGACTACATAATAAAGGTTGTTATCATAAGGGGCAATATAACATGAAGTTCTTTTGCACTAAGATATTGAGCATACAAACTAAAAAGTGCATGGCAGCCTCTGCTTCCCTCTACAAAGGGCATATCTTTTACTTTTATGTATTTACTGCAAGAGTCAAAGTTGTTCTCTCTATTCCTTTTTATTTTCTCTTTTGGCAAGAATCATGTGGTGAGGAAAGATCTAGGCACATATATCCAGTTGGATATGAGTAGCATGAGTTATTATTGTTGACATCACCCTCGAGGTGAGTGTGTTGGGAGGCGAAACTTTAAGCCCCTATCTTTCTATGTGTCCGATTGAAACACTTTGCTCATGTGTATGCGGTGAGTGTTAGCAATCATAGAAGACTATATGATGGTTGAGTATGTGGACTTTCCAAAAAGGCTCCGATACATGACCCTTCCTGAAAAGACGATGAATTGTTGTTGCAAAGTTGACTGCGAACATAGTTTGTTGGTTTACAATAGAGTTTATGCTTTATACTTCGATGTTGTGATGAATAGTTACTTGTTCATGAGAAGTCTATGATAAAATTTCTATGATAAAAGTTTTATGTTAAAGTTTGTTGTTGTTATAATAATATACATGATGCTTCTATGTCCGTATTTTATTTTTATCGACACCTCTCTCTCTAAGCATGTGGACATGTTTTTCGATTTCGGATTTCGTGTGACACCCCAAATTTTTGACCTTGTTTTATTAATTAAAATTTTGCCAGGAAATTAAAACTTTTATTTTCTGGGCTCCCTTTTTATTTTTGAACCTTTTTCTCCCTTGTTATTATGGAGTTTTTCCCCAAAGTGAAAACTTTTCAAATATGTTATTGGACTTGTTTAACCTCTCTAGAAAAACTTTTCTTTTATTAGTAGAACTAATTACATAATTAATTTGCTTGATCTTTATTTTCTTGAAAAATGGTCTTTCCAAGGTTACATGGCCATATTTGAACTTCAACCATTTTATAAACTCTTTCATAATTCCAACCAAAATTTGGAGATGTCATGTGATGTTTTTAAATCACTTTTGTGCAAAAACATCTTCATTTCATGAAATATTTTGAGTTCTACACCCAATTTTCTTCTCTGGTCCAGTGGGCAATTTTGCACTACAACTCATTTAAATATTTCTTTTTAGCCTCCACCAAAATTATGGGATGTTGGTAGTAGCATATGATTCAACTTTATGCAAAAACCCAGTGGTGTTATTTGAAAATTTTGAGTGAATTAACCTCATTTTCATTCTGATCTAGCCTTGTGATTTCTACTGCAACCCTATTTATTTTTGCTCCAGTAACCTTGTGCCTTCTCCTACTTGTAGACAGCCCTACCAAACCCCTAAGTCCAGGAGCATGCACCCATTTGAATATTTTTGGTTCATGAAATACTGCCATTTATCTCCTGTCCAGAACTGGAGTTTTGCAAAACTTGCACTAACAAGTTTGTGCTTTTCACAAACTAACCTCACCACTTTCTTATGCATCCAATGAGACCACCATCTGGAGATTTTGGCCCCTCCAAGAAATGCCTAGGTGCCTGTGGCATTTTGTCAAACACCTTAAGTGCATGAACAGCTTTGACATGAATTTCGTCATTGCACTGTGAACTTGCACCTCTGATCAAACTAACCTATCCACTAAGCCTCTAGATGACTTTAACCTAGGTCTGTTAAACCCCAACCTCACCCGAGACCTCTAGCATGCCCTGGCATTTTTTCGAGCATGTTCCGTGCGTGCTCTGGGCGCGAGCAGAGCACGCGTTTTGCACGTGCCGCACCCGAGCCGCCGCGTCGCGCCCCTGGGTTTGGCCCGCTCTGCAGAGCCGCGCCACGCGCTCCCCTTCTCACCGGATCACGCCAAGCAGCCCTGGTGCCCTGCAGCACCACCGTCAGAGCCCTTGGCAGCACGCTGGCGTCCGTAGCGCGTTACTGCCAGGTCGGTGCCGCCCAAGCCCCAGCTGCTCGCCACCTGCCCCTGGAACAGCTCAGCCTCATCCTCTCGCGTGTCCTCTAGCTCTCGTCGCCGCCACGGAACCTTGCCGCTACAGGGAGGCGGTTCGCCGGCAAACTTATCCACGGCCGCCGCAAACCGACCTCGTCACACTATAAAGAGAGGCCCCCGAGCACGTTCCGTTCGCGAGTCAGCCTCAGCATGCTCCCCTAGTTCTTCCATGGCAGCCAATCGACCCGGGAAGGTCTTCTTCCCCACCTCCGACGGCTGCAGCCGCCGCCACTGCCCCGTCCATTCTGGCGCCACCAGAGCCTCCTTCTCTCCACTCTCTTCACCAGGAACTCCCTCTCCTCCTAGTGTATCCATCCCCCTACTCGATTTTGATCGGGACTCGCCGCGGGAGAAAAATCACTTTACCCGACGGCCTCCGTCCGCCACGAAGCTCACCGCCGACGACTCTGTCCACCCCCGAGACCGTAGCGACTACCGGAAGGACCGCCCTCGAACCGCGGATCCATCCTGACCCTCGGTGTCTCGAACGGTGCCGCCGTTCGCCGGCGAGCGTCGCCGGAGTCCGCCTGCGCTCGGGACAGAGGAAGAGGAGGGAGAGGACTAGTCAAACCTGACCAATGGGCCCCCTGGACCCACTGTCAGTGACCCACCCCGCCGCCACACATGTTAAGTGAAAGCGTAAAACCCCCAAGTACGTAACCCCTACTTAGAAAGCGTATTCGTGGCTAAAACGTTTTCTTTTTGTTTTATTTTTAAAAACAGATTTTGACCAGAACTTTGACTGGTTATATTTTTTTAAATATAACTCCAAATGAATTGATTCTTTTTCCTACATCTCTCAAATTCTGTCTAGTTTATTTTAAGATTTATTTGAAATTTTTCCCAACAACTTTTTTGTACTGTTTTTGAAATATGTGTTATTTGCATATTTTTGAAAATAGGATTTTTGAAGAGAAGAAAGCTTTCAAAAGATTTGGAGTGCACCCTGCCTTTCCACACCATGAAGGCAAGCATCTTGAACCCTGGCAAGAATATTTTTGATGTGTTGGTTGACACGTTTATAACACCACCTCATTTCGGAGAACTCGTTATTTTATGTGGTGATACGATCATTTGCATGAATGCATATTAGAGATTTTCCTTGCCGTTGGGAATGTATATACTTGTGATGGTAATCATCCTCATGTGCCTTGCATGCACGCCGGAAAGGAATCCGGGAAAGCCTCTGCCTTGGGTAGGAGTGAGCTTGTCGCCGGTCCCCGTCGAGACGGTTATGTCCGGTATGGAATAGTAAGGTATAATGGGTGGTGATTTCGTCGGTTGAAATATATTTGATATACATGTCATGCAGGGAACTCATAAGCCTCCTGAGTCGGCCATAGATCGAGTCTTGTTCCGGTAACCCCCATACTTGTTTCGTACTGCCACTAGTCCCTGCCGTAGGTAGGGTATGGTTCAGTAAGTTGTTAACCCTTGTCTTGGCACACACCGTACAGAGAGGCCATGGTGGAAGATACCGGTTGTAGCCGGTAGGCATGCCACCTGGTCCGGGGGCATGGGTGTATCCGGTTGGGACCGAGAGGGGGGCACCCCTTAGAGCGCGCGATAGAAATTTGATCCCATGCTACACGAGGTTGTAGCCTCCCCACTTAGAGTTTTGCTTAACAGGTGTCATGGGTGATTCCAGACACGAGTAAAAGCTGGTGTGTGCAAGTCAGGTGTGTTTCAATTAAAAGACCGTAGACGGAATTAGTCCGATGGACTAAAGGAATCCGTTACTCGTGGGTAAAGAGTACACTCTCTGCATAGATATTAAACCTATTCGAATAGCCGTGTCCATGGTTAAGGATTACAGTCTGGGATGGGTCAAGTGTCGGTCTTAGTGTCGGTCTTCGGAGGAGAAACCACTAAACTCGAATATTGATGATGACATGTGATATATGATGGTTATGATTGTTATCATTATGGACTAACTGTTTGCATTGTTTGAAATAATGAATATCCCTGGGACTGTACCACCTCCTGGATAATCACTATGATTATAAGCCCTTTATGCGGCATCGCTCAGACGCCCGACTGTGGCATGTTCGTTATTTCATTTTCATATAAGCCCTTTATGTGGCGTCGCTCAGACGCCCGACTGTGGCATGTTTGTTATTCCATTTTCGCATAAGCCCTTTATGTGGCGTCGCTCAAACACCTGACTGAGGCATGTTTGTTATTTCATTTTCTCATAAGCCCTTTATGTGGCGTTGCTCAGACGCCCGACTGTGGCATGCTTGTTATTTTATTTACTTTATAAGCCCCTTACGTGGTGTCGCTAAGACGCCCGACTGAGGCATGCTCACTTTTACTATCCTTTCGAGACGTCGCTTCAGACATCCGATCGGTGCATTTTATTTCTATTCTGTCATTGCATATTCCGGTTGCATATAAATAACCTGCTTGCATGCATCAAGATTTTATTTATGACTGACGATGTGATCATAGAATATTTCAGTGTATGTTGATCAATTATATTATACCTGTGTTCTTAATGTTTGCGAGTACATTCAAAGTACTCACTGGCTTGTCCCTGGCTATTGTCTTGGCCAGATTGCTTGCTTGGAGAGGAGCGTTGCGATGACAGCCTCAGGACCTAAGCAACGGTGATAGCAGCCTCGCGAAGATAGGAGTTAACCTGGTCAGCTGTTCCTGTGGGAAATGGAGTCCCATAGACACTGATGACTCACAAACCGCTTCCACCCTCAACCACTAGAAACCATTTGATGTACTCATAGGACACAATGGTCTTGTACTACATATTTTGCACTTTTGCTTGGAATTTCTGTAACAAGTCGGTGCCTCATCAGCTAACAGTAATCCTGGGGCTGGTGAGCACAACGGCCCTTTTCTAGAAATTAGATCCCGGAAAACCGGTCGTGACAGACTTGGTATCAGAGCCAGGCTGACCATTGGCTAATCCTATCTAGCCAGGTCGAAAAACCTAGGTAAACCAACCCACCAGGCCATAACCAAACCCCAGCCAAGCTTCTCGTGCAAGATAGCCACACAGTGACCCAACACCTTTTGGCAGTCGGTGCCCAACCTATCAACCCAACCTGTCGCTCATGCACCAGTGACCGAATCCTGAATAGTCTTTTCGCAAGCGTGCGAAGGAAGACTCCGTCCCCTTTTCTATAAAAAGGGCACGCTAGCCCCAACTCAGCACAACACAGCCGCTACCCAAAACCGAGCCTTAATGCCTGGCCCCGTCGTGCACAATGAGACCACAGCAACCAACCTTGGAGGCTTTGTGACCATACTCGCAAACCTCACCCGTCGTGCCTATGCGTTAGAAGAGCCCCCGGAATATGCTGTGTACCAAGGACCCATGAGCAGTGAGAGCCGACAATTCTGGGCCACTGTACACATCTACGGTAGGGGTCTAGCGCCCGAGCGCCCCTACAGGTTCACCGGAAGGACAACTTCCTTTGAGCCTCAAGCCATCCAACTAGCTGCTCGAGAGGCTATAGTTCATCTCCGGCACTTGTCGCCCAGAGTTAACTATCGCTCGTTCCACTACTACCCCAGACGTGAAGTGTATGGTAGGCCACCCCAAGTTGCCAACGGAGATCACGAGACAGATCCTGCATTGTTGCATCTAGTGCGCTATGTAGGTGCACTAGAGGAACTGTTCGATCAAATCACCATTGATCTAATCGCAACTCGTGGAGAGCTAGTTCGTCAAGCCCCGGCGAGAGAAGAGAATGAGCCCAACGTCGACAACCCAATCGTGCTGTTTGGACACCCGATCGAGTCCCTGAGATCTGCCCCAGCCATCGGCCAAGGTACTCTGATGACCCCAGAAGTGCTTCATCGCCTCTTGGGAGCACACTCCAACGGGGTTGTGGCCAACAATCCTCGAGATGGTCACCATCGCTACCCCAAGCCTACAACCCCTCAACCCACTCTAGCTAATTCTGACGGTGAGACCCGTGGAGAAGCCTCGACATCCACAAGGCACGCCCGCTTGGATGTAAACGAGGTAGACTAAGTCACTCAAGTAGTGTTGAGTCCCAGTGTATCCTCGCTTTGTAATTGTGTGACTTTGTAAATAAACGTCGCCTGTTGTCGTGACTCTGTTTAAATAGTAGCCTTGCATGGATATGCCAGCATGCGGTAAAAGATTTCTATCCCAGACCTAGTTACCAAAAACCTTCCCGAAAACCCCCACAGTAACACGTCACTTTTGTGAAATGTGTGTATCTGTGGCTTGACCCCGACCCTTGGAGCAGAGCTGGAAATTTCATTACCTTTCACCACGGTAAAAACGACCCAGCTCCGGTGCTATAAAAAGGCCAACGCATGACCTTGCCAAGCACCCCTCATCTTGTGCACCATCCTCACAACCATTTCTTGCCATGCCGAGCCCTAGTATTTATCTGAGAACCCCAGATGCAACCCCGGGTAGTTTTGTCAAAATATTGTGGGATTTTACCTGCAGTACCATGGGCGCTACCCAGCCACCCAGGTACGAGCTGTTCAAATCAAGGATCACCCAGTCCACCTCGAGATATTGGGTAGCAGTACACATCCCTCTCGTAAACTCAAACCAAGACCCAACGGAGGTCTCCTTCATAGGGAAATCTATGCCGACCCCGCATATGGCCATAGAAGCTGCTGCATACGAAGCGCTTGCTCGCCTTCGATTCGCGGTACCCTATGCCAGCGAACGAGGGTATTATTACTTTCCGAGCCGTGCAGCACCCGGAGGAGTAACATCTTTTCCCGGTGGACGAATTGAGAGAGACCCAGTCCTGGCCAACCTTGTCCAGTACGCCATCGCTCAAGAACGTTTAACCCAACGCGTGATGGGTTATCTCCAGAGCCTCGCGGATTTAAATCCTCAGATCGCCATTGGCAGATCACTAAGGCCCGACCAGGAGAGACACGTGCATCGACTGGTCAATCCACTTCCCCCGATAGAAGAGGAGTGTATCCCAGTACCAGAGACGTTTTCTCGGGACCCCGTCCAGTTACCGTTTCCATTTTAGACGTCGCTGCTGTGTTCATTATTGCAACATTTATTTATGTGTTGTAACTTATGCGTGATACCCTGAGCTTGTGCGACGAGTCAATTATTTGTCTTCTACTAATGTGTGTAGTTTTGTTGTGGTTTATGCTCCTTTAAATTAACCGTTTTCCCTCGCAAAAAAAAAATCCCGGAGTAAGATTGCTTTTCCCAGAGCTGCTGCATCGTACACCTTCTCCCGACGTGGATTATTTAGTTTCACACAGCACCGCGGCAGCAGACTCACAACCACAATCGCTCGAACGCATACCCTGCTTGCAAAAAACACGTAACCGTGGAGTATTTGTTTTTCAAAACAATCTTTAGCAAATCTCGAGGACGAGATTTTTCTTAAGGGGGGTAGTGTTGTTTGTGACACCCCAAGATTTTAACTTTGTTTGTTAATTAAAAATTTTGCAGGAATTAAAACTTTTATTTTCTGGGCTCCCTTTTGATTTTTGATACCATTTTCTCGCGTTATTATGGAGTTTTTCCCCAAAGTGAAAACTTTGTCAAATATGATTATTGGACTTGTTCAATCCTCCGTCTAGCATAATACTTGTTCTTATTGTAGTTTAGAACTAATAGTTACATAATTAATGCTGCTCTTATTTTCTGCGAAAGGTACTTCAAGGTTAGTATTCCCAATGTGATCTTTGCTAACCATTTGAGAGACTCTTTCGATAATTCCAACCAAAATTTGAGATGTCATATGTTTCTAAATCACTTTTGTGCAAAAATCTTTTATTCATGAAATATTTTGAGCTCTACACCCAATTTTCTTCTCTGGTCCAGTGCAATTTTGCACTACAACCCATTAAATATTTCTTTCTAGCCTCCACCAAAATTATGGGATGTTGGTAGTAGCATATGATTCAACATTATGCAAAAACCTAGTGCTGTTCTTTGAAAATTTTGAGTGAATCAACCTCTTTTCCATTCTGGTCCAGCTAGCCTTGTGATTTCTACTGCAACCCTATTTATTTTTGCTCCAGTAACCTTGTGCCTTCTCCTACTTGTAGACAGCCCTACCAAACCCCTAAGTCCAGGAGCATGCACCCATTTGAATATTTTTGGTTCATGAAATAATGCCATTTATCTCCTGTCCAGAATTGTAGTTTTGCAAAACTTGCACTAACAAGTTTGTGCTTTTCACAAACTAACCTCACCACTCTCTCTTATCATCTAAAGAGACCATCTGAGATTTGGCCTCCAAGAAATGCCTAGGTGCCTGTGGCATTTTGTCAAACACCTTAAGTGCATGAACAGCTTTGACATGAATTTGTCATTGCACTGTGAACTTGCACCTCTGATCAAACTAACCTGTCCACTAAGCCCTCTAGATGACTTTAACCTAGGTCTGTTAAACCCCAACCTCACCCGAGACCTCTAGCATGCCCTGGCATTTTGTCGAGCACGTTCCGTGCGTGCTCTGGGCGCGAGCAGAGCACGCGTTTTGCACGTGCCGCGCCCGAGCCGCCGCGTCGCGCCCCTGGGTTTGGCCCGCTCTGCAGAGCCGCCACGCGCTCCCCTTCTCACGCAAACGCCAAGCAGCCTGGTGCCTGCAGCACCGCCGTCAGAGCCCTTGGCGGCACACTGGCGTCCGTAGCGCGTTTCTGCCAGGTCGGTGCCGCCCAAGCCCCAGCTGCTCGCCACCTGCCCCTGGAACAGCTCAGCCTCATCCTCTCGCGTGTCCTCTAGCTCTCGTCGCCGCCACGGAACCCTGTCGCTACAGGGAGGCGGTTCGCCGGCAAACTTATCCACGGCCGCCGCAAACCGACCTCGTTGCACTATAAAGAGAGGCCCCCGAGCACGTTCCGTCCGCGAGGCAGCCTCACATGCTCCCCTAGTTCTTCCATGGCAGCCAATCGACCCGGGGAGGTCTTCTTCCCCACCTCGACGACTGCAGCCGCCGCCACTGCCCCGGCCATTCCGGCGCCACCAGAGCCTCCCTCTCCACTCTCTTCACCAGGAACTCCCTCTCCTCCCTAGTGTATCCCATTCCCCTACTCGATTTTGATCGGGACTCGCCGCGGGAGAAAAATCACTTGCCCGACGGCCTCCGTCCGCGAAGCTCCCCGACACTCTGTCCCCGAGACCCTAGCGACTACCGAAAGGACCGCCCTCGGAACCGCGGATCCATCCCCACCCTCGGTGTCTCGAACGGTGCCGCCGTTCGCCGGAGCGTCGCCGGAGTTCCGCCTCCGCTCGGGACAGAGGAAGAGGAGGGAGAGGACTAGTCAAACCTGACCAGTGGGCCCCCTGGACCCACTGTCAGTGACCCACCCCGCCGCCACGCGTGTTAAGTGAAAGCGTAAAACCCCCAAGTACGTAACCCCTACTTAGAAAGCGTATTCGTGGCTGAAACGTTTTCTTTTTGTTTTATTTTTAAAAACAGATTTTGACCAAACTTTGACTGGTTATATTTTTTTAAATATAACTCCAAATGAATTGATTCTTTTTCCTACATCTCTCAAATTCTGTCTAGTTTATTTTAAGATTTATTTGAAATTTTTCCCAACAACTTTTTTGTACTGTTTTTGAAATATGTGTTATTTGCATATTTTTGAAAATAGGATTTTTGAAGAGAAGAAAGCTTTCAAAAGATTTGGAGTGCACCCTGCCTTTCCACACCATGAAGGCAAGCATCTTGAACCCTGGCAAGAATATTTTTGATGTGTTGGTTGACACGTTTATAACACCACCTCATTTCGGAGAACTCGTTATTTTATGTGGTGATACAATCATTCGCATGAATGCATATTAGTGATTTTCCTTGCTGTTGGGAATGTATATACTTGTGATGGTAATCATCCTCATGTGCCTTGCATGCATGCCGGAAAGGAATCCGGGAGAGCCTCTGCCTTGGGTAGGAGTGAGCTTGTCGCCGGTCCACGTCGGGACGGTTATGTCCGGTATGGCATAGTAAGGTATAATGGGTGGTGATTTCGTCGGTTGAAATATATTTGATATACATGTCATGCAGGGAACTCATAAGCCTCTTGAGTCGGCCATAGATCGAGTCTTGTTTCGGTAACCCCCATACTTGTTTCGTACTGCCACTAGTCCCTGCCGTAGGTAGGGTATGGTCCAGTAAGTTGTTAACCCTTGTCTTGGCACACACCGTATAGAGAGGCCATGGTGGAAGATACCGGTTGTAGCCGGTAGGCATGCCACCTGGTCCGGGGGCATGGGTGTATCCGGTTGGGACCGAGAGGGGGGCACCCCTTAGAGCGCGCGATAGAAATTTGATCCCATGCTACGCGAGGTTGTAGCCTCCCCACTTAGAGTTTTGCTTAACAGGTGTCATGGGTGATTCCAGACACGAGTAAAAGTTGGTGTGTGCAAGTCAGGTGTGTTTCAATTAAAAGACCGTAGACGGAATTAGTCCGATGGACTAAAGGAATCCGTTACTCGTGGGTAAAGAGTACACTCTCTGCAGAGATATTAAACCTATTCGAATAGCCGTGTCCATGGTTAAGGATTACAGTCTGGGATGGGTCAAGTGTCGGTCTTAGTGTCGGTCTTTGGAGGAGAAACCACTAAACTCGAATATTGATTATGACATGTGATATATGATGGTTATGATTGTTATCATTATGGACTAACCATTTGCATTGTTTGAAATAATGAATATCCCTGGGACGGTACCACCTCCTGGATATTCACTATGATTATAAGCCCTTTATGCGGCGTCGCTCAGACGCCCGACTGTGGCATGTTCGTTATTTCATTTTCATATAAGCCCTTTATGTGGCGTCGCTCAGACGCCCGACTGTGGCATGTTTGTTATTCCATTTTCGCATAAGCCCTTTATGTGGCGTCGCTCAGACACCCGACTGAGGCATGTTTGTTATTTCATTTTCTCATAAGCCCTTTATGTGGCGTTGCTCAGACGCCCGACTGTGGCATGCTTGTTATTTTATTTACTTTATAAGCCCCTTACGTGGTGTTGCTAAGACGCCCGACTGAGGCATGCTCACTTTTACTATCCTTTCGAGACGTCGCTTCAGACATCCGATCGGTGCATTTTATTTCTATTCTGTCATTGCATATTCCGGTTGCATATAAATAACCTGCTTGCATGCATCAAGATTTTATTTATGACTGACGATGTGATCATAGAATATTTCAGTGTATGTTGATCAATTATATTATACCTGTGTTCTTAATGTTTGTGAGTACATTCAAAGTACTCACTGGCTTGTCCCTGGCTATTGTCTTGGCCAGATTGCTTGCTTGGAGAGGAGCGTTGCGATGACAGCCTCGGGACCTAAACAACGGTGATAGCAGCCTCGCGAAGATAGGAGTTAATCTGGTCAGCTATTCCTGTGGGAAATGGAGTCCCATAGACACTGATGACTCACAAACCGCTTCCGCCCTCAACCACTAGAAACCATTTGATGTACTCATAGGCCACAATGGTCTTGTACTACATATTTTGCACTTTTGCTTGGAATTTCTGTAACAAGTCGGTGCCTCATCAACTAACAGTAATCCTGGGGCTGGTGAGCACAACGGCCCTTTTCTAGAAATTAGAGCCCGGAAAACCGGTCGCGACATTTTGCTTAAGGACAAGTGAGGTCTAAGCTTCGGGGAGTTGATACGTCCATTTTGCATCGTGTTTTCATACTATTATTTATATTGTTTTTATCCATAATAATGCTTTTTTGGAGTATTAATAATGCATTTCTCTCATAATATGCAAGGTACACACAAAGAGGGAGAATTCCGACAGCTGGAAATCTGGACCTGAAAAAGCTACGTTAAGCTACCTATTCTGCACAACTCCAAATGAGCTGAAACTTCATGAGGAATTTTTATAGAATATATAATAAAAATTAGAGCCAATAAGTACCATAGGGGGCCACTTGGTGGGCACGGCCCACCTGGGCGTGCCAGGGAGCCCAGGCGCGCCCTGGTGGGTTGTGCCCTCCTCGGCCCACCTCAGGTGCCCCTCTTCTAGTATATAAGTCATTTTGACCTAGAAAAAAAAAGGAGAGAACTTTCGGGACGAAGCGCCGCCGTCTCAAGGCGAAACTTGGGGAGGAGCACTTTTGCCCTCCAGCAGAGCGATTTTGCCGGGGGAACTTCCCTCCCGGAGGGGGAAATCATCGTCATCATCATCACCAAGAACTATACCATCTTGGGGAGCGCAATCTAAGTCAACATCTTCAATAGCACCATCTCCTCTCAAACCCTAGTTCATCTCTTGTGTTCAATCTTTGTACCAACTATAGATTGGTACTTGTGGGTGATGAAGGAAATATGCCCTAGAGGCAATAATAAAGTTGTTATTTATATTTACTTATATCATGATAAATGTTTATTATTCATGCTTGAATTGTATTAACCGAGAACTTGATACATGTGTGGATACATATACAAAACACCGTGTCCCTAGTAAGCGTCTACTAGACTAGCTCGTTAATCAAAGATGGTTAAGTTTCCTAACCATAGACATGTGTTCTCATTTGATGAATGGGATGACATCATTAGGAGAATGATGTGATGGACAAGACCCATCCGTTAGCTTAGCATAATGATCGTTAAGTTTTATTGCTATTTCTTTCGTCATACTTATAGATATTCCTTTGACTATGAGATTATGCAACTCCCGAATGCCGGAGGAACACCTTGTGTTCTATCAAACGTCACAACGTAACTGGGTGATTATAAAGATGCTCTTCTACATGTGTCTCTGAAGGTGTTTGTTGGGTTGGCATAGATCGAGATTAGGATTTGTCACTCTGAGTATCAGAGAGGTATCTCCGGGTCCTCTCATAATGCACATCATGATAAGCCTTGCAAGCAATGTGACTAATGAGTTAGTTGCGGGATGATGTATTACGGAACGAGTAAAGAGACTTGCCGGTAACGAGATTGAACTAGGTATGAAGATACCCACGATCGAATCTCGAGCAAGTAACATATCGATGACAAAGGGAATAACATATGTTGTCATTACGGTTTGACCGATAAAGATCTTCTTAGAATATGTAGGAACCAATATGAGCATCCAGGTTCCGTTGTTGGTTATTGATCGGAGATGTGTCTTGGTCATGTCTACATACTTCTCGAACCCGTAGGGTCCGCATGCTTAAAGTTCGATGACGATTTGTATTGTGAGTTACGTGTTTTGGTGATCGAAGATTGTTCGGAGTCCCGGATGAGATCATGGACATGATGAGGAGTCTCGAAATGGTCGAGAGGTAAAGATTGATATATTGGAAGATAGTATTCGGAGACCGGAATGGTTTCAGAGTGTTTCGAATATTTATCAGAGTACCGAGGGGTTACCAGAACCCCCTGGGGAAAGTAATGGGCCAACATGGGCCATAGGGGAGAGAGAGGGCAGCCCACAAGGGGTGGTGCATGCCCCCCATGGGTAGTTCGAATTGTACAAGGGGAGGGGGCGCGGCCCCCCTTTCCTTCTCCCTCTCCCTCTCCTTCCCCCTTCCCCCATCCGAAAGAAGGAAGGGGGGCCGACTAGGACTAGGAGTCCGAGTCGGTTCCCCCCCCCACTTGGCGCGCCCCTAGGGCCCGCCTCCTCCCTCTCCTCCTTTATATACGGGGGCAAGGGGCACGCCAAAGCACATCAATTGTTCTCTTAGCCGTGTGCGGTGCCCCCTCCACAGTTTACTCCTCCGGTCATATTGTCGTAGTGCTTAGGCGAAGCCCTATGCGGATCACATCACCATCACCATCACCATGCCTTCGTGCTGAGGAAACTCTCCCTCGACACATTGCTGGATCAAGAGTTTGAGGGATGTCATTGAGCTGAACATGTGCTGAACTCGGAGGTGCCGTACGTTCGGTGCTTGATCGGTTGGATTGCGAAGACGTTCGACTACATCAACCGCATTAAGCTAACACTTCCGCTTTCGGTCTACGAGGGTACGTGGACACACTATCCCCCTCTCGTTTCTATGCATCTACTACATAGATCTTGCGTGAGCGTAGGAATTTTTTGAAATTGCATGCTACATTCCCCAATAGTGGCATCCGAGCCAGGTCTATGCGTAGATGATATCACGAGTAGAACACAAAGAGTTGTGGGTGATCATAGCCATACTGCTTACCATGAACATCTTATTTTGATTCGGCGGTATTGTTGGATGAAGCGGCCCGGACCAACCTTACATGACCACGTTCATGAGACCGGTTCCACCGACAGACATGCAACTTGTTTGGCATAAAGGTGGCTAGCGGGTGTGTATTTCTCGAACTTTAGTTGAATCAAATTTGACTACAGCCGGTCCTTGTTGAAGGTTAAAATATCACACTTGACGAAAAATCGTTGTGGTTTTGATGCGTAGGTAAGAACGGTTCTTACTAGAAGCCCGTAGCAGCCACATAAAACTTGCAACAACAAAGTAGAGGATGTCTAACTTGTTTTTGCAGGGCATGTTGTGATGTGATATGGTCAATACATGATGTGATATACATTATTGTATGAGATGATCATGTTTTGTAGAAGTTATCGGCAACTAGCAGGAGTCTTATGGTTGTCACTTTATTTTATGAAATGCAATCGCCATGTAATTGCTTTACTTTATCACTATGCGTTAGCGATAGCTGTAGAAGCAATAGTTGGCGATACGACAACGACGCTTCGATGGAGTTCAAGGTGTCAACCCGGTGATGATGGAGATCATGACGGTGCTTTGGAGATGGAGATCAAAGACACAAAATGATGATGGCCATATCATGTCACATATTTTGATTGCATGTGATGTTTATCTTCTATGCATCTTATTTTGCTTAGTACGATGGTAGCATTATAAGATGACCCCTCACTAAATTTCAAGGTATAAGTGTTCTCCCTGAGTATGCACCATTGCGACAGTTCGTCGTGGCGAGACACCACGTGATGATCGGGTGTGATAAGCTCTACGTTCGCATACAACGGGTGCAAGAAAGGTTTGCACATGCGGAATACTCGGGTTAAACTTAACGAGCCTAGCATGTACAGACATGGCCTCAGAACACTAGAGACCGAAAGGTCGAACGTGAATCATATAGTGGATATGATCAACATAGAGATGTTCACCATTGAAAACTACTCCATCTCACGTGATGATCGGACATGGTTTAGTTGATATGGATCACGTGATCATTTAGATGACTCGAGGGATGTCTTTCTAAGTGGGAGTTCTTAAGTAATATGATTAATTGAACTTAATTTATCATGAACTTAGTCCTGATAGTTTTTTCATATCTATGTTGTAGATCTATAGCTCGCGTTGTAGCTCCTATATATTTTTGACATGTTCCTAGAGAAAACTAAGTTCAAAGATGATATTAGCAATGATGTGGACTGGGTCCGTGATCTGAGGATTATCCTCATTGTTGCACAGAAGAATTATGTCCTTGATGCACCTCTAGGTGACAAATCTATTCACTACAAAAAAATACACTTCCGTGATGATACGTGTTTGTCACAGTAGGTCACATTTTCTCTCATGTATGTACATCCATGACAAATTTATGACAGAATGAAGATAGGCATACCTGTGCTGTCGTAGAAGTGTTCCATGACATTACCAAAATTATCATCACGGAAGTGTCCACTTCCATGACGATAAATCGCGCGTCATAGAAGTGCTTTCGTCAAGGGTGACCGACACGTGGCATCCACCGTAACGGGACACCGTTAAGCTATCGGGTCCGGTTTTGGATCCGATAACCGCTAACAGCCACGACCAATGCCGATTTTCCACGTGTAAAATTCTCATTGGCCGACGGAACCACATGTCAGCTCCGCGTTGGCACAGGTGTCACTCATCCAACGGTCGAGATGGGCCTATGATATGTTGACACATGGACGGGCCCAAAAGTGGCCATAAAGTTTAAATGGGCTGGCCCAACTAAAGGCCCAAAAGATTTAGCGGACCATAATGGGTCGGCCCAGCTAAAGGCCCACAAGATTTTGCAGACCATAATGGGCCAGCCCAGCTAAAGGCCCACAAGATTTAGCAGACCACAATGGGCCAGCCCAGCTAAAGGCCCACAAGATTTTGCAGACCATAATGGTCGGCATAGCTAAAGGTCCAACATTCTCAGTTAAGGCCCGTACAGCTAGTGTCAAATCGGCTCGTAAACATTCTGTCCTAAACTTGTCATCATCGCGGTCCATGGTCACTTCTGGCCCATTAACAGTCCGCTAAGTATATGGGCCGAATTATGGCCCGGTGTATTTCTGGCCTGTTAAAGGCCCTGCTTCATTTGGGCCCATTTACAGGCCATTGAAACTTTCAGCCCATAAACGATCGTGAAGGATTTGGGTCATATTCGGCCATGTCTGACATTCGGCCTGTTAGAGGCCCACTATAGATTTGGGCCACTTTCGGCCTATTGTGATTTTCGACCTGTTAATGTCGGATGAAATCCATGGGCCATATGTGGCCCAACGTCACATTGGGCCCATTAACGGCCCATATAAAAATGACGATAATCTAACCCGACGGAACTTCCGGCCTGTTAAAGGCCCATGTATTAGGTCGGCGCATTTACGGCCCGTCCGAATTTCGGCCTGTGAAAGATCCGCATCGTAAATGGGCCACCATTTCGGCCTGCTAAGACCAGTGGGTTATTTGGCACAATCAGGGCCCAACCTCACTTTCGGTCTTTTAAAGGCCCATGTTTTTTATGGGCTCGAGATATTTACACCTGTAAATGGCCTATTGTTACCGAGCGCCCAAATTATGTTTAGGCATGTTAAAGGCCCACTATGGGCATAGGCCTACCAGAAAAATATGAAATCTTATGCTGATTTAGGCCCAGATATTTTTAGTGGGCTACATGCAAATTTTGGCCCATGGTCATTTTTAGCCCAATTGGAATGGGCCCGACGAATGTTGGCATGTTGGGCTCCTACGAAGCTTTCGGCTGAGTACATTACTAAGATAAACCTACACTATACAAAAATAGTGTCGTAATTATTGCAGCCTTTGGCAGCATCATAAATGATGTATCATAACAAAATAAATTCCAACCATACAACAAAAGGCCTGTTGGCATAAAGTTTATAGTCCTTGCAGATAAAAGCACCATCATATGTATAGAAGCACAGATCATTTGACCTGAGTGCTAATGTTTCAGGCTGTAGAATCTGATGGAGCAGCACTATCTTCACCTTTTTCCGCCATTGCTCTTGAACAACGAAGCGAATGTTTGATAGTCTGGTTTCAAAACCATTCATATCTTGACGACATTTGTCAACCACTATTCTTGTTTCCAAAATGACGTCCATTAGGGATTGGACTTGTGTCTGGAGCACAGATATATCACTCTGTCTAGCAGGAAGATTTTGTTCAATAGGCGATTTGGAAGAGGTTACCTTGGCAACCAACCTAGAATTATGCAGGAAGGTGCTTTTTGCACTGTTAGTGGAGAGATACTGACGCGCTGCAGCAAGAGGTGGCATTGTGCCTATGGTAGCCTCGTCACCTTCAGGTGGTTATGGCTCTTCAATCATTTTTTCCATAGCTTCTTGAAAGTTTGAACTTGTAGATTAGTGCTACCTCTTGAGCACTTGTGTGTTGGTTTTTCCTTGAAGAGGAAAGGGTGGTGCAGCAAAGTAGCGTAAGTATTTCCCTCAGTTTTTGAGAACCAAGGTATCAATCCAGTAGGAGGCCACACACGAGTCCCTCACACCTACACAAACAAATAAATCCTCGCAACCAACACGATAAGGGGTTGTCAATCCCTACACGGTCACTTAGGAGAGTGAAACCTGGTAGATATGATAAGATAATATTTTTGGTATTTTTATGATAAAGATGCAAAGTAAAACAAAAGGCAATAAAAATAACTAAGTATTGGAAGATTAATATGATGGAAGATAGACCCAGGGGCCATAGGTTTCACTAGTGGCTTCTCTCGAGAGCATAAGTATTCATGGTGATTAAACAAATTACTGTTGAGCAATTGACAGAATTGAGCATAGTTATGAGAATATCTAGGTATGATCATGTATATAGGCATCAGGTCCGAGACAAGTAGACCGACTCCTGCCTGCATCTACTACTATTACTCCACACATTAACCACTATCCAGCATGCATCTAGAGTATTAAGTTCAAGAGAACAGAGTAACGCTTTAAGCAAGATGACATGATGTAGAGGGATAAACTCATGCAATATGAAATAAACCCCATCTTGTTATCCTCGATGGCAACAATACAATACGTGCCTTGCTGCCCCTACTGTCACTGCGAAAGGACACTGCAAGATTGAACCCAAAGCTAAGCACTTCTCCCATTGCAAGAAAGATCAATCTAGTAGGCCAAACCAAACTAATAATTCGAAGAGACTTGCAAAGATAACCAATCATACAAAAAAGAATTCAGAGAAGATTCAAATATTGTTCACAGATAAACTTGATCATAAACCCACAATTCATCGGTCTCAACAAACACACCGCAAAAGAAGATTACATCGAATAGATCTCCACAAGAGAGGGGGAGAACTTTGTATTGAGATCCAAAAAGAGAGAAGAAGTCATCTAGCTAATAACTATGGACCCGTAGGTCTGAGTTAAACTACTCACACTTCATCGGAAGGGCTATGGTGTTGATGCAGAAGCCATCCGTGGTCGATGCCCCCTCCGGCGGAGCTCCGGAACAGGCCCCAAGATGGTATCTCGTGGATACAAAAAGTTATGGCAGTAGAATTAGGGTTTTGGCTCTGTATCTGGTAGTTTGGGGATACGTAGGTATATATAGGAGGAAGGAGTACGTCGGTGGAGCAACAGGGGGCCCACGAGGGTGGAGGGCGTGCCCAGGGGGTAGGCGTGCCCCCTACCTCGTGGCCTCCTGATTGATGTCTTGACGTAGGGTCCAAGTCCTCTGGATCATGTTCGTTCCGAAAATCACGTTCCCGAAGGTTTCATTCCATTTGGGCTCCGTTTGGGCTCCGTTTGATATTCTTTTTTTACGAAACCCTAAAATAGGCAAAAAAACAGCAATTCTGGGTTGGGCCTCCGGTTAATTGGTTAGTCCCAAAAATAATATAAAAGTGTATAATAAAGCCCAATAATGTCCAAAACAGAATATAATATAGCATGGAACAATCAAAAATTATAGATACGTTGGAGACGTATCAAGCATCCCCAAGCTTAATTCCTGCTCGCCCATGGGTAGGTAAATGATAAAAACAGAATTTTTGATGTGGAATGCTACTTGGCATAATTTCAATGTAATTCTCTTAATTGTGGTATGAATATTCAGATCTGAAAGATTCAAGACAAAAGTTTAATATTGACATAGAAATAATAATACTTCAAGCATAGTAACTAAGCAATTATGTCTCTTCAAAATAGCATGGCCAAAGAAAGTTATCCCTACAAAATCATATAGTCTGGCTATGCTCCATCTTCACCACACAAAGTATTTAAATCATGCACAACCCCGATGACAAGCCAAGCAATTGTTTCATACTTTTAATGTTCTCAAACTTTTTCAATCTTCACGCAATACATGAGCGTGAGCCATGGACATAGCACTATAGGTGGAATAGAATGGTGGTTGTGGAGAAGACAAAGGAGGGGGAAGATAGTCTCACATCAACTAGGCGTATCAACGGGCTATGGAGATGCCCATCAATAGATATCAATGTGAGTGAGTAGGGATTGCCATGCAACGGATGCACTAGAGCTATAAATATATGAAAGCTCAACAAAAAGAAACTAAGTGGGTGTGCATCCAACTTGCTTCCTCACAAAGACCGAGGGCATTTTGAGGAAGCCCATCGTTGGAATATACAAGCCAAGTTATATAATGAAAAATTCCCACTAGTATATGAAAGTGATAACATACGAGACTCTCTATCATGAAGATCATGGTGCTACTTTGAAGCACGAGTGTGGAATAAGGATAGTAGTATTGCCCCTTTTTATTTTATTTTTATTTTTTTGGGCCTTTTTTTCTTTGGCCTTTCTCTTTTTTTATTTGGGACAATACTCTATGAATGTTGATCATCACACTTCTATTTATTTACAACTCAGTGATTACAACTCGATACTAGCAAAGTATGACTCTATATGAATGCCTCCAGCGATGTACCGGGATAGCAATGATGCATGAGTGACTTATATGAAAGAATTATGAACGATGGCTTTGCCACAACTAAAATGACAACTACATGATCATGCAAAGCAATATGACAATGATGGAGCGTGTCATGATAAACGGAACGGTGGAAAGTTGCATGGCAATATATCTCGGAATGGCTATGGAAATGCCATGATAGGTAGGTATGGTGTCTATTTTGAGGAAGGTATATGGTGGGTGTATGATACCAGTGAAAGGTGCGCAGTATTAGAGAGGCTAGCAATGGTGGAAGGGTGAGAGTGCGTATAATCCATGGACTCAACATTAGTCATAAAGAACTCACTTACTTATTGCAAAAATCTATTCGTTATCGAAGCAAAGTACTACCCGCATGCTCCTAGGGGGGTAGATTGGTAGGAAAAGACCATCGCTCATCCCTGACCGCCACTCATAAGGAGGACAATCAATAAATGGATCATGCTCTGACTTCTTAACATAACGGTTCACCATACGTGCATGCTACGGGAATCACAAACTTCAACACAAGAATTTCTCAAATTCACAACTACTCAACTAGCACAACTCTAATATCACCATCTCCATATCTCAAAACAATTATCAAGTTTCAAACTTCTCATAGTATTCAACACACACATAAGAAAATTTTATTTATTAATCTTGAATGCCTCATATAATTAAAGCAAATTACCGTGCTGTTTTGTAGGACTCTCAAAATAATATAAGTGAAGCATGAGAGAACAATGGTTTCTATAAAACAAATCTACCACCTTGCTCTAAAAGATATAAGTGAAGCACTAGAGCAAAAACTATATAACTCAAAAGATATAAGTGAAGCACATATAGTATTCTAATAATTTCCGAATCATGTGTGTCTCTATCATAAAGGTGTGTGCAGCAAGGATGATTGTGGAAAACTAAAAAAATAAAGACTCAACTAATACAAGACGCTCCAAGCAAAACACATATCATGTGGTAAATAAAAATATAGCTCCAAGTAAAGTTACCGATAGAAGTAGACGAAAGAGGGGATGCCTTCCAGGGCATCCCCAAGCTTTGGCTTTTAGGTGTCCTTAGATTATCTTGGGGGTGCCATGGGCATGCCCAATCACAGGATCTTTCCACTCCTTGTTCCATAATCCATCAAATCTTTACCCAAAACTTGAAAACTTCACAACACAAAACTTAAAGTGGAAAAATCTCGTGAGCTCCGTTAGCGAAAGAAAACAAAACACCACTTCAAGGTACTGTAATGAACTCATTATTTATTTATATTGGTGTTAAACCTACTGTATTCCAACTTCTCTATGGTTTATAAACTATTTTACTAGCCATAGATTCCTCAAAATAAGCAAACAACACACGAAAAACAGAATCTGTCAAAAACAGAACACTCCGTAGTAATCTGTAACTAGCACAAGATCTGTAACCCCAAAAATTCTAAAATAAATTTATGTATGTGAGGAATTTATCTATTAATCATCTTCAAAAATAATGAACTAAATAGAACTTTCCATATAAAAATGGCAGCATTTCTCATGAGCGCTAAAGTTTCTGTTTTTACAGCAAGATTAACAAGACTTTCCCCAAGTCTTCCCAACGGTTCTACTTGGCACAAACACTAATTAAACACAAAAAACACAACCAAAACAGAGGCTAGATAAATTATTTATTACTAAACAGGAGCAAAAATCAAGGAATAAAAATAAAATTGGGTTGCCTCCCAACAAGCGCTATCGTTTAACGCCCCTAGCTAGGCATAAAAAGCAAGGACAGATCTAGGTGTTGCCATCTTTGGTAGGCAATCCATAAGTGGCTCTCATAATAGATTCATAACGTAATTTAATTTTCTTTCTAGGAAAGTGTTCCATGCCTTTCCTTAATGGAAATTGGAATCTAATATTTCCTTCCTTCATATCAATAATTGCACCAATCGTTCTAAGGAAAGGTCTACCAAGAATAATAGGACATAAAGGATTGCAATCTATTTCAAGAACAATAAAATTTATGGGCACATAATTCCTATTTGCAACAATAAGAACATCATTAATTCTTCCCATAGGTTTCTTAATAGTGGAATCCGCAAGGTGCAAGTTTAAAGAGCAATCATCAAAATCACGGAAACCTAACAAATCACACAAAGTCTTTGGAATCGTGGAAACACTAGCACCAAAATCACACAAAGCATAGCATTCATGATCTTTAATTTTAATTTTAATAGTAGGTTCCCACTCATCATAAAGTTTTCTAGGGATAGAAACTTCCAACTCAAGTTTTTCTTCATAAGATTGCATCAAAGCATCAACGATATGTTTAGGCAAAGCTTTATTTTGACTATAAGCATGAGGAGAATTTAGCACGGATTGCAACAAGGAAATACAATATATCAAAGAGCAATTTTCATAATTAAATTCCTTGAAATCCAAAATAGTGGGTTCATTAATATTTAAAGTTTTGACTTCTTCAATCCCACTTTTAACAATTTTAGCATCAAGATCTAAAGACTCCGAATTCTGGGAACGCCTTCTAGGTAAAGGTGGATCATATTCAGTCCCGTCATTATCAAGATTCATATTTCAAAACAAAGATTTAATAGGGGACACATCAATAACTTTTAGATCTTCATCTTTATTATCATGGAAACTAGAAGAACACGCTTTTATAAAGCAATCTTTCTTAGCACGCATCCTAGCGGTTCTTTCTATGCACTCATCAATGGAAATTCTCATGGCTTTGAGAGACTCATTGATATCATGCTTAGGAGGAATAGATCAAAATTTCAAAGAATCAACATCAAGAGAAATTCTATCAACGTTCCTAGCCAACTCATCAATCTTAAGGAATTTTTCTTCAATCAAAGCATTGAAATTCTTTTGCGAAGTAATAAATTCTTTAATATTAGATTCAAAATCAGAGGGCATCTTATTATAATTTCCATAAGAATTGTTTTAGGAATTACCATAATTATTAGAGGAATTACTAGGATACAGCCTAGGGTTAAAGTTTCCTCTATATGCGTTGTCACCAAAATTATTCCTACCAACAAAATTCACATCCATAGATTCATTATTATTCTCAATCAAAGTAGACAAAGGCATATCATTAGGATCAGAAGAAACACTTTTATTAGCAAATAATTTCATAAGTTCATCCATCTTTCCACTCAAAACATTAATTTCTTCTATCGCATGCACTTTCTTATTACTAGATCTTTCAGTGTGCCATTGAGAATAATTAACCATAATATTATCTAGGAGTTTAGTAGCTTCTCCTAAAGTGATTTCCATAAAAGTGCCTCCCATGGACAAATCTAAAAGATTTCTAGAAGCAAAATTCAATCCAGCATAGAAATTTTGTATAATCATCCACAAACTCAAACCATGCGTAGGGAAATTACGTATCATTAATTTCATCCTCTCCCAAGCTTGTACAACATGTTCGTGATCAAGTTGCTTAAAATTCATAATATCGTTTCTAAGAGAGATGATCTTAGAGGGAGGAAAATACTTAGAGATAAAGGCATCTTTGCACTTATTCCACGAATCAATACTATTTTTAGGCAAAGACGAAAACCAAGCACTAGCATGATCTCTAAGCGAAAAAGGAAATAGCTTCAATTTAACAATATCATTATCCACATCTTTCTTCTTTTGCATATCACACAAATCAACGAAGCTATTTAGATGGGTAGTGGCATCTTCACTAGGAAGGCCGGAGAACGGATCTTTCATGACAAGATTCAGCAAGGCAGCATTAATTTCACAAGAATCAGCATCGGTAAGAGGAGAAAATGGAGTGCTAATAAAATCATTGTTGTTGGTATTGGTAAAGTCACATAATTTAGTGTTATCTTGAGCCATCGTGACAAGCAAGCAATCCAACACACAAGCAAACAAGAAATGGGCAAAAAGAGGCAAATAGAGAAACAGAGGGAGGATAGAGAGAGAGGGCGAATAAAACAGAAAGGGTGAAGTGGGGGAGAGGAAAACAAGAGGCAAATGGCAAATAATGTAATGCGGTAGATAAGGGTTGTGATGGGTACTTGGTATGTTGACTTTTGCGTAGACCTCCCCAGCAACGGAGCCAGAAATCCTTCTTGCTACCTCTTGAGCACTTGCATTGGTTTTCCCTTGAAGAGGAAAGGGTGGTGCAGCAAAGTAACGTAAGTATTTCCCTCAGTTTTTGAGAACCAAGGTATCAATCCAGTAGGAGGCCACGCACGAGTCCCTCGCACCTACACAAACAAATAAATCCTCACAACCAATGCGATAAGGGGTTGTCAATCTCTACACGGTCACTTACGAGAGTGAGATCTGATAGATATGATAAGATAATATTTTTGGTATTTTTATGATAAAGATGCAAAGTAAAATAAAAGGCAATAAAAATAACTAAGTATTGGAAGATTAATATGATGGAAGATAGACTCGGGGGCCATAGGTTTCACTAGTGGCTTCTCTCGAGAGCATAAGTATTCACGGTGGGTAAACAAATTGCTGTTGAGCAATTGACAGAATTGAGCATAGTTATGAGAATATCTAGGTATGATCATGTATATAGGCATCACGTCCGAGACAAGTAGACCGACTCCTGCCTGCATTTACTACTATTACTCCACACATCAACCGCTATCCAGCATGCATCTAGAGTATTAAGTTCAAGAGAACAGAGTAACGCTTTAAGCAAGATGACATGATGTAGAGGGATAAACTCATGCAATGTGAAATAAACCCCATCTTGTTATCCTCGATGGCAACAATACAATACATGCCTTGTTGCCCCTACTGTCACTGGGAAAGGATACCGCAAGATTGAACCCAAAGCTAAGCACTTCTCCCATTGCAAGAAAGATCAATCTAGTAGGCCAAACCAAACTGATAATTCGAAGAGACTTGCAAAGATAACCAATCATACATAAAATAATTCAGAGAAGATTCAAATATTGTTCATAGATAAACTTGATCATAAGCCCACAATTCATCGGTCTCAACAAACACACCGCAAAAGAAGATTAGATCGAATAGATCTCCACAAGAGAGGGGGAGAACTTTGTATTGAGATCCAAAAAGAGAGAAGAAGCCATCTAGCTAATAACTATGGACCTCTAGGTCTGAGGTAAACTACTCACACTTCATCGGAAGGGCTATGGTGTTGATGTAGAAGCCCTCCGTGATCGATGCCCCCTCCGGCGGAGCTCCGGAATAGGCCCCAAGATGGGATCTCGTGGATACAGAAAGTTACGGCGGTGGAATTAGAGTTTTGGCTCCGTATCTGGTAGTTTGGGGGTACGTAGGTATATATAGGAGGAAGGAGTATGTCGGTGGAGCAACAGGGGGGCCACGAGGGTGGAGGGCGCGCCCACGAGGATTGATGTCTTGACGTAGGGTCCAAGTCCTCTGGATCATGTTCGTTCCGAAAATCGCGTTCCCGAAGGTTTCATTCCGTTTGGACTCGTTTGATATTCTTTTTCTGCGAAACCCTAAAATAGGCAAAAACAGTAATTCTGGGCTGGGCCTCCGGTTAATAGGTTAGTCCCAAAAATAATATAAAAGTGTATAATAAAGCCCAATAATGTCCAAAACAGAATATAATATAGCATGGAACAATAAAAAAATTATAGATACGTTGGAGACGTATCAATTAGTGTACCAGATAAGTTACTAATGAGATAAATACAAACAAAGTAGGTTACACGTTTATACATAACTTATTTTGGTGAACTACTGTAATACATTAGCATGTATTGTAGTGCCAACTACATAATAAAATCACTTTCAGAACATATGTCCATGTAGCATGCCTACTGTGTTGTCTATTTCCTCACATTCGTTGACATCTAAGGATAAAGAGACATGGTTTAAAGTAGGATAAACATAGTATGAAATCATTCATATCATACGCAAACAGATATAAAACAAACAGGCTATTTTATCATTGTGTGCGCACGTGAACATAACAACTAGAATATAGATCAAGACCAAAAGAATATCCTTCATCTCTTTTAAACCATGTAAGGTGAAATGATACGTTAAGACAACTGTGTATAAAAGTGAACAGAGTAACTGACATTGGCTGCAAACCAAGTAGTTAAATGAACACATAACAGTACCAATCATTTCAAAGGCAGGAGGAGTAAGGACTTACAACAGCGGCTTGAACTGGTGTGCTCATGCCCTTCATCTTGCTGGTGTGGCAATCCTAGAAGATTTGCACTGCATTCGGTTCAGGTTCTTTTTGGTCCGCACAGGCTTTCCTCTGTATTTGAACAAGTCAATATAGATACGATAATATGGCACAGAAAAAAGAAGGAAGTAGCAGCTATTTACAAGAGCCTCGCAGTGTGCAATATAGCTACGAGATCTTGTTATCTGTTGGAATTTCACTTTAGAATGGTTGGTCTTATTCTTCAAACAGTTAGCCTAGAAGAAGATACACTTGTAAGGCACATACATAAATACAAGTTCAATATGTGGTCTGGTCATATACATATAGCCTACATGATACTTTGGATCAGACTAGTGTTTAATGAGGGTTGTCCAGTCTTCATCTGTAATATATTCCACTGGAGATGTTTAGGCGATTTCATTGTTAGCCTTTCCTTCAAAGTGAGATTTTCTAAGGTGGTACCGATACTGTCGTAGAGCAGACTGAAAAACATGAGTGCATGCTTGTTTAGTTGAATCATCTTTCGGATCCAACTTGAACCTCATATGTTGAAAAAAGAATGTGAGTCTTATTAGGAGGAAGCTAGAAAGTATGGGACAGAGCAAGACAATATTACTAATTGCGATGAATAACATTACTTATGGATAAATGGTCAAGGAAGGTGTTAAACTGGGTATTGTCTTTCTCATCCCTGTACTGGATCCACGTTGGGAGGATATGTGCATGACACCCAACGACAACGGCTGCCTCTGATACTAACTTGGCTGACTCTGTAGCATCACGTGGCCTTTTTAAACCTGCCTCAAAATGGATCTCCATTCTTCCTCCTTTAGATTTTGTTAATCTGTCTAGCATTATCCCTGATGTCTCTTTCCGCTTGAGTCGTGGTGCTAGTTCAACAACGAATATGGAAAGTGTTAGTGTACATCAAACTGTGAGAGTACATATAAAGGAGCATGCAACTGCAACTTGACTCGGTCAGGTACCGTCTTGGTGTTGATGCTCATGAGGTTCATCTGATCTTGCCAAGTCCTCTTGTGTCAGATGTGCTTCGGAAGTAGTGTTAGGTGTGAAGGCAACTTGGGAACTGGCCAGTTCCGGAGCAAACGAACGAGTAACTCGTTGAGATGCTAGTATAGTTGAAGTGGATGCTGCAGCTGGTGGAGCAGGTGATACTATGTTTGTAGATTTAGCCGGTGGACTTGGACCTTCTACTGCACTATAAGTACGAGCAGAATCTGGACGGCAGATCTTTTTCCATTTCACCCGACGAGTAACACCACTCCTTATTATATTATTTTCCTTGCTCTTTTTTGACTTTGCCATGTCAAGTCGTACCCACAACACAAAAGAATAAAATCGCTCTTCAGAACTCATTGATGCATGATACAGACAAGCAATACTTTGATGTAACACAACCGTATGAGGATGGAATATGTAAGAAAAACAAGACGTCATGACATATTCACAGGTACGATGTGTAAACTAAGCAGAAGGATTTTCAAGAAAATAGAAGTAATGCAAGCTAGACACCATATGAAAGATGCAACCAATATTACTCTACCAAGTTAAAAGTGTCTTGTCATAAGTGGCAATTCGAAAAATTAGAAGCAGTACAACGTAAAAATCAATGCAAGATACAACCACTATCAAACTACCATGTTAATAGTGTCCAATCATGAGTGACTGATGCGGGATACACAACAGCAGTACTTTGATGTAAGAACATGGTATGATAGATAGATGTAGTGTATTCTAGACACAGAACGCCATGTCATATGCACATGTATAACGTATGAACTCAGCAGGTGCAATTTAATCAAAATAGAAGAAATAGAGGCTAGACAACATATGCAACATGAAACCAATTATCACACTGTCAACATAGAGCAAGCACCTGCGATGGTGGAGTACGGGAGATGAACTCCTCATGTAGACTTGGGACTTCAACTTCATTAGCAGTAGCAGTGGCAAATCTAGAGAGTCTCTATTTGCGTCGGTGCAGAGGACCACCAACATCCCCTAACTTACTATTTCCTTCCTATTTTTTGATATTGCCTTATGAAGTCAAAACCACAAGAAGATGAATAAAATTAGCTCTGCATAACTGGTTGATGCATGATACAGACGAACACTACTTTGATGTAAGGCAAGCGGAGGATAGGAGGATGGAATATATACAAAAAAGACAGTGTTTCATATTCACATGTACTATAGGAGGATGGAATATGTATGAAAAAACAGTAAGCGGAAGGCATTTCAACAAAATTAGAAGAAATGAAAGCTGGGCACCATATGAACATGCAACCAATATAACTCTATCAGGTAAAAAGTGTCTCGTCGTAAGTGCCATTTCAAGAAATTAGAAGCAGTACAAGCTATAAGACAATGCAAGATGCAACCTACATCACAGTCCCAAGTTAAATGTGTCTTATGGGTAAGTGATTGTTGCAGGTATAAGTTGTAAGCTACCCAGATGCAATTCAACATAACCAGAAGCAATACAAACTAGACATCATACGGAAAACGCAACCACATATAACAGTTCCAAGTTAGAGCAAGCACCTATGATGGTGGAGTAGGGGAGATGTGCTCATCATGTACATGTATGTTCTATAAACAGGAACACGTGTCATATTCACAGGCATTATGTGTAAAGTAAGCAGATGCAATTCAACAAAGTTAGAAGCAATACAAGCTAGACATCATACGCAACATGCAACCACATATAATAGTGCCAAGTTAGAGCAAGCACCTGTGATGGTGGAGTAGGGGAGATCTGCTCATCATGTACACGCATGTTCTAGAAATAGGAACACGTGTCATATTCACAGGCATTATGTGTAAAGTAAGCAGATGCAATTCAACAAAGTTAGAAGCAATACAAGCTAGACATCATAGGCAACATGCAACCACATATAATAGTGCCAAGTTAGAGCAAGCACCTGTGATGGTGGAGTAGGGGAGATGTGCTCATCATCTACAAAGCTATGTTGACTGTCTAGCCTTGCGTTGTCTTGCGAATCTTGTTGGGAGGATGGTGGGGTAGAATCTGTAGAGAACCTCCGTTTCAGTTGCTCGGAAGGACCACCATCATCCAATGCCTTGCCAATTTCCTTCAGCTTTATTGATTTTGCATTGTGAGGTCAAACTAACAAGAAAAAGGAACATAATTCACTCTTCAGAACTCATTCATGCATAATACTGACGAACACTACTGTGATGAAAGGCAAAGTCATGATACAAGGATGGAATATGCACAAAAAAATGGACAACTTGACATATTCACACCTATGATGTGGTAACTAAGCAGAAGGCACTTTAACAAATTAGAAGGATGCAAACTAGACACCATATGAAAGGTGCAATCTAAATCACTCTGCCAAGTTAAAACTATCTCGTCATAGGTGGCGTTCATCAAACTAGAAGCAATACATGCTAGAAATCATATTCAAGACGCAAACCAATATCACACTGCCAACTTAAAGGTGTTCCATCATAAGTGACTGATGCAGGATACACAAGAAGAGTAGTTTCGTGTAAGAACATGGTGTGATATACAGATATAGTATGTACCAAAAACAGGAAAGCATGTCATATTCACACGTATCATGTGTAAGCTAAGCAGATGCAGTTTACACTAATCAGTGGCAATACAAGCTAGACACCGTATGCAACATGCAACCAGATATCACACTGCCAAGTTAGAGCAAGCACCTTGTATGGTGGATTAGGGGAGCGGAGACTTGGACCTTGTAATGCACTATCAGTACAAGGAGAATCGGTACAGATGCTCCGTTTACATTGCTGCAGAGGACCACCATCACCGCCTTCCTTACTCTTTTCCTTCAGCTTTATTGATTTTGCATTGTGAGGTCAAACTGACAAGAAAAAGGAATATAATTCACTCTTCAGAACTCATTCATGAATGATACTGACGAAAACTACTGTGATGAAAGGCAAAGTCATGATACGAGGATGGAATATGCACGAAAAATGGACGGCTTGACATATTCACATCTATGATGTGGTAACTAAGCAGAAGGCACTTTAACAAATTAGAAGCACTGCAAACTAGACACCATATGAAAGGTGCAATCTATATCACTCTGCCAAGTGAAAACTGTCTCATCATAGGTGGCGTTCATCAAACTAGAAGCAATACATGCTAGAAATCATATTCAAGACGCAAACCAATATCACACTGCCAACTTAATGGTGTTCCATCATAGGTGACTGATGCAGGATACACAAGAAGAGTAGTTTCATGTAAGAACATGGTGTGATAGACAGATATAGTATGTACCAAAAATAGGAAAGCATGTCATATTCACACGTATCATGTGTAAGCTAAGCAGATGCAGTTTACACTAATTAGGAGAAATACAAGCTAGACACCATATGCAACATGCAACCAAATATCACACTACCAAGTTAGAGCAAGCACCTTGGATGGTGGAGTAGGGGAGCGGAGACTTAGACCTTTTAATGCACTATCAGTACAAGGAGAATCGGTACAGATGCTCTGTTTACATTACTGCAGAGGACCACCATCACCGCCTTCCTTACTCTTTTCCTTCCTCTTTATTGATTTTGCATTGTGAGGTCAAACTGACAAGAAAAAGGAATATAATTTGCTCTTCAGAACTCATTCATGCATGATACTGACAAACACTACTCTGATGAAAGGCAAAGTCATGATACGAGGATGGAATATGTATGAAAAAATGGACGGCTTGACATATTCACACCTATGATTTGGTAACTAAGCAGAAGGCACTTCAAAAAATTAGAAGCACTGCAAACTAGACACCATATGAAAGGTGCAATCAATATCACTCTGCCAAGTTAAAACTATCTCGTCATAGGTGGCGTTCATCAAACTAGAAGCAATACATCCTAGAAATCATATTCAAGACGCAAACCAATATCACACTGCCAACTTAAAGGTGTTCCATCATAAGTGACTGATGCAGGATACACAAGAAGAGTAGTTTCATGTAAGAACATGGTGTGATAGACAGATATAGTATGTACCAAAACAGGAAAGCATGTCATATTCACACGTATCATCTGTAAGCTAAGCAGATGCAGTTTACACTAATTAGGAGCAATACAAGCTAGACACCATATGCAACATGCAACCAGATATCACACTGCCAAGTTAGAGCAAGCACCTTGGATGGTGGAGTAGGGGAGCGGAGACTTGGACCTTGTAATGCACTATTAGTACAAGGAGAATCGGTACAGATGCTCCGTTTACATTGCTGCAGAGGACCACCATCATCGCCTTCCTTACTCTTTTCCTTTCTCTTTCTTGATTTTGCCTTGTCAAGTCAAACCCACAAGAAAATGGAATAAAATTTGCTCTTGAGAACTCATTGATGCATGATACTGACGAACACTCCTCTGATGAAAGGCAAAGTCATGATACGAGGATGGAATATGTATGAATAAATGGACGGCTTGACATATTCACACGTATGGTGTGGTAACTAAGCAGAAGACACTTCAACAAATTAGAAGCACTGCAAACTAGACACCATATGAAAGGTGCAATCAATATCACTCTGCCAAGTTAAAACTGTCTCGTCATAGGTGGCGTTCATCAAACTAGAAGCAATACATCCTAGAAATCATATTCAAGATGCAAACCAATATCACACTGCCAACTTAAAGGTGTTCCATCATAAGTGACTGATGCAGGATACACAAGAAGAGTAGTTTCATGTAAGAACATGGTGTGATAGACAGATATAGTATGTACCAAAACAGGAAAGCATGTCATATTCACACATATCATGTGTAAGCTAAGCAGATGCAGTTTACACTAATTAGGAGCAATACAAGCTAGACACCATATGCAACATGCAACCAAATATCACACTGCCAAGTTAGAGCAAGCACCTTGGATGGTGGAGTAGGGGAGCGGAGACTTGGACCTTGTAATGCACTATCAGTACAAGGAGAATCGGTACAGATGCTCTGTTTACGTTGCTGCAGAGGACCACCATCATCGCCTTTCTTACTCTTTTCCTTCCTCTTTCTTGATTTTGCCTTGTCAAGTCAAACCCACAAGAAAAAGGAATAAAATTTTCTGTTCAAGACTCATTGTTGCATGATACTGACGAACACTACTTTCATGTAAGGCAGCCGCATGATAGGAGGATGGAATATGTATGAAAAACAGGATGGTGTGACATATTGACATGTATGATGTATAAAGTGTAAACTAAGCACAAGGTGCTTGAACTTGTTAGAATCAATGCAAGCTAGAAACCATATGAAAGATGAAACCAATATCACTCTGCCAAATTAAAAGGGTGCCCTAACAAATGTATTTGACCAAATTAGAAGCAATGCATGGCAACAGGCTAGAAATAATATGCAATATGCAACGAATAAAGGTGACTCATCGTAAGTGATTGATGCAGGATACAGAAGAGAGGTAGTTTCATGTAAGAACAAGGTTAACACAGAGATGTAGTGTGTACCAAAAATAGGAAGGCATGTCATATTCACAGGTATAATGTGTAAACTAAGAATATGCAATTTACCCTAATTAGAAGCATTACAAGCTAGATACCGTATGCAACATGCAACCACATATCACACTGCGAAGTTAGAGCAAGCACCTGTGATGGTGGTGTGGGGAATTGCGGTCATCAACTAGAGAGCTACGTTGACTATCTTCATTTAGCCTTGCTGTTTCTTGAGAATCATGTGGGGAGGATGACACTGCACTCTTTAAACGAGTATGGCGTCTCACAGTAACCCACTCGGGTGACTGTCTCATCATAAGTGATTGACGAGGGATACAAAAGAGCATTAGTTTGATGTACAGACATGGTTAATAGACATATGTAGTATGTATCAAAAACAGGAAGGCATGTCATTATCAAAGGTATAATTTGTAAAGTAAGTAGATGCAATTTAACCAAATTGGAAGCAATAGAAGCTAGACACCATATGCAACATGCAACCACATTTGACAACGCGAAGTTAAAGCAAGCACCTGGGATGGTTGTGTGTGGCAATTGAGATCATCAACTGCAAAGCTACGTTTACTATCTCCAACTGCTCACACTGCATCCTTTAGAGCGCTGAAAAGCTTAGTGCTTATCTTCGAATTACACTGGAGCGACTTCTGTCTTTTCTTTTCAGCATTCATCAACACTGCGTCAGAGTCTGAAATACCCATGCATAAAAAACAATAGTGTGAGTATGGGTGAAGTGTGTGCACAATTAGTACAGTGTAAAGGTAGCAGATAGCAGGTCGGTGAGAAATAAATGACGGGAAACATATGATAGCTCTACAACATGCATGGCACACTAAATTACTACAGGATTCTATGAAAATAACATTCGACTGAAAACAAATAGGTTAGTCCATTTTTTCTGCCCAGTCCCCTGCTTGTGCCCTCCCCTCGACCTCACCGCACCGCCGTGCTTGGCACCGCCCCCCGGCCATCCATTCAAGCCCCGCCGACCTCCAGATCGGGAGCAAGCAGCTCCTGCGCCCCACACCCCTATGATAGACACCGATGCACCGCTTCCCCGACGAATAGGCGGAATAGGTGCTCCATGCGCCTAAGCAGGTGCTGCTTCTTTTAATTGCGGTTCGACTGACCCTGAATTGAAATCCAGGCGGGCTACTTACCTCTAGCAAAGGTGAAATAGTAAAGGGAGGAAACCTTGTGCATTTAGTATCACAAAGAAGATGAAGTAAGAAGCACTCAACTAGTTTCTTTCGTGGGATGAACACGGTGTGAGTAGAGACATAAGGTTTGCACGAATAAGGGAAGAGGAGTACCTCTTTCTGCTGGCAGTGATTTGTCCTCCTTCTATTTTTCCAATGATCTTCTTGTGGTTCACTGGAAATGAGAAGTTGTGGAGGACGGTGCAGCCTTGGACAAACCCATGGCCAAGTTGTTGAGTGTGGTGCGATGGCCGTCTGTCGGCGGCGGGGAAGTAGATCCGAGGCGGCGAACGACGGCGTAGCGGGAACAACTTCGGTGCGGTGGAAGGTTGCGATAGTGGAGCGGCAGCAGTAAGGCACAGGACGGCGTGGTCGGAGTAGTTCTGGTACGGCGCATGTCGGCGCCGGCGTCGTGGAGGCAGCTCTACCTCGGCTTCAGCTGCTAAGTCCTTGAGGGCGTTGCGGTTGTGGTTGCGGTTGCGTTGGACGATGACGTCAGTGTACCGGCTCCGGCGTGATGGAGGAGGGCGGCGGTGGATTGGGCGCTATGGGGTGGAGGACGGTGGAGGCTGGGGTTTCGCTGCTGGTGGAGAGGGCGTTTTGGCGCCCACGGAGTATGAATGGGGAAGCGGAGGGAGGCGGGGAACTAAGGGGGAACAATGTTTCGGTTTGGGACACGCTTGTTTGAAATTTGGGGAAAGTTACAAACTTTTCCCCCATCTAAAATTTCGGACATATTGCAGGTTGGGGGTAGGACAGTAATCTCAGGTGTCCCAAATGTGGGCGGGATAGATTTCAGCCGAGCACATGGGTGTTTAAGCGCCCACGGCATATGAATGCCTCTCCGAGGCTGTTGAGACTAGCGTCTTGGTGAAGTTACATACCTCCCCCGGTTTAGACCTTTGGACATTGGGCCGATGGGCTACACGGGCCAGAGTCAGGACAGCAATTTCCTACCACCAAACATTAGTCTCGCGTGGTTTCGGGTGACCAAAGGCCTATTTGGCGCTTCGTTCAATATTTGGGAGCAGAAGCATTAACGGTTTCGGTTCTATTGAATTGAACATTCAGGATTTGTCAAACTTCACAAATCTTTACTCTTGAAAATCCTAAAGCTACGATTATTTTGGAATGGAGGTGGTACATTTGAATATACATTGTACACAAGTATATATTAAAAAAATATGCAACTTACCTCAGTTCATGCATGGTTCCAGATATAATCTCCTTGGTTGCAAAAAAAAGTTAGACATGCGTATGTTCAAATGCACAACAAAGATTGATGCCCCCTTTTACATCTGATTTACAAATGCCATTATCTAGGGTTCAAATAGATGAATGCACTTCCTATGAATTTGAATCTTCGAAACCCCCTTTATGTTGAATTCGACGTGTATTCTATTTCGTAGCTAGCAACTTGGAATGTATCCATGCAAGTGACAAATGTATAAAGTGCTTCAGACTAACAACATGGAGTGCACCAATTAATGTTTATATATGAATTGTAAAAGCATCCATTGCCTGTACTTCAAACCGCTCTCACTCTATGGATCGATAATATGAAATAAACACATGCACATGGTAGAATTCAATAGACTATGGGTGTCTGATAGACCGATTTTCGTCCATACGCAATTTGCAAAATTCATGATCTCATCCAAAAATAATAATGCCATTTATATTTTAATTTAATGCGTAGAACCGCCTTTTACACGTAGATGCACTATGCCTCGGCCCGTTCTCACAAACGCGCTATATCTCTCTCTATCTACCGCATAAGTGCACACACTTTATATGCATCATCATTTCTCTTTCACACATGCTCACAATCTCTCTCGGGGTGTCGGGGAGTCTCACGCACATGCTCTCTCTGTATCTCTCTCTCTCTTTCTGACTACTATGTACCACTCTTTTCAATAATCTTAGTTGAAAAACACTATTTCTCTCACATGCATATAAACACACGCACGGTCTCTACTAGCCCTCTATACGCACATATATGTGCCTACGTGTCTCCCGCATGCACATTATCTTTAGGCCTCTCTCGCACACATTGCCCCCCAGACACACCTCTCTCTTAGTAGTTGGCAGATATGATTCCATCATATCATTCGGTAGGATATCCCTGACTGTTAGGTTGGATGGTAATACGAGGTAAAGTTTTACCCTCGTTCGGACCCTTGCAGTTGGGGAAAAAGCCTACTCCTGGTACTGTATATTAGTGATAGGGGTGTGTACAAAGTACACGTGAATACTAAGGCACGGGAATATGTGCCGGACTTACGAGACATGCTGGAGGACAAGGCAAGGCAAACACGATCGATCTACGGATCGCATGGGCACCCCACGGCTTGATACGGTAACCATCACGCCGGCCACAAATTTGGCAGGGACGAACACAGTAGAAAAAACTCATTGGAGCTACGTCATGATATCGCCCAGTACAGAGGCGCCGCACACCCACTGTGCTTTACAGACGAAATAATGGATCATCAAATCCCCGAGGGTTTCAAACCCATAAACATCGAATCATATGATGGCACAACAGACCCTGCGGTATGGATCGAGGATTATCTCCTTCATATCCACATGGCCCGTGGCGACGATTTTCACGCCATGAAATACCTCCCACTCAAGCTTAAAGGACCAGCTCGGCATTGTCTCAACAGCTTGCCAACAGGATCAATCAGTTGTTGGGAGGACCTGGAAGCCGCATTCCTCGACAATTTCCAGGGCACTTACGTGCGACCCCCAGACGCCGATGACCTAAGTCACATAATTTAGCAGCCAGAGGAATCGGCCAGGCAATTCTGGACACGGTTCCTAACAAAGAAAAATCAAATAGTCGACTGCCCAGACGCTGAGGCCCTAGCAGCCTTCAAGCACAATATCCGTGACGAGTGGCTGGCCCGGCACCTTGGACAGGAAAAGCCGAAATCCATGGCAGCACTCACGGCACTCATGACCCGCTTTTGCGCGGGAGAAGACAGCTGGCTTGCTCGAAGCAACAATATGACCAAGAACCCTGGTAGTTCGGACACCAGGGACATTAGTGGCAGGTCGCGTCGCAACAAGCAGAAGCGCCGCATTAACGGCGACAATGCTGAGGATACGGCAGTTAATGCCGGATTCAGAGGCTCTAAATCCGGTTAGCAGAAAAAGCCATTCAAAAGGAATCCTAGGGGCCCGTCCAGCTTGGACCGAATACTCGACCGCTTGTGCCAAATACATGGCACCCCCGAAAAGCCGGCCAATCACACCAACAGGGATTGTTGGTTGTTCAAGCAGGCAGGCAAGTTAAGCGCCGACAATGAAGACAAGGGGCTGCATAGCAACGACGACGAGGAGCCCCGGCCGCCGAACAACAATGGACAGAAGGGTTTCCCCCCACAAGTGCGGACGGTGAACATGATATACGCCACCCACGTCTCAAAAAGGGAGCGGAAGCACGCGTTAAGGGACGTATACGCGGTAGAGCCAGTCGCCCCAAAGTTCAACCCATGGTCCTCCTGCCTGATCACCTTTGATCGAAGAGACCATCCCACTAGCATCCGTCATGGCGGATTTGCCGCATTGGTTCTAGACCCAATTATTGACGGATTTCATCTCACTAGAGTCCTCATGGACGGCGGCAGCAGCCTGAACCTGCTTTACCAGGATACAGTGCAAAAAATGGGCATCGATCCCTCGAGGATTAAGCCCACCAAAACGACCTTTAAAGGTGTAATACCAGGTGTAGAGGCCAACTGTATAGGCTCAGTCACACTTGAAGTGGTCTTCGGATCCCCGGATAATTTCCGAAGCGAGGAATTGGTCTTCGACATAGTCCCATTCCGCAGTGGCTATCATGCACTTCTCGGACGAACCGCATTCGCCAAATTCAATGCGGTACCGCACTACGTATACCTTAAGCTCAAGATGCCAGGCCCTTGTGGAGTAATTACGGTCAATGGAAACACCGAACGCTCCCTCCGAACAGAGGAGCACACGGCGGCCCTTGCAGTGGAAGTACAAAGCAGCCTCTCCAGGAAATTCTCCAGTCCGGCCATTAAATGCCCGAACACCGTCAAGCGCGCCCGGAGTAACCTACAACAAGACCGCCTGGCACGTTCCGAGCAGGCGTAGCAATGCGGCCCCAACCCCAACCCTAGCAAAAAGGCGATGCTAGTACTTCGCGTACATAATTACGCTATAGAAATACCATGGGCATAGGGGGAGGGGCACCATCACGGCACGCCCAAAACACGGCTTAAACCACACCAGGGGCTGCTGATTTTTTACTTTTCTCTTACTTCCAGGACTCTACTCTTCGGAAGGCCTGTTCGGCAGTTCAATTGCCGCACAATCGATGCAAGAACCAGGGAAGCAGACAAGCCATGCCGCATTACGGAAATCCCAGGTGGTCTCTATCACGAGCAGTATACCTGTTTTGCATAATATTCTGCAGCTTGCCCCTGGAGCAGACATGTTAAATAGTCCAACTTTTCGTTTATCGCATTACTTGTATCGTTCTGCTTTGATCGCAGCTATTTTTCATAAACAATGCATAGCTTTTGTCTATTTTTGCACTATCTTTTTATAAATAAATGTTCCTTAACGACATGTTGCACCTATTCAACTTGGTATGGCCAAAATACGCCTGGGGCTTTTAGCACTCCTCAATATGGTGTGAGAAGTCCGAACACTTTCACAAGTGTGGCACGCCGAACTTATAGCATTATATGCATCGGCTCCGAATCATGTCTTGGGTCAATAGTTGGGTTTGCCCGGCTCCTATGTTTTGGTGCCTTACGTTTCGCTATATCGGCTAAGGTAGCACTAGGAGAACCACTGCGATTGTGCCCCAATTGAGCTGGGACGAGCACCTCAGTGGAGAAAGCTAAAACTGACTGTCATGATGAAGCGAGAGCTGGTCGCTATCCGAGAGGTTTTTCCGAGTCCCTAAAGACTTATGCCGCTTAGGGCGACGAGACGGTTCTGTCCGGCCAAGGCGTGGATAGCGCCCCGAACTCGGTCTTCCGAATACTAGGGGCTTCGCCAAAATTTAAAATTATAGAATTCTATGGCTAAGTGAGAGTGTTCACGCATTATAGTCCGATTGCCTCGTTCGTCGGGCAGAGCGCCTCCCTCGACGGACCCAAACATGGGAAAAAGAGCGCCCAGATTTATCCCCGAACACCCCAGCACTAGTGGCAAGGGGGCAGAAGCCGACGACTCGCCATCTCTCAGTATTGATAAACAGCCGCACAGAAGGTAATATTTTAAATTCAAGCAGCATTGCTCAGCGCATATGAACAAGTTTTCAGCGCACATGACACAAACGAGCGAGTTTTAATCAAAAATTACATCTAGGTACATTCATCCGCCACAAGGCGGGCACCCTTCAGAACATCCTTATAGTAATTTTCGGGCTTGCGATGCTCCTTCCCCGCTGGCGGCCCATCCTTCACAAGCTTCTCCGCATCCAGCCTGCCCCAGTGCACCTTAGCACGGGCAAAGGCCCTACGGGCACCTTCAATATAGATGGAGCGCTTGATGACTTCGAGCCTTGGACAGGCCTCCACTAGCTGCCGCACCAGCCCGAAATAGCTCCCAGGCAGAGCCTCTCCAGGCCACAGCCGAACTAGGAGGCCCTTCATGGCCTGTTCGGCCGCCTTATGGAGCTCGACCAGCTGCTTCAGCTGGTCGCTCAGGGGCACGGGGTGTCCGGCCTCAGCATACTGAGACGAGAACGCCTTCTCCGTCGAGCTGCCCTCCTTGGCTCGATAGAATGCGGCGGCATCGGATACACTCCGGGGAGGATCTGCAAATGCCCCTGGAGAGCTCCAGATTCGGGTAAGTATCAAGTAACTCATGTTTATGTGTTTACTTTGCATAAAGAATGCATTACCTGCCTGTTATTTTCTTGACCTCATCCAACTCCTGGAGGGTCTTCTGGGATTCGGCCTTGGCAGACTTGGCATTTTCAATAGCCGCCGCGAGCTCGGACGCTCGCGTCTTCGAGTCAAGCTTCAAACTCTCATGTTTCTTCATGAGAACCTGGAGCTCTTGTCGCACCTTGCCAACCTCGGCCTCATACCTCTCCCGCTCGGTGCGCTCCGCGGCCGCACTCTTCTCGGCCTCGAGCAGCGCTTGCTTAAGGGTCACCACCTCAGATGTGGCCCCTACAATAGCCATGTTAATCCTGTCATTTCTTGCAATTGCACCTTTTTTATATACATATTCAACCAAGGTATTTCTTACCTTCCTTCTCCTCGAGCTACTTCTTGGCACGCCCGAGCTCTTGCTCGGACTTCTCGAGGCTCTGCTTCAACGTGTCCACTTCCGCAGTGAGTACGGCGGACGCCAGCAGAGAAGCCTGCACACGCATATTGACTCCTTTTGTTAGACTCTTGCGAATTTTTTGATCCTCTATTTGGCTTTTCTTCTTGAACACCCAACAGAGCATCAGGGGCTACTGTCTATGCGGTAATATTATTTACACATTATTTACTTACCTCAAAGCCTGTCAAAAGGCTAGTACAAGCTTTAGTCAGTCCGCTCTTGGCGGACTGAACCTTCTGGACCACCGCACTCATAATAGCGCGGTGCTCCTCGTCGATGGAAGCGCCTTGGAGCGCCTCCAACATATTGTCCGGTGCCTCTGGATGGACGGGGGTCGGCGGCACGGTGGACTTGCTCCTCTTGGAAGGAGGCCCCCCGCCGGACTCCAAAACCCTTGAAGGTTTCGGAGCGGTGTCCGGCCTAAAGCCGGACTTGGAGCCCTGGGGGGTTTCATCCCCTTTACTCCTGGAGTCCGGGAGGTCGCCTTGCAGCGCCTCCGGGACCACCTCCTCCCTGCTTGGAACCTGTTGGGACAACACCTCGGTGTCGTCCATAGGGCGGGGGGAGGAAGCTGTCAGAAGCGAGTTCACCTCCGACGAGTCCAGTGAGCCGCTCGACGACGCGTTGAGCCGGTCTTTGGGTGGGCTGCATAAACATATTCGACATAAGGGAAAGCTGTGCAATAAACGAATACTATGAATTACTCCGGTATCCGGATACTTACGATTTTGCCACGGGCTTGGCCCTGGACTGCCACTCCTCTTCGCCGTCGTCGGCGTCGTCGGAGTAGTCCGGAGGAAGGGTTTTCCCCTTCTTGGACCCTCCGGCCTCCTCAGAGAGGGTGGCCTTCCTTTTCTTCTCTCCTCCCGCTGGAGGGGGAGAGGTCTCTTCTTCTTCCTCCTCGTCTTCACGAGAGGAAGGCACTTCGAGACCGTCGGATGACGAATCCGACACCTCCTGACGTCGGGCACTCTTTCGAGTCCCCGTGGCCCTTTTCGTGGCCTTCTTCTCCGGCACCACATAGGGCGCCGGAACGAGCAGCTTCGCCAAGCGAGCGTCCGCTGGGCCTTCGGGCAAAGGAGCCGGACAGTTGATCTATCTGGACGTCACCTCCCAATCCTATCAAAGATAAGGGAACTCAGATCCCGCATAGAGTCAAACTATGAAAAACTGATACCCTGTAAAAGGACAAAGACAACTTACCGCATGAGCGTGATGCTGAGTACTGAATCCGCGATCCTCGGTAGCGGATGCGGGATCCTCGGCGCCCTTGAAAAGCATCCTCCAGGCATCTTCATATGTTGTGTCGAAGAGCCTGTTTAGAGTTCGATGCTGCGCCGGGTCGAACTCCCACAGGTTGAAAGCCCGTCGTTGACACGGGAGGATCAGGCGGATGAGCATAACCTGGACTACGTTGACAAGCTTGAGCTTCTTGTCCACCAGGGTTTGGATGCATGTTTGGAGTCCGGTCAGCTCTCCTTTTTTAACCCAAGACAGGCCTGGCTGCCGCGCGGCTCGGTGACGTAAAACCACCTTGATTGCCACCCCTTTAGGGTCTCCACAAAGGAGTCCTCGAGCCACAGGACGTTGGCCATCTTGCCAACCATGGCACCGCCGCACTCCGCCTGGCTGCCGCGCACCACCTTTGGCTTGACGTTGAAAGTCTTAAGCCATAGGCCAAAATGGGGGCGGATGCGGAGGAACGCCTCGCACACGACGATAAACGCCGAGATGTTGAGGACGAAGTTTGGGGCCAAATCGTGGAAATCTAGGCCGTAGTAGAAAATGAGCCCCCGGACAAATGGATGCAGAGGGAAGCCCAGTCCGCGGAGGAAATGGGGGAGGAATACCACCCTCTCATGGGGCCTAGAAGTGGGGATGAGCTACCCCTTTTTGGGAAGCCGGTGCGCGATGTCGCTAGCCAGATATCCGGCCTTCCTCAGCTTTTTGATGTGTCCCTCCGTGTCGGAGGAGACCATCCACTTGCCTCCCGCTCCGGACATGACTGGAGAAGGTTGAGGTGGTAGTGCGGACTTGGGCGCTGGAGCTCGAGTGCACAAGAATGGATAGGCGAAGGAGGAAGAAGGCGTGGGTGAAAAGGTGGATCATTATCCCCTTATATGGGTGGACGCAACTACAAGTCCCCACCAGCCTGGTGAAACTCGTTTATCTCCAAGCACCGTAATCAAAGGCGTTGTTGGGTTACCCACGCCCGTATTGATGAGAATCCCGGAATAAGGGGACACGATCTCTGCTTTGACAAGACATGCCAAGGAAACCGCCTTGCATAACGCGCTGAGGTGGGATACTGAAACGACTCGGATAAAGGCTTGGTCGTGGTGTGTCACGCTATGGAATACGTCAGCAGATTAGATTTGTGTAAATATTATTCTCTCTATGGCAATATGTGGAAACTTATTTTGCAGAGCCGGACACTATCTTTGTGTTCAAAATCTTCTATGAAGTACTTGGAGGAGGAACCCGCCTTGCAATGCTGAAGACAAACTGCGCGCCGGACTCGTCGTCATTGAAGCCTGGTTCAGGGGCTACTGAGGGAGTCCTGGACTAGGGGGTGTTCGGATAGCCGAACTATACCTTCAGCCGGACTCCTGGACTATGAAGATACAAGATTGAAGACTCCGTCCCATGTCCGGAAGGGACTTTCCTTGGCGTGGAAGGCAAGCTTGGCGATACGGATGTTCAGATCTCCTATCATTGTAACCGACTCTATGTAACCCTAACCCTCTCCGGTGTCTATATAAACCGGGGGGTTTTAGTTCATAGGACAACATACACATCAACAATCATACCATAGGCTAGCTTCTAGGGTTTAGCCTCTCTGATCTCGTGGTAGATCTACTCTTGTACTACCCATATCATCAATATTAATCAAGCAGGACGTAGGGTTTTACCTCCATCGAGAGGGCCCGAACCTGGGTAAAACTTCGTGTCCCTTGCCTCCTATTACCATCCGGCCTAGACGCACAGTTCGGGACCCCCTACCCGAGATCTGCCGGTTTTGACACCGACACCAGGCATTGTGTGTGTGTATACTATCGACGAACTAGCCCCCAAGCTTCTATAACATACTGGGGCCTAGGGTTACAAATCATATATAGTCGGCTTATTACCAGTGGGGATAGAGTCCTCCGTGACTCTAGTAGCTAGCTTCGTGTTGTACGCCGAGTCCTCCGCATGTGTCTTCGTATAACGCGTCTCGATCCAACCTATGTGGCGTAGGATGGAACCGACCCATGAGTCCTCATGTTGACCCACCACAACTAGAAATGATGTGCCCACCACACCACACACGCAATCGGCCACTAAGAAAATAAGCATATACAATAGTACAATGTTATACATGAAAGTTAATTGCATGGTGCATCCAAAAATATTTGTTCTTCATTGTGAATGTTTATATATTCTCCTAAAATATTAGTCACGGGAAAGAGAAATGACGGGCATATCTCTCCTTGTCTCCACCGGACATCCCCTCTTTCTACACCACTTTCACGTACGCACACAAACTATCTCTCGGCCCTCTAAAAGTATGCATGCCCACGACACATTCACGCATGACGGTCACTGTATTTCAAGCTAAAGCACTATACGGTCACTGGAGTTCAGAATATGCTCATTATGGTCACCGTATACATTCTCATGGTGATCATACGGTACCTAGCTCACGATATGTCTTCGTATTTTCTTAATGACACTGACGGACTTTGCATTTGATGCGTGCTCCGTATTTTGTTGACGACACTTACGGTCATTGTATTTGAAGTGAAAGCACGATATGGTCACTAGACTTCAGAATAAGCTCATCACAGTCACCACATACATTTTGTCGTGCTAACTAACATGTGGTTGGATGGTTAGGAGGACAGTGGTTTCTTGAGTCCACCAGGGTTAAAGTCCCGGTGCTCACATTTATCCTCGGTTAATTTCAATATTTTCCGGCGATGTGCATTCAGTGGGAGGAGACGTTCCACTCGACTACGAGGCACCTATGGTGACTTCGTAAAATCTCAAGATCATATGCTGGCTCACTCTCTCGAAGGTGCTCATAGGGGTAGGGTCTGCGTGTGTGCGCTTATAGCGGTGAGTGCTTGCGCGTATATATGAGCCCTTGCGTCTGTAGCGTGTTAAAAAAAATACATGTCATGATTATACGGTCACTGGCTCACCCGTACAACTTCGTATTTTGTTGATGACACAATCAATTGACCAGTCAAACATTCCACGTGGCGCAACTAGTGTTGCACCATCGGGGTGCGTAACCATGGGGACCACCTGTCAGCCCGTATATGAAAGAAAGAAATGGTAGTTTGAGACTGTACTGTGTTAATAAAATACATTTTAGGGTGATCATACGGTCACTGGCTCACCATACAGCTCCGTAATTTGTTGATGACACGATCAATTGACCAGTCAAATGGTCCTCATTCAGCAACGCACATTACCATAGGGCCCCATCGTCGACGGCGGGGGGGGTGCGTTGATTGGGCGGTAGGGTGGGGATCGCTGGAGAAAAAGCTCGGCACGGGGGGGAGGCCTAGAGGGATGGCCGGTGCAGTGGTGGGGAGTGGTTTCGGGGCGGCGTCATGACGCGGGCCGGCCGCCGGCGGCAGGGGCCGGCGGTTCGGCCGGTGGTGGCTGGCGGCTCAGGGGGTGGAGTTTGATGATAAACTGCAGGCCCTTGATTTCATATCCAACGACTAGAAAATCTAATGACCAAAGATGAAAAAGTCAGTCGACTGACATGTAGCCTCACCCTGCACGTACACATGCACGCACGCAAGACACGCACGCATGCAGGCGTGCAACACTGACATGTACACATAACGAACACACGCACGCATGCAGGCGTGCAACACTAACACGTACACCTGAATTCACAAACACACGCACGTACGCACACATGCATGCAACACTGAAATGTTCCCTTGCACGCACGCAACACTCACATGCCTGCATGCACACAGCACATGACGCAAGACACACGCTAAACCTATACGTGCATGCACCCTTTGTTAATAACATGGATTGTTACGGGTATTAATCAATCTTATCTGTGATAAGCAAAACATTGATATTTGCAACGGTCTTTATGAATCACAACGTATTGAACGGGCTATCAACATAGTAGGCTTATCTACATGAAAAAGGATGATGTCACACTCAATGAACAATCATCGGTTTATGAAATGCCCGCTTCTAACCGCCCTGGCCCACCAAAGGTTCCTCTGCTGTGCGCTACCTGCATTGGGTCACTGACATGCAGGCCATGTACCCAAAGAGCCCACACGTCAGTGGAAGAACGACACGGTGTCCTACGTCAGAGTCGAGGGTGCCACTCGCTGCACGCCCGACTGAACACGCCTCCTTGCCGCATTCAAACGCCTCCATGAAACCCGCCCTTGTGGAAGCCAACAAACCCACTCTGGACACATGTCCGTTCATGACTGGGCCGGCATTAAACGCAATGCCGGCTGAGTTCCTCCCGTCCGCCGTCTATTTAATCTCCTATTTAAATGAGGCCAAACGCCGGCCAAGAATCGCACACCTCCGCCGGTCCCCTATCTCCTCCTTCACCATTTTGTCCACTCTTACAATGGCTTGCGAAGAGTAGTTATTCCGCACAAGCCATTTGTCTAGGTTTTTATCTGTCACACACACCCACGTAGGTGGGGGACGTGCATGAAGAGAATAGGTGCATGCACGGCGCACGTACTCCTGTCTCTTTCCCAACCACACCCGCGCGGGTACACGGTGGAGCTCATTTCTGTACGGAAAGGCAGCCCACGTGGTAATTTGACCGTGTACTGGTTGTCCACTTGGTGGAGGGGGATCGTCTACCACGGGTGAACAAACAAATTGCGACCTGACGCGTTATGTTAAAAAAGAGGCAAACCATGTGGGGCCTACCTTACAGGTGAGGCTCTATACTCTGGAGTACTTTTGATGTGTCCCGTCAACTCGCAGAACGAGGAGAAGCTTGCTTAGTATGCCGTCTCCCCCGCCCACGGGCGCGGTGGCTCGCAGGATGAGGTGAAGCTTGCTTACTAGTAGCAGTACTGTACGCCTTACGCCCGCTCCCTCGCCCACGCGTGAAGTGGCTCGCAGGACGAGGAGAAATTTTTACTACTCCCTCCGTTTACTCCTCGTCCCTACTACCTTGGTTAGAGAGATTATCATATTGTTTGGAATATATATGTCCTTTAGTACTCCCTCCATTTACTTATACAAGGCCACTATAAAAAAATACATTTTGCATCTATACAAGTCCACAAATAGTAATCGAGACAAAAGTTACTACTCCCTCCTTTCCAGTTTATGACTCAATTTCAAAATCTCTCCAACCAAGGGGACGGTGAGTGGTCAAATTAATTTCGTACTCCTAGTTTGCACAAGTAATTAGTACGCTCATTTTTCTCAAGAAGTTATGTTTACCAAGGCATTAGTTAGAACGAATGCATGAATGACCACTAAATTTCCATGAACTTCTACATGCATTGGTGAGTTTTCTCTTGACACTACTTGCATCAGGTGATCTAACGCACCTCAAAATCCAACATGTGATGGTACTACTACTAGTAGTAGAATTGAGACTTATAAAACGGAAAAATAAATGTTTTTTAGATGAGCCCTATAAACCCTGGTGGGTACGTACTCCGTAAAATCAGATTTTCCCAAAACTAAGTTGCTCAACCTTTATTTGCTTGTTTCCCTTCCTTCCCCCTTGCCTGCTCAACCTTTATAGTCCGGGTTTGTATCGATGGATCGCGTGAAGCAGCAAAAACCAAAGCCGTGTCTTGTACTCCTCCATCGACGCTTGGTTTCATGAATTACGTACTTCCTGTCACCGACATGTGGGCCATATAGCAACCGGGTCGACGTGTCAAGCACCAAATAATAGTGCAGAACAGCAGGGGGACACACCCCAGTCGTACCGCCCCAGTAGTATTAATGAGTAATGAGACATTAAATCACAATGACGCACCTTCCCAGACGAACAAAGCAACCATTATTTCACACTTCGGTTCTCCATCATCTCAAACCACGTAGTATTGCTTCTGCCTCAAGAGGGACACGCGCATCGCCTTGGTACATCATGACACATGGGACCGCATGACAGGCCATGCTCCCCAGCCGATCGCTCGGTAAAATCACCTCATTTTTACTACTATACTTCCTCTGTATTGGTTTACATGGCATGCACGTCATTCTAGGTTGAGAATTTAACTGGCTATATATGTGATGAACAGTATATGTTTAGAAACTACATCTTCTTAATAATCCGATGATATACTTTTTGTGACATAGTAATTTAGATTTGGTTAGTCAAATGGATGACCTGGAACTACGTGCACGCCCTATAAACCGAGACGTCTAAAAAACGAGACGGAGAGGGTAGTTCAGTACGTATATTTTTAGATCAATATAGTTGGGATTCACCAAGGAGCAAAACCAAGTGGTAGGCTGCACCTGTCGTGTTGGCGTAGCGACTCAAGCAGGTTCAGTCCGCACACGAAATGGCGACACACTTAACAGGACCCCTTTGGCCGACATGTGGCTCATCCACCGTCTTGTTCCACGTGTGATGCACCAAACTACAGTTCAGAGCAGCGGTTGGAATTGGAGGCACCCCGGGCGTAGCGCCGCGGTAGTAGAAAACGAGCGATGAAGGGTCAAATCACAAAGCCCCACCTTTCCCGCATTAAGCTGGATGGATGAAGCAACCATCATTTCACTCTAGGGCGCAAGAGCATAAAGAAAAGAGAAAACCAATGATGCGTGCGGCAGCTACCTAGGGCACCCTAGGGTAGGGGTCTCCACTATAAATCATTTTTTAAAGCGCCTCCACTACAAATCGACTTCTCCCTCGTCCTCTTGAAGAAAACCGATGATGCGTGCGGCGGTAGGGTTTGTAGGAGTACTACTAGGGCGTGCGGGGCCACGTCATAGTAAACGGGAGAGGGATTGAGTTCGAGTCAACGCCTTAAACATGTGTGGGCCGCTTGGTTTTAGGGGAACGAGGCAGCATTTTGGGTTCGGGGACCAGTGGAGATATAGTATGTACAAAAAATTGTGGACGTAGGTTCAACCGAAAGGCAATGATGCATGGGCCCTGCATTTTGATATACCCGGGGCTGCGTAAATTTGCTACTCTACTCAAAACTAGTAAGGTACACATGCATTGAACACATAAGATTTCGAAACCAAATTATGAATAAATACACACTATAGCATGTAAAGCTTTGAGTCATATATGCATGATGTAGATGTTTATTTAGTTCTTATAGTTCATCTCATTCAAAATCAATTAATTTTATAAAAATGTTAAGATTCATGGGGTTGTGCATTGTAAAGCATAAAGTAAAAAAACAAATAGTGGCAATTCATTTAGAAAAAAATCAATTATGATACGGAAGATTCTACAACAAAGGAGAAGTGCTTGTGTTTTGAGGTTTGTGCATTATGCTTAAGTTCAACCATGGAGTCTTCTAAATTGTACATGTGGTAGATCTGGTGGAATGTTGATGATATCCAACGGCCATTAGTGCTCGGATTTGCCATCTCTGCACTGTCGGATTAGCTTCATCCAGCGACCATCTTTCAAGTTATTCGCACACTATATAGTTCTTGTGCCATAGTTGCATGTCTTGGAAAAAAGCTACTAGTGGGTTGTACTAGCTATTTAGGAATAGAAGATGTATACATGGAAGTTGTAGGGAAAGAGATGACATGGAGTGTCTCAATTCCTATGAGTAGGGATTGGAAAAGAGATGACATTTGGTTGACATCATAGGAACATTATATTGAATCTAGAGATGCCATGTATCTCAGTTCCTATGAGGAGGGATTAGAAAAGAGATGTAGTTTGGTTCATATCATATGAACTTTTCTATTGAATATATGCTAATTTTTATTTTCCTTTGAAATTATGGAGTATAGGAATCCATTCATGTGAACCAAGTGGCTCTAAAGCTATAGAAATGATATCATGTCTATTTCCTTTGAAATGTGGAGTATATGAATCTATTCCTATGAACCAATTGGCTCTAAAGGAAAAAATCCTATAAAAATCATATCATATAGAGTTCCTATGATATTCCTCCACACCAAAGGATGGTTGAAATTGCGGCAGGTGATACGATGGTCTTTCTTTGTAAACTCCCCCCCCCCATCTTTATAGTTACCTCTCAAAGATGAATGAAATGATATATACATGGTATTCTACATGTGCAATTTGGTACACGAAAACTCGGTAAAAGTTTGTGAGGTTCGAATTTTCAATAAAGCTATATGCACTGCATTTTGGGACGGAGGGAGCATACAGCAATTGCTAACACTCACGTGGAAGATTTGTGTGTAGGAGGAGTGGCTGTTCTGTTAAATGACATGGCAAAACTGACACTGTCGGATGCCGATCTAACGGTTCTTACGGCGTTCATCAGGAAAAGACTTGTGGCGAACATTTGTCGGATAATGATTTATGGACACATGCATTGCATTGATACGTGCCCCCATCTCTCTCACGCACACGCACCCTCCCGAGTCCTTTCGCACCCATCGTCTATCTGCAGGTAGACGTCACACACATATGTGCTCTTCACACCCTACCCTCAGAACTTCTAAAAAACAAAAGAAGTCGTGCACATTTTATTTTAGCTCACACGTCACACACTTATACTATTACTCTTGTGGCGAACATTCTTTGGGCATAGTATATTGTACTCTCACGAAGAGAAGCGGTGCACGCACGCACTAGTTCTCTCACACCCACTCGCGGGTACACGTAGGAGTGCATTTTTTTAAGCTAGTACAACAAAATCACTCCACTATATATAAGCAGGAGCCTTAGCGCTTGCTTTACTAGGGTTCCTCTCATTCACTATCTCATGCTCTCCAGATCTAAGCAAGACATAGGTGGCCACACTCTCTCTCAGCTCACGTCTGGTCACAAATCCAGCCGGACAACCTCGACCGGGGCAGGGGTGTAGGTGCATCGTTCACGCTGTCATTGGCAGCGAGGGAGGAGACCAATGGCTGCCCGCGCGTCCCGATCAGCGGCTATGTCGTTCTCTCCGAGAGAGCACCGTCTCCGGAGGGCCTCTAACCCCTTCTTCCTCCCTGCGGTATTGTGGCCAAGATGCGGCCTCCCGACACCGTCTTTGCCACATGCCGACGACCCTCAGGTATATATTCCTTCAAAACCTTCCTTGCTCTACTACCCCAGCTCCCCACTTGGCTTCGTGTGGATCTTTTTCTACTTCCATCCGTTGTTCCAAAGCCACCTAGACTTTTACTATTACTAGAGGTAAAGCTAGTTCATATAGTCGACTCTAAGAGTTGGTTCAAATAGGGAAGAAAGTGGGAAAGCTGTAGCATGAATCTAGGACTTGGTTCTAAGAGGAAACGGGGGAAAGTAGTAGATACTGGCTACCCAACCGGTCTCTTGGTTGAAAAGACGAAGAAAGCATGGTGGATGGCGAAGGGTGGGGGAAGTGGACCTATCTCTTGGTTGAAAAACGAAAGAAAGTGACGGGTGTTGGGGGATAATTCAAATGAGAATGAGCAGGTCTAGATTTCCTGTGCTCACAGAGGAAAATGTCGCCGAGGAGATAAAAAATGGGACAAATGCAGACATGCTGCCTGAGTGTTTGCCGCTCTCGGCAACCACATCTGCCTCACCACTTTATGCCCCTATTGTCCCTACGCCCATATCGCTACCGTTAATGTAAAATCACATGAAGCATTAAGCAATGCCACCTAATGTCACTATAAGTAATGGTCTAGTGCCGTCGATAAATTGAAGCAATGCCACCACCATTTTATGAAGTGCTTCTGTCTTGCTTTATTTCCCATGAATTGTGTTTTTGCAGTTACAATTAAATCTCACACCGCTAACATTCCTTCATCCCAGTGGAACTGCACAAATTTGATTGCACATTTACTGACCATGTGCTACTCTCATGACAGTAATACTAATGCCATTATTCTGCATGTTAATCTAGTGGCAGTGTTGATGTGATGTGATGCTACTTACTTAAGGACACTTTCATACTGTCAATCTAGTGCCAATTATAACACAATAGATGCTGATGTTAATCATACGCCACTGCAAATATCTGTCACTGTTATAACTATATTTCGTATTTGTGCAAACATGGATGTATGTCTCCATATCGTTTCGGGATGTCTGTCTCCGTATCGTTTCTATCCACGCAATCAAAAGCACACACCTCAGTTTTAGTAGAACTGCGCAAAATGAGATGGCTATCCCTCGTTGTCGTCGTCTAACCACCCATCTTCCAGGTATTCCTACATTGGTAGTTACTAGGTAGAATGACCAACGCAATATAAAAGAAGTTGATTCATACATTTTACTTCCTGATTGCAGTGTAGGGACGAGCGAAAACAACTGCATCCTAGTCCAGAATGCACTTTCTATCAGTTCATCCATGGACCGAGGACTAGCTGGCACGGCTGCATGGTGGTTTTTTGGACAGGTGTGCGGACAAGAGGCATTGTGATATGCTTATTTCTGCAAATAGCGGTGCTTAAATTTGGTGGAATGCACAAGAATTTTAGCTGGTCAGTACACTACATGGTCCAGTTCAGCATTCCAGCTGAGAACACAATTATAATTGGTTATTCTGGAATGACAGAAACTAACCCTGGATGGTGGCAATAAGAAAAAACCAAAGTGAACTCCAGGAAATTTAAGCCTGCCGGGAGGCCCTTTGCTCAGAGAAGCCTTGCTTGTTTTTTCCTGATTTGTAAACCTTCTCACAACTTTGTCTTTTGCTGTGAACTAGTATATGTTTGTTATGTTCTATGAATCATTGAGATGTATAAAATTGCTTAACTTATGCTTTTCAAGTTTTTTATGAAGCCGAGTTTAATGTGAGTGTTCCACATGAACGCTGGACTAGCATGTGAAATTTTGGAATTTACATTGTGGCCTCAGTTAACTGCATGCACCACTGTAACAAGATACATAGTTGCTTATATGTCAGACAGCAGATTGTTGATTGTTAGCTGGTCGATAGCCTAGTGTTGAAGCGAGCTGAGCCAATGTGTCGTGTTTTGCACAACTGCTTACAAGTGGGGTAGCACCAACAGTGTTTAGCGCACATTTCTCGAACGAGTACTCTATTTCATCAAAACACACACTGCTCATATGATAAAACTAGTGAGGACGCATCTGTTTCGGCAACAATTACGAGGATTCACGGGCACACAAAAGTAGCAGCAGTTCCCATAGATGGATTCAAACAGAGTACTAGCCCCAGAGGGCTCGATAACAGGCAAGGTTAGGATAATTGGACACAATCCAAACTACTATTAAACACTAGCTGGGGCAACTATTTCATGCCTCGATCTAATTTGGGCTGGACACAAGACGGACCTTGCCATGAACATCATCGAGGATGTTCGGCAGCAGCTCAATCCTGTGAACCTTCATGAAGACAACCTTGTGGACTTGCCACTCATAAACTTGTTTGTGGAGGCATGCCACGTCATCTTCCTGCGTAAGCTTGACAAGAACAGTATGCCTCACAAATGAAGGAATAGCTTTGAACTTCTTGTGCTTCAGTACACCCTGGACAACACGCCTGACAACAGTGAGGCTGGAATACAACACTTCATTGGTATAAGCGCAAATGGCTTCTAGTATCCAATAGCCTAAAAACTCCATTTTCCTAGTGCGTATACTCAGGTCATCTACCTCATAGCGAGTGACATGTACAACCACACAATCCTTGTCTGCATCAGGGCTCTAATTGAAATAGAAACAAATTCTGAATTCGTTTCCAGTATAAGAAACAGCAGTTATTTAAACCCCTATGTATAGCATGGCATCGAAGCTAATAAAATTTTGCATTATTCATCACCACATATTTAGATGAAAAATCACAATCGAGATCGGCAAAGAATAAAATCACCTTGGGCAGCTCAGCGCGGGCGGGGGGGGGGGGAGACACATCCTCGAAGGGGGAAAACTGCTCCTGCAGTGCCACGGGGGCTGTAACCTCAAATGAGGAGTTCACCATCTCAGTAGTGGCCGTGAGCGTATCTGGGGTCGGCTCGGTGGCTGCCTCCATCTTCTTGGAGCTCTCTGTCTCATGGGGATCAGCCTCCCGCGTCTGCTCCAATATCGGCAGATCTTTGCCTGGTTCTCCTTGATCCATCATGAAACTGACGAATACTAGGAGACCACTGAAAGGAAAACACAATCGCAATGACAATGAAACAAAAAAAGAGTGAGGATCGGTTACTGCTTTGCAAAAGTTTTTTTCTCTAAACGAAAATATACCAACATCACGGATCCGCTTACCTTCCCTTCATTGGGAGAGAAGAACAGTGGCAGATGCGAGTGTTGCCTTTCTTGAAGACGGTGAGGGAGAAGAGGATTCAGCAAAGAGTGAAATAATGGTTGCTTCGTCCGTCAAACTTAGACTGCGGGGAGGTGGGGTTTTGTGATACGACGGCTCGTTATTGCCGTGCTACGACCGGGGTGACTCTCCGCCTGCATACTGCCTTCTAATTTGGTGGATGGCATTTGGGCCCGCGTGCTGCATGGCCCGCATGTCAGTGAACAAAAGTATAACGGCATTCAGTAGAGGGAGATGTTTCGATGACCTAGGAGGAGCCAGAAGCGGTATTGTATCCACTGTACTAGTAGTAAATTTTTTTTGGGTAGCTGTAGAGTGTCTCCACTGTACTAGTAGTAATTGTTTCTCTGGGGCCAAGACAAAACAGCCCATCCACCCTAGTAAATAATAAAATCAATTCAAAAGTGCATATATTTACTAAATGAGAGGCGCTACACACACCCAGCACACCGCCCCAAAAAAATTGGGTGTTCTTCTTCCTCCTCACTCCCACCCACCTCACGTCAGCTCGCTCCACTCGTACCCCCAAATTCCTCACCTCACTCCTACAGAAAACCCCAGCTCCCCTTCTTCCTCACTAATACAGAAAAACCCCAGCTCCCCTTCTTCTTCACTCGCACTACAACTAGGCTCGTCATTCGTTACTCTGCTCAAATCCGTGAGCGCGACGTGATGCCCTCGAGGAAAATGGAGTCGGCTGACTCCAGCACCAAGAAGATGAGGCTCCCGCCAGCGGCGACGCCTATTGTAGATCCCGCACCCGGCAGCGCGGGGAGAAGCGGCGACCCCGTCCCCACCGGATCCTAGGAACCCGTAGAATCTCGGGTGGACCGCGTCAGGGATCTCCCGGATGCCATCCTTGGGGAGATCATCTCGCTTCTCCCCACCAAGGATTGCTGCCACACCCAAGTCCTCTCAATTCGGTGGCACCCAAGTCCTTGGGGAGCCTCTATGGCGCGCCGTGCCCCTCAATCTCGACTGTCGTCAGCTATCTCTCTTCAATGATTTTGAAATCCCCAGAGCCATCATCTCCTCCCACCAGGGCTCCGTTCAAAGCCTCTGCATCCCGTCATGCTACCTGAGCAAGCATACCATGCCCTACACGGTGGACGCCTGGCTGAAATCCCCTGAATTCACAGAACTACAGCTGCTTGAGTTCTACTATTCCCCTGGAAATCACCTACCAGATACCGAGCACCATCTACCTGTGCCCTCAGCACCGATGTCCATCTCGCGGTTTTCCTCCTCTCTCCACACCGCCACCTTTGCGCTGTGCGATCTACCAGACAATCTGGTACTAAACCTTCGACTCTCATTTATCAAGAAACTTTCACTTGTGCGGGTTCGCATATCGGAGGCCTCATTGCACAGCATCATCCATTCCAGTTGCCCTGCCCTGGAGTGCTTGGTGCTTGTTTTCACAGTTAGAATCGGTTGTCTCCAAATAAAGTCGCCTAACCTTGTAAGAATTGGAATTTGTTTTGACAGAAGGCAGCTCATCATCCAAGATGCCCCTTCACTTCAAAGGTTGATCCTTGATTCTAGTTATTCACCGTTGCAAATAATTGCCCTCTCCGCGCCTAAACTGGAGACCTTTGGTGTAATACATGATCTCTGTGCTCATTTCAATATGGTGTTTGGCTCCACAGTTCATCAGGTACTTTACATTATCATCTACACTTGTAACCATAAGCTGCATTTTAAATTTCTGCGCATAAGTTATATGTCATCTTGGAGTACACATTTTGTACTAATATTATGTTCTATGCTCAATGAAGAGTTTCTCCATAGATGGCCTATCAATGGTGCTAGATTCTGTCAAGATCTTATATAACCAAATGAATAGTTTTGATCTGAACAAGATTATTGGCTTGCTGCAATGCTTTCCATGTCTAGAGAAGTTGTATATAAAGGTGATAATTTCACGCACATTGGAAGCCCGCATATAGTGTACTAGAATTAACCGTTCAGTTGTTGCTCTTTCGACACTCTTGTTTTAGACCTTAACTATTTTCAATCTTCATGTCTATTTAGGCAACAAGACGGGGTAAGAAAGTTATAACCAGTCGGTGGATTCATAAGCATCAGGATTTTCTCACTTCTCATGAGATTCGATTGAACACAATAACGCTAGAACGATATGTAGCCAACTGTGCAAACACTAGATTTGTCACATTCTTCCTGCTGAATGCGAGGTTACTATTGTTCCTCAGGCTTAAGTTTATTAGTAACATGGTTTTGACGGATGGGTATGTGGAAGAGCAAAAAAAGGAGTTTCAGGTGGGCAAAAGAGCTTCTGAATGTGTCTGGCTTCTATTTACAACATATTGTGGTCATAATTGATACGTCCATTTTGCATCATGCTTTTATATCAATATTTATTGCATTATGGGCTGTTATTACACATTATGTCACAATACTTATGCCTATTCTCTCTTATTTTACAAGGTTTACATAAAGAGGGAGAATGCCGGCAGCTGGGATTCTGGCTGGAAAAGGAGCAAATATTAGAGACCTATTTTGCACAGCTCCACTTGAAACTTCACGGATGATGTTTTCCAAATATATAAAAACATTGACCGCAAGAACTTCACCAGGGGGGGCCACACCCTACCCACGAGGGTGGGGGGCGCGCCCTACCCCCCTGGGCGTGCCCCCTACCTCGTGGGCCCCCTGGTGGCCCTCCGGTGACCATCTTCTGCTATATGGACTCTTTCGATGGGCAAAAAATAATAAGCCATCTTCGCGGAGGAAACTCCGCCGCCACGAGGCGGAACCTTGGTGGAACCAATCTAGGGTTCTGGCAGGGCTGTTCTGCCGGGGAAACTTCCCTCCCGGAGGGGGAAATCATCCCCATCGTCATCACCAACGCTCCTCTCATCGGGAGAGGGAAATCTCCATCAACATCTTCATCGGCACCATCTCATCTCAAAACCCTAGTTCATCTCTTGTATCCAATTTTTGTCTCCAATTCCGGGATTGGTGCTAGTAGGTTGCTAGTAGTGTTAATTACTCCTTGTAGTTGATGCTAGTTGGTTTAATTGGTGGAAGATCATATGTTCAGATCCTATATGCACATTAATACCCCTCTGATTATGAACATGTTTATGCTTTGTGAGTAGTTACTTTTGTTCCTGAGGACATGGGAGAAGTCTTGCTATTAGTAGTCATGTGAATTTGGTATTCGTTCGATATTTTGATGAGATGTATGTTGTCTCTCCTCTAGTGGTGTTATGTGAACGTCGACTACATGACACTTCACCATTGTTTGGGCCTAGAGGGAGGCATTGGGTAGTAATAAGTAGATGATGGGTTGCTAGAGTGACCGAAGCTTAAACCCTAGTTTATGCGTTGCTTCGTAAGGGGCTGATTTGGATCCATATGTTTCATGCTATGGTTAGGTTTACCTTAATACTTTTGTTGTACTTGCGGATGCTTGCAATAGAGGTTAATCATAAGTGGGATGCTTGTCCAAGTAAGGGCAGCACCCAAGCACCGGTCCACCCACATACCAAATTATCAAAGTACCAAACGCGAATCATATGAACGTGATGAAAACTAGCTTGACGATATTCCCATGTGTCCTCGGGAGCGCTTTACATCATATAAGAGTTTGTCCAGGCTTGTCCTTTGCTACAAAAAGGATTGGGACACCTTGCTGCACCTTATTTACTTTTGTCACTTGTTGCTCGTTACAAATTATCTTATCACAAAACTATCTATTACCACTTATTTCAGTACTTGCAGAGAATACCTTGCTGGAAACCGCTTATCATTTCCTTCTGCTCCTCGTTGGGTTCGACACTCTTACTTATCGAAAGGACTACGATAGATCCCCTATACTTGTGGGTCATCAATAATCCAGTAAATTTTACGACCCAGGATGTTCATTCTATGGACCTGACCGATCCATTTGACTGTGACTGCCAAAAACAATGCTGGAGTTAGATGTTGTTGCCCTTTTCAACCTGGGTTTTTTTGTAAACCTGATGAACAATTAACCACCGTGGTTTTGTATAGTGTGTAAGCTGGAGTTAGATGTTCTTGCCCTTTCCAACTCGGGTTTGACAGTCATATTTTCTTTGAAGCAAGGCAAATGGCTTGTCACTCGTTTAATTTAGAGTGAAATATTGTAACAACTAACAAATCCCAACCAAGGGAAATAACATCACTCTCGCCGGCTGCTTGAGCTCACTGTGCATTACAAAAGCCAAGTGATTAGCCCCCACCAGCACCCACAAACTTATTTCGAACTAGCACATCAAATGGGCTGTAAATTTTCATAGGAAAGGCTGCATGACCATGACATATTTGGATTCTGACATTTGGGAGCCGCGAGGAAAGAGGTGGTGTCGACTTACTAGCCAGTCAACAAACGATTCTGCCTACCAGCTGTTGGATTGACATCCAACATCTGTCGTGTATCTTCTATCTCTTGTCTTCTTCTTCCTCCAGCCACCCAAACCAAACCACCCCATCAGCTCCGCCTGCTCCCGCCTCCCATGGCTGGCTGCGCCTCCGCCATCCTACCGTACGTACCCTCCAACGTTGGCCAGTCCCTCCCTCTATTCCCCCACACGTCCTATTATTCTCTGGCGACATCAGCCCCAACACGCACCCTCACCCGAACCAGTCAACCCTCGTACTCCCCTCCGCCTGCGACCGGACCGGCACATCTTCCACGGCTCCTGTTCGTTCCGTCCGAGGCCTCGCCGTCGTCCTCTACCTTGCAGCCTTGGTTCGCTCTCCGTATGCGGTGCACCGCCCTCTTGCGTTGCCAACGTCGTCAACAACCGAGAGGAACAAGGAGATGACTGTACGTAGAGAGGATGACAGTAGGGACCCACCAGCATCATGGAAGTACGCAAGCAAGTGCCTCTATATTACAAGCCCAAAAATATGGTGCCTCCTAATGGTTGGACATCTGGGGCTCATGCCATTGTCAACATAGTCAATAAACGAGAGAATTACACTACGAGCAGCTGAAACTAGGGACCCAGCAGGTCGCGCAGTTTTTTTTGAGGAACAAGAAGTTGTTATTTATACTAGTTTTAGCAACAGATCAGGGTAACAACGGGGCTGTGCGGGGGCTGTGGCCCGTCTAGCCAGGGTTTTATTTATGTTTACCACATCTTGAGCCCAGTTGTGTTTTTTTCTTGCTGAAAATGGCTAGCCCAGTTCTATTTTTTTAAAAAGAAACACTCAAATGAGGCCTACTTGCTTTATCAGCCCTGCTGGGCTGCAAATCTTTCAAGACGAGGAGAGTTTCATTCGGTTTGCCCAGAAATGGGTTGTACATTTTTAAAACACATCAAACCGGGAATTAGTTTCAATTTTTTTCATTACAAGATTTTTAATTCCATTGATTTTTATGCGTGGACAATTATTTGGATTTTATATTTATATAAATTATTTTTCAAAATAGTTTAAATGTGAAACGATATTTCGAGATTAAAAACAGTTGACCGCACCGAAATATGCAAAATTTCGTATACTTTTTAACCGTGGCCACAATATGGGCTGTAATGCTAACAAAAAGAAGATGGGCTCCAAAAAAATTCTTAAGAATTAGCAAATGTGCTGTACATTATTAGAAATAATGCACACGAGAGTAGTGACTATTGGATGTCCATCCAACGGCTGTCGTGCTTCTTCAATCTCTGATTTTCCTACTTCAGCCGCTCAAACAAGCGCCGGCGGGACTGCCTGCTCCCTCCTCCCGCGGCCGGCTATGCTGCCGCGCAGGCCTCACTGCCCCACCGTACTCCCATCGCTGGCCTAGCCATCCCTCTACTCACCCACACTCGCTGTTATTCTCCGGGGACGGCAGACGAACCAGTAAACCCTCGTACTCCTCCGCGTGGGAAACAACTGCAGAGTCTTCCCTGGCTCCATGTCATTCCCTTCCTAGGCCTCGTCGTTGTCCACCGCCCTGCTGCTCTCGGCGCGGCCTGGTCAACGTGGTCAATGAACGACATCCATCGGAAGTGGACTGTACGTGGAGAGGCTGACATCTGGGTCCACGGCCGCATGCAAGGAAATGCCTCCTTATTACGCACAAAATAATGATTCCTCCACCTGACAGCTAGGACCCACAGGAAGGGCTTCTGTATTTCGCAAAAAAATGCCCCCCCCCCCGCTGATAGGTCGGACCCACCAACTATATCTTCGCACGCAAGGAAGTGCGTCCTTATGACACACAAAAAATGAATACCCCTTGCTAGCTGGGACCCACCATAGTGGGTGGCTGACTTGTGGGCCTACTAAGTTGACGGGGACAAAGGGCTTTGTCAACTTAGTCAATATGAACGATTCTAGCTCCAGTGACCATACGATGTCCATCCAATGGCCATAGTGCTTCTTCAACCTCTGGTCTTCTTGCTCTAGCTGCCCAAAGCAGCACCGGTCGTGCCGCATGCTCCTGCCTCCCGTGGCCAGCTGTGCTACCGCGGAGGCCTCACCGCCCGCATACTACTCCCACCGCTGGCTAGGCCATCCCTCCACTCACCCACGCCCCCTGTTATTCTGCGGCGACGGCAGACTCACACCGCAGTCGAACTAGTGAACCCTCGTACTCCTCTCCACATGGGCATCCACTGCCGCGTCTTCCCCGGCTCCACGCCGTCCCCTTCCTAGGGCTCGCCGTCGTCCACCGCTTGGTGCTCTCGGCACGGCGTGGTCAATGTGGTCAACGACCTCCATCGGAAGAGTACTATACATGGAGAGGCTGACAGCTGGGTCCACGGCCACAGCTGGGTCCATGGCCACAGCCTAGTTTTTTGTGATTTGCGAAGTAAGTCACTTTATCAGCCCTGTTGGGCTGCGAATCTTTCATGACGAGGAGCGCTTCATTCGGCAGGCCGAGAAAATGGCCTATCAGTAATGAGAAAATGGGTTGTACACTTTTAAAACACATCAAACCGGCAATTAGTTTCAAATTTCTTTTTTTCATTTCGAGATTTTAAATTGCATTGATTTTTATGCATGGACAATTTGTTGGATTTTATATTGATATACATTTATTTTTAAAATTAGTTTGAATGTGACTCGAAATTTCGGGATTAAAAACAGTTCAGACCGCACCGAAATATGCAAAATTTCGTATACTTTTTTAACCGTGGCCAGAATATGGGCTGTAATGCTAACAAAAAGAATATGGGCTCCAAAAAAACCTTAAGAAATAGCAAATGGGCTATAAATTATTGGAAATATTGGCAGATGGGTTGTATGTTGTTTTCCACAAATTTGAGGCTTTCCTAAAAAAACGTTGACGCACAAGCAGTGACTGTTAGATTTCCATCTAATGGCCGTCATGCTTCTTCAATCTCTGCTCTTCCTGCTCCAGCCACTCAAACAAGCGCCGGAGGGACTGCCTACTCCCTCCTCCCCGCGGCCGGCTATGCTGCCGCACAGGCCTCACCGCCCCACCGTACTCTCATCGCTGTCCTAGCCATCCCTCTACTCACCCACACCTGGTGTTATTCTCCGGCGACGGCAGACGAACCAGTAAACCCTTGTACAGTCATACTCCCCTCCACGTGGGAAACAACTGTCGGGTCTTCCCTGGCTCTGTATCGTTCCCTTCCTAGGCCTCGCGATCGTCCACCGCCCTGGTGCTCTTGGCGCGGCCTGGTCAACATGGTCAATGACCGACATGCATCTGAAGTGGACTGTACATGGAGAGGCTGACAACTGGGTCCATGGCCGCACGCAAGGAAATGCCTCCTTATTACGCGCAAAATAATGATTCCTCCACCTGACATCTGGGACCCACCGGAAGGGCCACTGTATTTCACGAAAAAATGTTATCGCCGCTGACAGCTCGGACCCACCAGCTATATCTTCGCACGCAAGGAAGTGCCTCCTTATTACGCACAAAAAAATGAATACTCCCCCTGCTAGCTGGGACCCAGTATAGTGGAAGGCTGACTTGTGGGCCTACTAAGTTGACGGGGACGGAGGGCTTTGTCAACTTAGTCAATATGCATGATTCTAGCTCCAGTGACCGTACGATGTCCATCCAATGGCCGTAGTGCTTCTTCAACATCTGTTCTTCTTACTCCAGCCGCCCAAACCAGCACCAGTTGTGCCTCGTGCTCCTGCTTCCCGTGGCCGGCTGCGATGCGGCAGAGGCCTCACCACCCCCTACTACTCCCACTGCTAGCCAGGCCATCCCTCTACTAACCCACACCCCCTGTTATTCCGCGGCGATGGCAGCCTCACATCGCAGCGAACCAGTGCACCCTCGTACTCATCTACGCATGGGCATCCACTGTTGTGTCTTCCCTGGCTCCGCGTCGTCCCCTTCCTAGGCCTCACTGTCGTCCACCGCCTTGGTGCTCTCGACGCGGCGTGGTCAATGTGGTCAACGACCGACTTCCATCGAAAGAGTACTATACGTGGAGAGGCTGACAGTTGGGTCTAGGACAGCCGCAAGGAAGTGCCTTCTTATTACGCGCAAAATAATTATTCTTGCACCTAACAGCGGGGACCCACCGGACGGGCCACCGTATTTCGCGAAAAAAATGTTCCCCCCTGATTGCTGGGACCCACCAGCTACATCTTCGCACGCAAGGAAGTGCGTCCGGGCAAAAGAAAATGATTCGCCCCCCTAACTGCTGGGACCCACCAGCTATATCTTCGCACACAAGGAAGTGCCTGACAGTCGGGACCCACCTGGTCGAAGCGTACGTAGCGTTGTCATTCTGGTCGTGAACGTGTATGTACATACTGGTCGATGTAGAGCGCGCACGTGTCATAGTTGAGGCGCGCATGTAGCATGTAATCGTATGTACAATGGCCAGTGTGCAAGAAAGAAAATACGGCCATGTATGTACATACGGGCGGGGTCTCGAATGCCTACTCGCGCATATGTACAGCCAGGGCTCGTGTACATGGCTGGGTCGGAACAGAGAAACTGTGTCGTCGTCGTGTTCATGGGGAGGCAACGGAATGCGTCGTGTTCATCGGGAGGTAACGGAACGCGTGGGAGCCAACCGGCTTGGACGGAACAGTCGATGGAAACGAGGCCTGGCATACCGCAGAACGGAGGAAACGATCTTTTGTTTGATCGGCCACGGTCGAAACGGGATCCTATTCATCGGGAGGGGTATGGTGTACCGCAAAACGGAGGAAACGGACCTCCTACGGTCGAAACGGGGGTCCTGTTGATCGGGAGGGGTGTGGCGTACCGCAAAACGATGGAAACGGACTTGTGTTGGAGCGCTACGGTCGAAACGGGGGTCCTGTTCATCGGGAGGGGTGTGGCGTACCGCAAAACGGGACGCCATGGGCTACTGTTCATCCATCGTCGACCTCCTCCACCCTCCACCTGCGATTGTTCATCCATGGGCTCCTGTTCATCTAGCCTCCACCGCGCGCTACTCCACCGGCTACTGTTCAACCAGCCCTCTCCGCGGGCTACTGTTCAACCACCCCTCCACGGGCCATTGTTCATCCAGCCCTCCACCTTCTACTGTTCATCCAGCCCTCCACGGGGTGGTCTTGTTCATCCAGCCCTCCACGGGGTCCTATTCATCCAGCCCCAATCGGCTCGATTGATTGGGGTCCTGTTCATCCAGAGGCAACACCACGGGGTCCTGTTCATCCACCCCCACTGGGAACTATTCATCCAAACCCCCCAGTAACCCTCACTGTTCATCCAGAGGCAACACCACAGGGTCCTGTTCATCCACCCCCACCGGGAACTGTTCATCCAAACCCCCCAGCAACGCTCACTATTCATCCAGAGACAGCATTGATCGACTTCAGTTAGCAGCAGTAGGGAAGGAATCGCTCGATTGGGTTCAGTTAACAGCCATCGATCGATCGCTCGGGTTCAGTAAAGCGTAGCCTACAGTGCAATCGCTCGGGTTCAACTAGAGCCCAACGCCTCGCTCGGGTTCAGTTAGAGCCCAACGCCTCGCACCCACACGCGTGCGTGTACGCGAGAAACATGCATCGCTCGGCCCCGACCACCCACCGTAACCTGGAACACCCCGATATTTTCCACGCCCTCGCTTCTACCACGGTTTTTTCCGTCATGGACGGCCCAAAGAATATCATGCAGCTGCGTCTCCAGCCCGCCCAGGACGAAAAGCCCATTTTCTGTCATGATTTTTTGTCATAGAAGTAGGACCCCACCACATCTATGATGATACCATGTTTTGTCACAATTATTGTCATAGAAGTGTCATAAGTATGACAGAAAAAAATTTGTTCGGCCCAAAATGTCATGGATGTGTCTTTCTTTTGTAGTGATTCTAGGAGCAGAAGCAGACGTTGTGAACGTTTGACAAGGTCGGTAAGATACTACTTGATAGTTTAGTGCACCATACTTAACGGCTTAGCACCGGGACTTCAAAAACGTTTTGAACACCACAGAGCATATGAGATGTTCCAAGAGCTGAAATTGGTATTTCAGACTCAAGCCCATGTCGAGAGGTATGAGACCTCTGACAAGTACTTTGCCTACAAGATGGAGGAGAATAGCTAAGGCAGTGAGCATGTGCTCAGAATGTCTGGGTACTACAATCGCTTGAATCAAGTGGGAGTTAATCTTCCAGATAAGATAGTGATTGACAGAGTTCTCTAGTCACTATCACCAAGTTACTAGAACTTCGTGATGAACTATAATATGCAAGGGATGACAAAAACGATTCCCAAGCTCTTCGCGATGCTGAATTGGCGAAGGTAGAAATAAAGAAATAGCATCAAGTGTTGATGGTTAACAAGACCAATAGTTTCAAGAAAAAAGGCAAGGGAAAGAAAGGGAACTTCAAGAAGAATGGCAAGCAAGTTGCCACTCCCGTGAAGAAGCCCAAAGCTAGACCGAAGCCTGATACTGAGTGCTTTTACCGCAAAGGAATGGTCATTGGAAGCAGAACTACCCCAAATACTTGGCGGATAAGAAGGATGGCAAAGTGAACAAAGGTATATTTGATACACATGTTATTGATGTGTACTTTACTAGTGTTCATAGTAGCCCCTGGGTATTTAATACCGGTTTAGTTGCTAAATTTAGTAACTCGAAACGGGAGTTGCATAATGAACAGAGACTAGTTAAGGACGAGGTGACGATGTGTGTTGGAGGTAATTCCAAGGTTGATACGATCACCATCGCACACTGCCTCTACCTTCAGGATTAGTGTTGAACCTTAAATAAATGTTATTTGGTGTATGTGTTGAGCATGAATATGATTTGATCATGTTTATTGCAATACGGTTATTCATTTAAGTCAGAGAATAATTGTTGTTCTGTTTACATGAATAAAACCTTATATGGTCATACACCCAATGTGAATGGTTTATTGAATCTCGATCGTAGTGATACACATATTCATAAAATTGATGCCAAAAGATGCAAAGTTGATAATGATAGTGCAACATACTTGTGGCACTGCCGTTTGGGTCATATTGGTGTAAAGCGCATGAAGAAACTCCATGCAGATGGGCTTTTGGAATCACTTGATTATGAATCATTTGATACTTGCAAACCATGCCTCATGGGCAAGATGACTAAAACTCCGTTCTCCGGAACAATGGAGCGAACTAATGACTTATTGGAAATAATACACACCGATGTATGCGGTTTGATGAGTGTTGAGGCTCGCGGCGGGTATCGTTATTTTCTGACCTTCACAGATGATTTGAGAAGATATAGGTATATCTACTTAATGAAACACAAGTTTGAAGCATTTGAAAAGTTCAGAGAATTTCAGAGTGAAGTGGAGAATCATCATAACAAGAAAAGAAAAAGTTTCTATTATATGATCTCGGAGGCGAATATTTGAGTTACGAGTTTGGCCTTCATTTAAAGCAATGTGGAATAGTTTCACAACTCACGCCACCCAGAACACCACAACGTAATGGTGTGTCCGAACGTCGTAACCATACTTTATTAGATATGGTGCGATTTATGATGGCTCTTACCGATTTACCACTATCGTTTTGGGGTTATGCATTAGAGACAACTGCATTCATGTTAAATAGGGCACCATCTAAATCCGTTGAGATGACACCATATGAACTTTGGTTTGGAAAGAAACCTAAGCTAACGTTTCTTAAAGTTTGGGGTTGCGATGCTTATGTGAAAAAGCTTTAGCTTGATAAGCTCAAACCCAAATCGGAGAAGTGTGTCTTCATAGGATATCCAAAAGAAACTGTTGGGTACACCTTCTATCACAAATCTGAAGGCAGGATATTTGTTGCTAAGAATGGATCCTTTCTAGAGAAGTAGTTTCTCTCGAAAGAAGTGAGTGGGAGGAAAGTAGAACTTGATGAGGTAGTTGTACCTTCTCTCAAATTGGAAAGTAGTTCAGCATAGAAATCAGTTTGAGTGATGCCTACACCAATTATTGAGGAAGATAATGATGATGGAAACTTCAGATCAAGTTACTACCAAACCCCGTAGGTCAACCAGGTATGTTCCGCACCAGAGTGGTACGGTAATCCTGTTCTGGAAGTCATGTTACTAGACAATGACGAACCTACGAAGTCTGAGGAAGCTATGATGAGCCTAGATTCTAATAAATGGCTTGAGGCCATGAAATCTGAGATAGGATCCACGTATGAGAACGAAGTGTGGACTTTGGTGGACTTGCCCAATGATCGGCAAGCCATTGAGAATAAATGGATCTTCAAGAGGAAGATAGACGCTGATGGTAGTGTTACTATCTACAAAGCTCGACTTGTCGCAAAAGGTTTTTGACGAGTTCAAGGTGTTGAATACGATGAGATTTTCTCACTCGTAGCGATGCTTAAGTCTGTCCGAATCATGTTAGCAATTGCCACATTTTATGAAATCTGGCAAACGGATGTCAAAATTGCATTCCTTAATGGATTTCTTGAAGAAGAGTTGTATATGATGCAACCAGAAGGTTTTGTCGATCCTAAAGGTGCTAACAAAGTGTGCAAACTACAGTGATCCATCTATGGGCTGGTGCAAGCATCTCGGAGTTGGAATATATGCTTTGGTGAGGTGCTCAAAGCATATGATTTTATATAGACTTATGGTGAAGTCTGTATTTATAAGAAAGTGAGTGGGAGCTCTATAGCATTTCTGATATTATATGTGGATGACATATTATTGATTGGAAATGATATAGAATTTATGGATCGCATAAAAGGATACTTGAATTAGAGCTTTTCAATAAAAGACCTCAGTAAAGTTGCTTATATATTTGGCATCAAGATCTACAGAGATAGATCAAGATGCTTGATAGGACTTTCACAAAGCACATACCTTGATGAAGCAGTTCAAAATGGATCAGTCAAAGAAAGGGTTCTTTCCTGTGTTACAAGGTGTGAAGTTGAGTAAGACTCAAAACCCGACCATGGCAAAATATAAAGAGAGAATGAAAGTCATTCCCTATGCCTCAGTCATAGGTTCTATAAAGTATGCCATGCTATGTACCAAACCTGTTGCCTGCCTTACCATGAGTTTGGCAAGGGGGTACAATAGTGATCCAGGATTAGATCACTGGACAGTGGTCAAATTCCTTAGGTACCTAAAGAGTTCTAAGGAAATGTTTCTCAGTTATGGAGGTGATAAAGAGTTCATCGTAAAGAGTTACATCGATGCAAGCTTTGACACCAATCTGGATGACTCTGAGTCTTGATCTGGATACATATTGAAAGTGGGAGCAATTAGCTAGAGTAGCTCCATGCAGAGCATTGTAGACATAGAAATTTGCAAAATACATACAGATCTGAATGTGGCAGACCCGTTGACTAAACTTCTCTCACAAGCAAAACATGATCACACCTTATTACTCTTTGGGTGTTAATGACATGACGATGTGAACTAGATTATTGACTCTAGTAAACCCTTTGGGTGTTGGTCACATGGCGATGTGAACTATAGGTGTTAATCACATGGCGATGTGAACTAGATTATTGACTCTAGTGCAAGAGGGATACCGAAGGAAATATGCCCTAGAGGCAATAATAAACTTGTTATTTATATTTCCTCATATCATGATAAATGTTTATTATTCATGCTAGAATTGTATTAACCGGAAACTTGATACATGTGTGGATACATAGACAAAACACCGTGTCCCTAGTAAGCCTCTACTAGACTAGCTCGTTAATCAAAGATGGTTAAGTTTCCTAACCATGGACATGTGTTGTCATTTGATGAACGGGATCGCATCATTAGGAGAATGATGTGATGGACAAGACCCATCCTTTAGCTTAGCATAATGATCGTTAAGTTTTATTGCTATTGCTTTCTTCATGACTTATACATATTTCCTTTGACTATGAGATTATGCAACTCCCGAATGCCAGAGGAACACCTTGTGTTCTATCAAACGTCAAAACGTAACTTGGTGATTATAAAGATGTTCTACATGTGTCTTTGAAGGTGTTTGTTGGGTTGGCATAGATCGAGATTAGGATTTGTCACTCAGAGTATAGGAGAAGTATCTCTGGGCCCTCTCAATAATGCACATCATGATAAGCCTTGCGAGCAATGTGACTTATGAGTTAGTTGCGGGATGATGTACTACGGAACGACTAAAGAGACTTGTCGGTAACGAGATTGAACTAGGTATGAAGATACTGATGATCGAATCTCGGGCAAGTAACATACCGATGACAAAGGGAATAACGTATGTTGAAATTATTGTTTGACCGATAAAGATATTCGTAGCATATGTAGGAACCAATATGAGCATCTAGGTTCTGCTATTGTTTATTGATCGGAGACGTGTCTCGGTCATGTCTACATACTTCTCAAACCCGTAGGGGTCCACACGCTTAAAGTTTGATGACATTTGTATTATGAGTTATGTGTTTGGGTGACTGAAGATTGTTAGGAGTCCCGGATGAGATCACGGACATGACGAGGAGTCTCGAAATGGTCGAGAGGTAAAGATTGATATATTGGATGATAGTATTCGGACACCGAAATGGTTTCAGAGTGTTTCAGATATTTATCGAAGTACCGAGGGGTTACCGGACCCTCCCCCCCCCCCCCCCGGGGGGGGAAGTAAATGGCCAACATGGGTCATAGGGGAGAGAGAGGGCAGCCCACAAGGGGTGGCGCCCCCTCCCCCTCATGGGTAGTCCTAATTAGTGAAGGGGAGGGGCGCGGCCCCCCTTTCCTTCTCCCTCTCCCTCTCCTTCCCCCTTTCCCCCTCCGAAAGAAGGAAGGGGGCCGACTAGGACTAGGAGTCCAAGTCGGTCCCCCCCACTTGGCGCGCCCCTAGGGACGGCCTATTCTCTCTCCTCCTTTATATACGGGGGCAGGGGGCACCCCAAAGCACATCAATTGTTCTCTTAGCCGTGTGCGGTGCCCCCCTCCACAGTTTACTCCTCCAGTCATATTGTCGTAGTGCTTGGGCGAAGCCCTGCGCGGATCACATCACCATCACCATCACCATGTCATCGTGCTGATGAAACTCTCCCTCAACACTTTACTGGATCAAGAGTTCGAGGGACGTCATCGAGTTGAACGTGTGCTGAACTCAGAGGTGTCGTACGTTCGGTGCTTGATCGGTTGGATCACGAAGACGTTCGACTACATCAACTGCGTTAAGCTAACGCTTCCGCTTTCGGTCTATGAGGGTACATGGACACACTCTACCCTCTCGTTGCTATGCATATCCTAGATAGATCTTGCATGATCGTAGGAAATTTTTTGAAATTGCATGATACATTCCCTAACAGGTGCCTAGTAGTGTTGATTACATCTTGTAGTTGATTACTATATGGTTTATTTGGTGGAAGATTATATGTTCAGATCCATTATGATATTTAATACCCCTCTAATCTTGAGCATGATTATAATTTGTGAGTAGTTACTTTTGCTCTTGAAGTCACGGGAGAAATCTTGTTGCAAGTAATCATGTGAACTTGATATGTGTTCGATATTTTGATGGTATGTATGTTGTGATTCCCTTAGTGGTGTCATGTGAACGTCGACTACATGACACTTCACCATATTTGGGCCTAAGGGAATGCATTGTGGAGTAGTTATTAGATGATGGGTTGCGAGAGTGACAGAAGCTTAAACCCTAGTTTATGCGCTATTCCGTAAGGGACTGATTTGAATCCTAAAGTTTAATGCTATGGTTAGAATTTATTCTTAATACGTTTCTCGTAGTTGCGGATGCTTGTGAGGGGGTTAATCATAAGTATGAGGTTTTTTCAAGTAATAACAACACCTAAGCACCGGTCCACCCACATATCAAATTATCAAAGTAGCGAACACAAATCAAACCAACATGATGAAAGTGACTAGATGAAATTCATGTGTACCCTCAAGAACGCTTTTCTTATTATAAGAGACCGTTTTGGCCTGTCCTTTGCCTCAAAAGGATTGGGCTACCTTGTTGCACTTTTGTTACCGTTACCATTACTTGCTCGTTACAAATTATCTTGCTATCAAACTACCCGTTACTTATAACTTCAGTGCTTGCAGACATTACCTTGCTGAAGACCTCTTGTCATTTCCTTCTGCTCCTCGTTGGGTTCGACACTCTTACTTATCTTAAGGACTACGATTGATCCTCTATACTAGTGGGTCATCAAGCGGTAGGAATCTAAGGCCCACACCTCCCCGACGACGCCCCGAAAGATATCGCCGTGGCAAGGAAGGAGATGGGGTAAACCCGATTTACATGGTGTCGCCGCCACCAGAGCGACACCACACAAATTACTAACCCTAACCCTATGTACACGACAAACACGAATTGTCGGGGTTCCCCACCCCTGCAGCCGTCGCCGGAGCAGCAAGTGAAGGCGAGGGGGAATCCTCAGGTTCACCGGCAGATGGAGGTGGGACACCAGTAATCCTACAAAACAAGTTACAAAAGGCTACGTAACTTTCCTTCCACAATTTTCTCCGGCCCCCTAATCTTAAGTGGGGGTGGGTCCCTCCTTCCCCATCCCAATCACAACCTTCCATGTGGTTAATTACGTAAAAATTACATTAGCTCGCTCGTAGATGTAGCATTGCTCGGGGGACGCGGTCGCCTCTGGGTATACCTGGCCATGGACAGTCCGACCCGGACGGCTCGGCCGGACCCGACGTGGCCCATGGGCCAAGCCTGGGCCTAGATTTTGAGCCCGATAGTCGGGTGGGGCTGGGCTCTGATGACCCACAAGTATAGGGGATCTATCGTAGTCCTTTCGATAAGTAAGAGTGTCAAACCCAACGAGGAGCAGAAGGAAATGATAAGCGGTTTCCAGCAAGGTATTCTCTGCAAGTACTGAAATAAGTGGTAACAGATAGTTTTGTGATAAGATAATTGTAATGAGCAACAAGTAACAAAAGTAAATAAGGTGCAACAAGGTGGCCCAATCCTTTTTGTAGCAAAGGACAAGCATGGACAAACTCTTATATCGTGTAAAGCGCTCCCGAGGACACATGGGAATATCGTTAAGCTAGTTTTCATCATGCTCATATGATTCGCGTTCGGTACTTTGATAATTTGGTATGTGGGTGGACCGGTGCTTGGGTACTGCCCTTACTTGCACAAACATCCCACTTATGATTAACCTCTATTGCAAGCATCCGAAAATACAACAAAAGTATTAAGGTAAACCTAACCATAGCATGAAACATATGGATCCAAATCAGCCCCTTACGAAGCAACGCATAAACTAGGGTTTAAGCTTCTGTCACTCTAGCAACCCATCATCTACTTATTACTTCCCAATGCCTTCCTCTAGGCCCAAACAATGGTGAAGTGTCATGTAGTCGACGTTCACATAACACCACTAGAGGAGAGACAACATACATCTCATCAAAATATTGAACGAATACCAAATTCACATGACTACTAATAGCAAGACTTATCCCATGTCCTCAGGAACAAAAGTAACTACTCACAAAGCATAAACATGTTCATAATCAGAGGGGTATTAATGTGCATATAGGATCTGAACATATGATCTTCCACCAATTAAACCAACTAGCATCAACTACAAGGAGTAATTAACACTACTAGCAACCTACTAGCACTAATCCCGGACTTGGAGACAAGAATTGGATACAAGAGATGAACTAGGGTCTTGAGATGAGATGGTGCTGATGAGGATGTTGATGGAGATTGCCCTCTCCCGATGAGAGGAGCATTGGTGATGACGATGGCGATGATTTCCCCCTCCGGGAGGGAAGTTTCCCCGGCAGAACAGCCCCGCCAGAACCCTAGATTGGCTCCGCCTCGTGGCGGCGGAGTTTCTTCCGAGAAGATGTCTTATGATTTTTTTCCCATCGAAAGAGTCCATATAGCAGAAGATGGTCACTGGAGGGCCACCAGGGGGCCCACGAGGTAGGGGCACGCCCAGGGGGGTAGGGCGCGCCCCCACCCTCGTGGGATGGGTGTGGCCCCCTGGTGAAGTTCTTGCGCTCAATGTTTTTTGTATATTTGGAAAACATCATCCGTGAAGTTTCAGGACTTTTGGAGCTGTGCAGAATAGGTCTCTAATATTTGCTCCTTTTCCAGCTAGAATCCCAGCTGCGGCATTCTCCCTCTTTATGTAAACCTTGTAAAATAAGAGAGAATAGGCATAAGTATTGTGACATAATGTGTAATAACAGCCCATAATGCAATAAATATTGATATAAAAGCATGATGCAAAATGGACGTATCAACTCCCCCAAGCTTAGACCTTGCTTGTCCTCAAGCGAAAAGCCGAAATCGAAAAATATGTCCACATGTTTAGAGATGAAGGTGTCGATAAAAATAAAATACGGACATGAGGGCATCATGATTATTCTTAGAGCAGCAACTTATATAATTCTTGTCATATGATATCTTATGCTAGAGTAATAATTCAATCACAATATCAAGTATGAATCGTAAGCTTCATTGAAAACTAATAAACTATAATCTCAGTCATTGAAGCAATTGCAATTTATCATAACATAGGAAAGAGTCAATGTACAAGAGCTTTTCAGCAAGTCCACATACTCAACTATCATATAGTCTTTCACAATTGCTGACACTCACGCAATACTTATGGGTATGGAGTTTTAATCGGACACAGAGAAAGACAGGGGCTTATAGTTTTGCCTCCCAACATTTTACCTCAAGGGTAATGTCAACAGTAATAGTTCATGAAAACCCACATCCAATTAGCCATATATACCCGGATCTTTCCAACATATTGTGCTTGCCAAAGGATAAAATGTAAAAAGGAAGGGTGAAGATCACCATGACTCTTTTGCAGTGTAGGAGATAAAAGTAAAAGATAGGCCCTTCGCAGAGGGAAGCAGAGGTTGTCATGCGCTTTTATGGTTGGATGCACAAAATCCTAATGTGAAAGAACATCACTTTATATTGACACTTGTGATATGGACCTTTATTATGCAGCCTGTCGCTTTTATTACTTCCATATCACACATTATATAAAGCTTATTTCTACCACACCAATCAATCATACATATTTAGAGAGCAATTTTTATTGCTTGCACCGATGACAACTTACTTGATGGGTCTTACTCAATCCATAGGTAGGTATGGTGGACTCTCATGGCAAAACTTGTTTAAGGGTATTTGGAAGCACAAGTAATATCTCTACTTGGTGCAATGAATTTGGCTAGCATGAGGGAGAAAGGCAAGCTCAACATGTTGGAGGATCCAAGACAATATAATTTATCTCGTATGTAAGAAAACATAACCCATTATGTTGTCTTCCTTGTCCAATGTCAACTCTTTAGCATGTCATATTTTAATGAGTGCTCACAATCATAAAAGATGTCCAAGATAGTATATTTATATGTGAAGACCTCTCTTTCTTTATTACTTCCTATTAATTGCAACGATGACCAAAACTATGTTTTTCAACCCTCAATAACTTTTATTCATCATACTCTTTCTATGTGAGCTCATTACTCTTCATAAGAGTCACATGATCTCTTTGTTTCTTTTTATTTCTTTCTCTTTTCTTTTCTTCTATTTGGGATCAGGGTAAAAATAAGCAAGCCCTTGACTCAACACTAATCTTTATTATATAGCTCACGGACTCGATTACATAGAAGGATAATAAAGCAAAACTCATTACTAGATTATACTAAGAACTTTTATTCTACTAGATCAAAATATTACCAAAAGGATCGAACTAAGAAAAATGGTAAAGATAAAAGTAATGGTGATACGATACTGGGGCACTCCCCCAAGCTTGGCAGTTGCCAAGTGGAGTGCCCATACCAGATACTCAATTCTTCTTTGTTGGAGGAGACGGTGGTGATGTTGTTGATGGCGTGGGCTTCTTCCTTAATTTGCGTTTGAGGACAAAATTTTGGTCCCTTAGGTCCTTGATCTCCTGCTCCAAGCTCAGTATCTTTTTGCATAGTTCCTGCTTGTTCTCCTGCAAGAGGTGAAAAGGGATAAACTCGATCTTAGGTTTCTTTACCCTATCCGGGAGGCTTGACTTTTTGAACTCCACATGCATGTCCCCAGGTCGAGGTAGTGGGACTTCAACTTCATCTAAGCTCGTGTCCTCCTTTCCCTTGGGTTCATAGCCCTCTTCTTCTTCCTTAGTCCAACCACAGTGCTCCACATCCCCATAGACTTTAGGATCTGCGAGGTAATCAACCACATAGCTTTCTCCTTCCGAATCCTGGGATGACATGTTGCTCTGTCTGCAGCAGGACAACTCAAAACAAAGACAAGAGATATTTGCGTGATACGGGAGGTAAAACCGTCGGGAGATTATATAATGAATTTTTACCGATCAAAATATGTGTCCTGCAGGAAAACGGAGTCCGGAGAGCACACGAGGTGCCCACGAGGTAGGGGGCGCGCCCTCCACCCTCGTGGATCCCTCGTGTCCTTTCCGGACTGCTGCTTATTTTTCTATTTTTCTAAATATTCCAAAACGGAGAAATATTGCCTTAAAACTGTTTTGGAGTCGGTTTACTTACCGTACCACATACCTATTCCTTTTCGGAGTCTGAAGCGTTCCGGAAAGTGTCCTTATGTATTCCTCCGGGGTTACGGTTTCAATAATATTGGTTTCAACATTTATATGATTACCTAAGATATAATGTTTGATTCTTTGACCATTTACCACCTTCGGATTTGTGCCTTCGAAGTTGTTGATTTTTATGGCACCAGAACGGTAGACCTCCTCGATAACGTAGGGACCTTCCCATTTAGAGAGAAGTTTTCCTGCAAAAAATCTTAAACGAGAGTTGTATAGCAATACATAATCACCTACATTAAACTCACGCTTTTGTATTCTTTTATCATGCCACCTTTTAACTTTTTCTTTAAACAACTTGGCATTTTCGTAGGCTTGGGTTCTCCATTCATCAAGTGAGTTAATATCAAATAACCTCTTCTCACCGGCAAGTTTAAAATCATAATTTAGTTCTTTAATAGCCCAAAAAGCCTTGTGTTCTAGTGCGAGAGGTAAGTGACATGCTTTTCCATAGACCATTTTATACGGAGACATACCCATAGGATTTTTATATGTAGTTCTATAGGCCCATAATGCATCATCAAGTTTCTTGGACCAATTCTTTCTAGACCTATTAACAGTCTTTTGCAAAATTAATTTGAGTTCTCTATTACTCAATTCTACTTGACCACTAGACTGAGGGTGATAAGGAGATGCAATTCTATGATTAACATCATATTTAGCAAGCATTTTACGGAAAGCACCATGAATAAAATGTGAACCACCATCAGTCATTAAATATCTAGGGACTCCAAACCTTGGAAAGATAACTTCTTTAAGCATTTTAATAGAAGTGTTATGATCAGCACTACTAGTTGGAATAGCTTCTACCCACTTAGTAACGTAATCAACAACAACTAAAATATGTGTATAACCATTAGAGGAAGGGAAAGGTCCCATATAGTCAAAGCCCCAAACATCAAATGGTTCAATAACAAGTGAATAATTCATAGGCATTTCTTGACATCTACTAATATTACCAATTCTTTGATATTCATCACAAGATAAGACAAACTTACAGGCATCCTTGAAGAGAGTAGGCCAATAAAAACCAGATTGTAGTACCTTATGTGCAGTCCTATCTCCAGCATGGTGTCCTCCATAAGCTTCGGAGTGACACTTGCGTAGGATCTGTTCCTGTTCATGCTCAGGTACACAACGTCTAATAACACCATCTACTCCTTCTTTATAAAGATGTGGGTCATCCCAAAAGTAATGCCTCAAATCATAAAAGAACTTTTTCTTTTGCTGGTATGTGAAACTAGGTGGTATAAACTTAGCAACAATGTAATTAGCATAATCAGCATACCATGGAGCAGTATGAGAAGCATTTATGACATTTAATTTCTCATCAGGAAAGCTATCATCAATAGGTAGTGGGTCATCAAGCACATTTTCTAACCTAGACAAGTTGTCTGCAACGGGGTTCTCAGCTCCTTTTCTATCAACAATATGTAAATCAAATTCTTGAAGCAAGAGAACCCATCTAATAAGTCTAGGTTTAGCATCTTTGTTTTCCATAAGATATTTAATAGCAGCATGATCAGTGTGAATAGTTACTTTAGAATCAACAATATAAGGTCTAAACTTATCACAGGCAAATACAACTGCTAAGAATTCTTTTTCAGTAGTAGCATAATTTCATTGAGCATTGTCTAGAGTCTTACTAGCATATTGAATAACATTTAGTTTCTTATCAACTCTTTGTCCTAGAACAGCACCTACAGCATAATCACTAGCATCACACATAATTTCAAAGGGTAGATTCCAATCAGGTGGCTGGACAATAGGTGCAGATATCAATGCTTTCTTAAGTATTTCAAATGCTTCTACACAATCATCATCAAAAACAAATGGTATATCTTTTTGTAATAAATTAGTTAGAGGCCGAGAAATCTTTGAGAAGTCCTTAATGAATCTCCTATAAAACCCGGCATGACCAAGGAAACTTCTTATACCTTTGATGTCCTTGGGACATGGCATCTTTTCAATAGCATCAACCTTGGCTTTATCAACTTCAATACCTCTTTCAGAAACTTTATGCCCCAAGATAATACCTTCATTAACCATAAAGTGGCACTTTTCCCAATTCAGGACAAGATTAGTTTCTTCACATCTCTGGAAAACTCGATCAAGGTTGCTCAAGCAATCATCAAAAGAAGATCCATAGATGGAAAAGTCATCCATAAAAACCTCACAAATCTTTTCACAAAAGTCAGAGAATATAGCCATCATGCATCTTTGAAAGGTAGCAGGTGCATTACATAAACCAAAAGGCATACGTCTATAAGCAAAAGTACCAAAAGGGCATGTAAAAGTAGTATTTGATTGATCTTTGGCTGACACGGGTATTTGAGAGAAACCAGAATAACCATCTAGAAAGAAAAAATGTGTATGTTTGGATAATCTTTCTAGCATTTGATCAATAAAAGGTAAGGGGTAATGATCCTTTTTAGTAGCCTTATTTAATTTGTGGAAATCAATTACCATACTATACCCAGTAATAATTCTTTGAGGAATCAATTCATCTTTATCATTAGGAACAATAGTAATACCTCCCTTCTTAGGGACACAATGGACAGGGCTTACCCACTGACTATCAGCAATGGGGTAAATTATACCTGCCTCAAGGAGCTTTAGTATCTCCTTTCTTACCACTTCTTTCGTTTCAGGATTCAGCTGGCGTTGACGATCACGAACTAGTTTAGCATCTTCTTCCAAATTAATTTTATATTAGCATAGAGTGGGACTAATGCCCTTAAGATCGTCAAGAGTATACCCAATAGCAGCACGGTGCTTCTTCAGAATTTTCAATAATCTCTATTCTTCATGTTCTGAAAGGTTAGCACTAATAATAACAGGGTATATCTTTTTCTCATCAAGATAAACATATTTAAGAGTATCCAGTAACGGTTTAAGCTCAAACACGGGACCACCCTTGGGTGGAGGAGGATCTCCTAGGATTTCAACAGGTAAATTATGTTTCAGAATAGGTTCCTGTTTAAAGAATACTTCATCTAATTCCCTTCTTTCATTCATAAACATATCATTTTCATGGTCTAGCAAATATTGTTCTAAAGGATCACTAGGAGGTATGGCAATAGAGGCAAACCAATAATTTCATCTTTACTAGGTAATTCTTCTTCACGATGTTGTCTACTAAATTTAGAAAAATTAAATCCATGAGTCATATCATCTAAACCGACAGTAACAACATCTCTTTTACAATCTATGGTAGCATTAACAGTATTTAAGAAGGGTCTACCAAATATAATGGGACAGAAGTTATCTTGTGGGGAACCAAGAATAAGAAAATCAGCAGGATATTTAGTTTTCCCACACAAGACTTCAACATCTCTAACAATTCCCATTGGTGAAATAGTATCTCTATTAGCAAGTTTAATTGTGACATCAATATCTTCTAACTCAATAGGTGCAATGTCATGCATAATTTCGTTGTATAAGTCAATAGGTATTGCACTAGCACTAGCACCCATATCACATAAGCCATGATAACAATGATCTCCTATTATAACAGAAATAACAGGCATACCTACCACAGGTCTAGGTTTATCTGTATCACGGGGTTTAGCAATTCTAGCAGTTTCATCACAAAAATAAATAACATGCCCATCTATATTATCAGACAAGAGATCTTTAACAATAGCAATATTAGGTTCAACTTTAACTTGATCGGGAGGTGTATATGTTTTAATATTGCTTTTACGAACCATAGTTGAAGCTTTAGCATGATCCTTTATCCTAACAGGGAAAGGTGGTTTCTCAACATAAGAAGTAGGAACAATAGGATCATTATAAGTAATAGTCTTTTCTTCAACTTTAATAGGTGCAGCTACTTTTACTTCTATGGGAGGATGATATTTAAACCACTTCTCCTTGGGGAGATCAACATAAGCAGCAAAAGATTCACAGAAAGAAGCTACTATCTCAGAGTCAAGTCCATATTTAGTGCTTAATTTACGAAAAATATCGGTATCCATAAAAGATTTAACACAATCAAAACTAGGTGTCATACCTGACTCCTTACGATTGTCTAGGTCCCAATCTTCGGAGTTGCGTTTAATTATTTCCAATAAATCCCATTTGAATTCAATAGACTTCATCATAAAAGAGCCAACACAAGAAGTATCAAGCATGGTGCGATTGTTATCAGAAAGCCGAGCATAGAAATTTTGAATAATCATTTCTCTTGAGAGCTCATGGTTGGGGCATGAATATAACATTAATTTAAGCCTCCCCAAGCGTGAGCAATGCTTTCTCCTTCGCGAGGCCAAAAATTATATATATATATAATTGCAATCACGATGAACAAGATGCATAGGATAAAACTTTTGATGAAATTCCAGTTTCAATCGTTTGTAGTTCCAAGACTCCATATCGTCACATAGCCTATACCATGTCGATGCATCTCCCCTCAAAGATAAAGGGAAGACCTTCTTCTTAACAACATCTCCGGGTACACCTGCAAGCTTAAATAATCCACAAACTTCATCCACATATATTAGATGTTCATCAGGATGTTTTGTTCCATCTCCTAAAAAAGGATTAGCTAGCAGTTTTTCTACCATACCCAAAGGAATTTCAAGGCAAGCATTTTCATTTTCAGTAGGCTCAGTAGGTTTAGGAGCAACTCTTTGCTCTACTGGTCGGGGTGAAGATACCCTAAACAAGCCCCTCAGAGGATTACTTTCCATACTAACAAGTGACAGTAAATTTCAGCACACTATATAATTTTTCCATACCAAATTCCACCTACCAAAGGCGCTTCACTCCCCGGCAACGGCGCCAGAAAAGAGTCTTGATGACCCACAAGTATAGGGGATCTGTCATAGTCCTTTCGATAAGTAAGAGTGTCGAACCCAACGAGGAGCAGAAGGAAATGATAAGCGGTTTCCAGCAAGGTATCCTCTGCAAGTACTGAAATAAGTGGTAACAGATAGTTTTGTGATAAGATAATTTGTAGCGAGCAACAAGTGACAAAAGTAAATAAGGTGCAGCAAGGTGGCCCAATACTTTTTGTAGCAAAGGACAAGCCTGGACAAACTCTTATATGGTGTAAAGCGCTCCTGAGGACACATGGGAATATCGTCAAGCTAGTTTTCATCACGCTCATATGATTCGCGTTCGGTACTTTGATAATTTGGTATGTGGGTGGACCGGTGCTTGGGTACTGCCCTTACTTGGACAAACATCCCAATTATGATTAACCTTTATTGCAAGCATCCGCAAATACAACAAAAGTATTAAGGTAAACCTAACCATAGCATGAAACATATGGATCCAAATCAGCCCCTTACGAAGCAACGCATAAACTAGGGTTTAAGCTTCTGTTACTCTAGCAACCCATCATCTACTTATTACTTCCCAATGCCTTTCTCTAGGCCCAAACAATGGTGAAGTGTCATGTAGTCGACGTTCACATAACACCACTAGAGGAGAGACAACATACATCTCATCAAAATATCGAACGAATACCAAATTCACATGACTACTAATAGCAAGACTTCTCCCATGTCCTCGGGAACAAAAGTAACTACTCACAAAGCATAAACATGTTCATAATCAGAGGGGTATTAATGTGCATATAGGATCTGAACATATGATCTTCCACCAATTAAACCAACTAGCATCAACTACAAGGAGTAATTAACACTACTAGCAACCTACTAGCATCAATCCCGGACTTGGAGACAAGAATTGGATACAAGAGATGAACTAGGGTCTTGCGATGAGATGGTGCTGATGAAGATGTTGATGGAGATTGCCCTCTCCCGATGAGAGGAGCGCTGGTGATGACGATGGTGATGATTTCCCCCTCCGGGAGGGAAGTTTCCCCGGCAGAACAGCCCCGCTAGAACCCTAGATTGGCTCCGCCAAGGTTCCGCCTCGTGGCGGCGGAGTTTCGTCCGAGAAGATGGCTTATGATTTTTTTCCCATCGAAAGAGTCCATATAGCAGAAGATGGTCACCGGAGGGCCACCAGGGGGCCCACGAGGTAGGGGGCGCGCCCAGGGCCCAGGGGTAGGGCGCGCCCCTACCCTCGTGGGCAGGGTGTGGCCCCCCTGGTGAAGTGCTTGCGCTCAATGTTTTTTATATATTTGGAAAACATCATCCGTGAAGTTTCAGGACTTTTGGAGCTGTGCAGAATAGGTCTCTAATATTTGCTCCTTTTCCAGCTAGAATCCCAGCTGCCGGCATTCTCCCTCTTTATGTAAAACTTGTAAAATAAGAGAGAATAGGCATAAGTATTGTGACATAATGTGTAATAACAGCTCATAATGCAAGAAATATTGATATAAAAGCATGATGCAAAATGGACGTATCAGGCTCGGGCCCGTCGTATTTGCAGTTTAAGGAAGAGGCCCAGTCTACGGCCCAAGACATGTCGGGCTTCTTTGAGTGATGGGTCGGGCTTGAGCCCAATTTTAGGCCCGATGGCCAGGACGGGCTAGGCTTAGGCCCAGGTTTTCTGTGTCGGGCTTTGGCAGGCCCGACCCGACAGATAGCCAGGTAGACCTGTGGGTCTCCTCACGCGCTCCTGTAGCAAGGGAAAAGGGAATGGGGGAGTTTTCTAGGTTGCGCTACTTGTCACACTTGTGCCGAAAATCCCCGGGGAATTTGATTTTTTGCCACTACTTACTTTAGACTTTGATAATTTGCCACTACTTACTTTGTAATTGATTTTTTGCCACAACTTAGTTTGGACTTTAATCTTTTGCCACTTTATAACACAAAATCAATCTTTCCAACTTCTAGATGAAATGTATGCACAAATCAGCACACAATTATACCCTTATATTGTATCGCTTTGGCTGGAAAATAAACCAGCCTCCTCCTCCTTGTGCCCTCCTCCACCATTGAACCACGGCAGCGCCATGGCCAACCACCGCGTGAATGTCGTCATCTTGGTCCGACAACACCTCCTTGTCCTGCCGCGCGACCCAGCGGTTGTGCAGCCGCGACTCCCGGCGGCGCCTCCGTGACGACTCTACATCCTCCGCTTCGAGCGCTCCTCCCTCGCCGAACCATGGCAGCGACATGGCCAGCGACTGCTTGGACGTTGTCGTCTCAGTCCTCGCTAGTGTCATCCTTTCTCCCACCTGCACGAGTACGATCTCCTTTGCTATGCCTCCCATCAAGGATGAGCTCGAGATCCATGTGTCCGCGATTGCTTCTAACCATGGAGCTCCATGGCAGGGAGCTACTTGGGCTGGCAGCGGGGAGTAGCGGAAGGAGGAGCGCCATGGTGCTTCCCCGACTACCTTACCCGCCCGAGCACGACACCGGCCACCACCAGCTAGAGTGCTATACCACGGCGGAGCAGCACCATCCCATCCACGCCTCAGCGACAGGTGCGCGCTCTCCGTCCTCTCTGCTTCACCGGTGCTCCCGACAGTGAGGACGACCTTCAAGGCTCGGGAGTGACGTTGCTCGAGCCCAGGAGAGAGACCAGGGCCGTCGCCGTCGAGGTGGACCAGTAGCCGCCGCATCTCCTGTTCGTTGAGCCCAGGGACGAGGGGGATGAGAACGAGCGACCCGTGCGAGACGAAGGGGATGAGCCTCTCACGCTCTCCTGTTCATGGTCAAATGTGGGCAGGGGTATTTTGGTAATTGTATGTGGACCCAACGTGACAGAGGGCAAAATATCAAAGTCCAAACTACGTTGTGGCAAAAAATCAATTACAAAGTAACTACTGGCAAATTGTCAAAGCCCAAAAAAAGGTGTGGCAAAAAATCAAACAGTTTTGCTAAAACACATCTAGATGTGCCATAAGTATTGCACATCTAAGTCTTATGACATTGATCTTACGCGGAGATTCACGTGGGAATTATTTTTTTGCCTTTTTCTTTTTCTATCCATACTTGATTGTGTCACTTAGATGTGCAATCTGCCGGCGAACCTGAGGATCCCCCCTCGCCTTCGCTCGCTGCTCCGGCGGCGGATGGACGGGCAAAAAATCGTGTGAAGGCCCAACTGGATATTTTCGGCGACGCCTTTCATGATTCATATCTGGGTATGCCTACGGATGTTGGAAGATCCACCACAACTACTTTCAAATTTCTCCCGGATAGGGCGTGGCAGAATATCCATGGCTAGTCGGATCGACCGTTGTTGAGAGCAGGAAGTGAAACTTTACTCATGTTCAAGACTCAGGCTATTCCTACTTTCATTTCGAGTTGTTTCTGTTTGCCGGTTGCTACTTGCGAGAAGTCTTGACAGATTGTGTCTGATCAATGGTGGCCTGGTGGGGGCATGAAGATGGTAAAAAGAAAATGCATTTGCATCCTTGGGATTGGCTCTCGACTCCTAAATGCCTTGGAGGAATGGGTTTTAAGGATTTGACACTATTCAATCAGGCGATGTTGGGGAAACAAGGTTGGTGATTGCTTACTGATCATGGGTCACTGTGTGCGCGGGTATTGAAAGGAAGGTATTTCTCGTTCGGTGATTTTTGGAATGTTGTTGCTCCTCGCTCAGCCTCGGCAACATGGCGTGCCATTTTGCGCGGCCGAGACCTGCTGAAGAAGGGTGCTCAATGGGGTATTGTTGATGGAAGAAGCACACATATTCTGAAGGATAACTAGATCCCCTCTACCCCTCCGGCTTTGCTTCGGCTCATATCCCCTATCCCAGAGTCTGCCAAGGTTCATTACTTGATTGATGAGGATAGTGGATGTTGGAATGTGGATACTGTCGGTGTCAAAACCGGCGGATCTCGGGTAGGGGGTCCCGAACTGTGCGTCTAGGCCAGATGGTAACAGGAGGCAAGGGACACGAAGTTTTACCCAGGTTCGGGCCCTCTCGATGGAGGTAAAACCCTACGTCCTGCTTGATTAATATTGATGATATGGGTAGTACAAGAGTAGATCTACCACGAGATCAGAGAGGCTAAACCCTAGAAGCTAGCCTATGGTATGATCATTGATGTGTATGTTGTCCTACGAACTAAAACCCTCGGTTTATATAGACACCGGATAGGGTTAGGGTTACATAGAGTCGGTTACAATGGTAGGAGATCTGAACATCCATATCGCCAAGCTTGCCTTCCACGCCAAGGAAAGCCCCTTCCGGACACGGGACGGAGTCTTCAATCTTGTATCTTCATAGTCCAGGAGTCCGGCTGAAGGTATAGTTTGGCTATCCGAACACCCCCTAATCCAGGACTCCCTCAGTAGCCCCTGAACCAGGCTTCAATGACGACGAGTCCGGTGCGCAAATTGTCTTCGGCATTGCAAGGCGGGTTCCTCCTCCAAGTACTTCATAGAAGATTTTGAACACAAAGATAGTGTACGGCTCTGCAAAATAAGTTTCCACATATTTCTATAGAGAGAATAATATTTACACAAATCTAATCTGCTGACGTATTCCGTAGTGTGACATCACACCATGGCCAAGCTTTTATTCGAACCGTTTTACTGTCCCATCTTAGCGTGTTACGCGAGGCGGTCTCCTTGGCACGTCTTGTTAAAGCAGAGATCGTGTCCCCTTATTCTGGGATTCTCATCAATACGGGCGTGGGTAACCCAACCACGCCATTGATTACGGCACTTGGAGATAAGCGAGTTTTACCAGGCTGGTGGGGACACGTTGTTGCGTCCACCCATATAAGGGGATAAGGATCCACCTTTTCACCCACGCCTTCTTCCTCCTTTGCCTATCCATTCTTGCGCACTCGGGCTCCAGCGCCCAAGTCCGCACTACCACCTCAACCTTCTCCAGTCATGTCCGGAGCGGGAGGCAAGTCATGTCCGGAGCGGGAGGCAAGTGGATGGTATCCTCCATCACGGAGGGACACATCAAAAAGCTGAGGAAGGCCGGATATCTAGCTAGCGATATCGCGCACCGGCTTCCCGAAAAGGGGCAGCTCACCCCCACCCCTAGGCCCCATGAGAGGGTGGTATTCCTCCCCCATTTCCTCCGCGGACTGGACTTCCCTCTGGATCCATTTGTCCGGGGGCTCATGTTCTACTACGGCATGGATTTCCATGATCTGGCCCCGAACTTCGTCCTCAACATCTCGGCGTTCATCGTCGTGTGCGAGGCGTTCCTCCGCATCCGCCCCATTTCGGCCTATGGCTTAAGACTTTCAACGTCAAGCCGAAGGTGGTGCGCGGCAGCCAGGCGGAGTGCGGCGGTGCCATGGTTGGCAAGATGGCCAACATCCTGTGGCTCGAGGGCTCCTTTGTGGAGACCCTGAAGGGGTGGCAATCGGGGTGGTTTTACATCACCGAGCGGTGCAACCCCGAATGGGTTGCATCCCCCGAGTTTTGGTCTGGACCCACTACGCGGCTCACCTCCTGGAAGGAGATCGGCCTGTCGTGGGGTAAAAAAGGAGAGCTGACCGGACTCCAAACATGCGTCCAAACCCTGGTGAACAAGAAGCTCAAACTTGTCAACATAGTCCAGGTTATGCTCATCCGCCTGATCCTCCCGTGTCAACGACGGGCCTTCAATCTGTGGGAGTTCGACCCGGTGCAGCATCAAACTCTAAACAGGCTCTTCGACACGACGTACGAAGATGCCTGGAGGATGCTTTTCAAGGGCGCCGAGGCTCTTGCATCTGTTACCGAGGATCGCGGATTCAGCGCGCAGCGTCACGTGCTCGCGGTAAGCTGTTTTTCCTTTATAGGGTATCAGTTTTACATAGTTTGATTCTATGCGGGATCTAAGCTCCCTTTCCTCTAACAGGATTGGAAGGTGGACGTCCGGACAGATCAACTGTCCGCTCCTTTGCCCTTGAAGGCCTAGGACGCTCACCTGGCGAAGCTGCTGGTTCCGGCACCCTATGTGTGCCGAGAGAAGAGGGCCAGAAAGAAGGCACGGGGACTCGAAAGAGTGCCCGACACCCGGAGGTGTCGGATTCACCATCCGACGAATCCGAGGCGCACTCCCCATGAAGACAGAGGAGAGGAAGAAGAGACCCCTCCTCCTCCTGCGGGGGAAGGGAAGAAAAGGAAGGCCACCCCAACTCGGGAGGCCGAAGGGTCCAGAAGGGGAAACCCTTTCTCCGGCCTACTCACCGACGCCGACGACGGCAAGAGAGGAGTGGGTGCCCAGGGCCAAGCCCCTGCAAAATCGTAAGTATTCCGGATACCAAAGTAATTCATTGATATTCGTTTATTGCCAAGCTTTCCCTTATATCGAATGTGTATGCCAGCCCACCCAAAGACGGCTTCGACGCGTCGTTGAGCGTCTCACTGGACTCGTCGACGTGATCGGCTTCCCCCCGCCCTACGGACGACAACCGAGGTGTTGTCCCAACAGGTTCCCAGCAGGGAGGAGGTGGTCCCGAGGCGCGCAAGGCGACCTCCCGGACTCCAGGAGTAAAGGGATGAAACCCCAGGGGCTTCCAAGTCTGGCCCTAGGCCGGACACCGCTCCGGAATCTTCAAAGGTTCCAAGAGTCCGGTGGGGAACCTCCTTCAAGAGGAGCAGCCCGCCATGCCGGTGACCTCCGTCCCAACGGAGGCGCCGGACAATAGTTTGAGGCGCTCCAAGGTGCCTCATCGACGAGGGGCACCGCACTATTATGAGTGCGGTGATCCAGAAGGTTCAGTCCGCCAAGAGCAGACTGACTGAAGCTTGTACAAGCCTTTAACAGGCTTTGAGGTAAGTAAAAGTGTAAATAATATAGTACCGCATAGACAGTAGCCCCTGATGCTCTGTTTGGCGTTCGGGAAGAAAAGCCGAATAGAGGATCAAATAGAATTCGCAGGAGTCTAACAAAAATGAGTCAATATGCATGTGCAGGCTACCCTGCTTGCGTCCGCCGCACTGACTGGCGGAAGTGGACACGCAAAGCAGGACCTCGAAGGTCCGAGCAAGAGCTCGAGCGTGCCAAGAAGCAGCTCGAGGACAATGAAGGTAAGAAATACCTTGTTAAAAATATATATATATATAAAAGGTGCAATTGCAAAAAAAATGACAGGATTATCGTGGCTATTGTAGGGGCCACGTCTGAGGTGGCGACCCTTAAGCAAGCGCTGGACGAGGCCGAGAAGAATTCGGCCTCGGAGCGCACCGAGCGGGAGAAGTATGAGGCCGAGGTTGGCAAGGTGCGGCAAGAGCTCCAGGCTCTCATGGAAAAACATGAGAGTTTGGAGCGTGACTCGAAGACGCAAGCGTCCGAGCTTGCGGTGGCTATTGAAAATGCCAAATCTGCCAAGGCCGAATCCCAGAAGACCCTCCAGGAGTTGGATGAGGTGAAGAAGATTGCGGCGGGTAAGGCATTCTTTATGCAAAGCAAACACATAAACGTGAGTTACCTGTTACTTACCCGAATCCGGAGCTCTCCAGGAGCGTTCGCAGATCTTCCCCGGAGTGTATGATGCCGCCGCATTCTATCGAGCCGAGGAGGGCAGCTCGACGGAGAAGGTGTTCTGGTCTCAGTACGCTGAGGCCGGACACCCCGTGCCCCTGAGCGACCAGCTGAAGCAACTGGTCGAGCTCCACAAGGCGGCCGAACAGGCCATGAAGGGCCTCCTAGTTCGGCTGTGGCCTGGAGAGGCTCTGCCTGGGAGCTATTTGGGCTGGTGCGGCGGCTGGTGGAGGCCTGTCCGAGGCTTGAAGACATCAAGCGCTCCGTCTGCATTGAAGGTGCCCGTAGGGCCCTTGCCCGTGCTAAGGTGCACTGGGGCAAGCTGGATGCGGAGAAGCTTGTGAAGGACGGGCCACCGCCGGGGAAAGAGCATCGCAAGCCCGAGAATTATTATAAGGATGTTCTGAAGGGTGCCCGCCTTGTTGCGGATGAATGTACCAAGGATGTATTTTTTGAGTAAAACCCGCTCGTGTTATCCTGTGCGCTGAAAACTTGTTCATATGCGCTAAGCAATGCTGCTTGAATTTAAAATATTACCTTCTGTGCGGCTGTTTATCAATACTGAGAGATGGCGAGTCGTCGGCTTCTGCCCCCTTGCCGCTAGTGCTGGGGTGTTCGGGGATAAACCTGGGCGCTCTTTTTCCCATATTTGGGTCCTTCGAGGGAGGCGCTCAGCCCAACGAACGAGGCAATCGGACTATAATGCGTGAACACTCTCACTTAGCCATAGAATTCTATAATTTTAAATTTCGGCGAAGCCCCTAGTATTCGGAAGACCGAGTTCGGGGCGCTATCCACGCCTTGGCCGGACAGAGCCGACTCCTCGCCCTAAGCGGCATAAGTCTTTAGGGACTCGAAAAAACCTCTCAAACAGCGACCAGCTCTCGCTTCATCATGACAGTCAGTTTTAGCTTTCTCCACTGAGGTGCTCGACCCAGCTCAACGGGGCACAATCGCAGTGGTTCTCCTAGTGCTACCTTAGCCGATATAGCGGAACGTAAGGCACCAAAACATAGGAGCCGGGCAAACCCAACTATTGACCCAAGACATGATTCGGAGCCGATGCATATAATGCTATAAGTTCGGGGTGCCGCACTTGTTAAAGTGTTCGGACTTCTCACACCATGTTGAGGGGTACTGAAGCCCCTGGCGTATTTTGGCCGTACCAAAGTGTACGGGTGCAACATGTCGTTAAGGAACATATATATAAAAAGGTAATGCAAAAAATAGACAAAAGCTATGCATTGTTTATTAAAATAGCTGCGATCAAAGCAGAACGATACAAGTAATGCGATAAACGAAAAGTTGGACTATTTAACATGTCTGCTCCAGGGGCAAGCTGCGGAATAGTATGCGAAACAGGTATACTGCTCGTGATAGAGACCACCTGGGATTTCCGTAATGCGGCATGGCTTGTCTGCTTCCCTGGTCCTTGCATCGTTTGTGCGGCAATTGAACTGCCGAACAGGCCTTCCGAAGAGTAGAGTCCTGGAAGTAAGAGAAAAGTAAAAAATCGGCAGCCCCTGGTGCGGTTTAAGCCGTGTTTTGGGCGTGCCGTGATGGTGCCCCTCCCCCTATGCCCATGGTATTTCCAGAGCATAGTTATGGATACGCGAAGTACTGGCGTCGCCTTTTTGCGAGGGTTGGGGTTGGGGCCGCATTGCTACGCCTGCTCGGAACGTGCCAGGCGGTCTTGTTGTAGGTTACTCCGGGCGCGCTTGACGGTGTCCGGACGTTTAATGGCCGGACTGGAGAACTGCCTGGAGAGGCTGCTTTGTACTTCCGCTGCAAGGGCCGCCGTGTGCTCCTCCGTTCGGAGGGAGCGTTCGGTGTTTCCATTGACCGTAATTACTCCACGAGGGCCTGGCATCTTGAGCTTAAGGTATGCATAGTGCGGTACCGCATTGAACTTTGGGAATGCGGTTCGCCCGAGCAGTGCGTGATAGCCACTGCGAAACGGGACTATGTCGAAGATTAACTCCTCGCTTCGGAAATTATCCGGAGATCCGAAGACCACTTCAAGTGTGACTGAGCCTGTACAGTTGGCCTCTACACCTGGTATTACGCCTTTAAAGGTCGTTTTGGTGGGCTTAATCCTCGAGGGATCTATGCCCATTTTCCGCACTGTATCCTGGTAAAGCAGGTTCAGGCTGCTGCCGCCGTCCATAAGGACTCTAGTGAGATGAAATCCGTCAATAATTGGGTCTAGAACCAATGCGGCGAATCCGCCGTGACGGGTGCTAGTGGGATGGTCCCTTCGATCAAAGGTGATCGGGCAGGAGGACCATGGGTTGAACTTTGGGGCGACTGGCTCTACCGCGTATACGTCCCTTAACGCGCGCTTCCGCTCCCTTGGGGATGTGGGTTGCGTATATCATGTTCACCGTCCGCACTTGTGGGGGAAAACCCTTCTGTCCACTGTTGTTCGGCGGCCGGGGCTTCCTCGTCGTCATCGCTATGCAGCCCCTTGTCTTTTTCGGCATTTAACTTGCCTGCCTGCTTGAACACCCAACAATCCCTGTTGGTGTGATTGGCCGGCTTTTCGGGGGTGCCATGTATCTGGCACAAGCGGTCGAGTATTCGGTCCAAACTGGACGGGCCCCTAGGATTCCTTTTGAATGGCTTTTTCCGCTGACCGGATTTAGAGCCTCTGAATCCGGCATTAACTGCCGTATCCTCAGCATTGTCGCCGTTAATGCGGCGCTTCTGCTTGTTGCGACGCGACCTGCCACTAATGTCCCTGGTGTCCGAACTACCAGGGTTCTTGGTCATATTGTTGCTACGAGCAAGCCAGCTGTCTTCTCCCGCGCAAAAGCGGGTCATGAGTGTCGTGAGTGCTGCCATAGATTTCGGCTTTTCCTGTCCGAGGTGCCGGGCCAGCCACTCGTCACGGATATTGTGCTTGAAGGCTGCTAGGGCCTCAGCGTCCGGACAGTCGACTATTTGATTTTTCTTTGTTAGGAACCGTGTCCAGAATTGCCTGGCCGATTCCTCTGGCTGCTGAATTACGTGACTTAGGTCATCGGCGTCTGGGGGTCGCACATAAGTGCCCTGGAAATTGTCGAGGAATGCGGCTTCCAGGTCCTCCCAACAACTGATTGATCCTGTTGGCAAGCTGTTGAGCCAATGCCGAGCTGGTCCTTTAAGCTTGAGTGGGAGGTATTTGATGGCGTGAAAATCGTCGCCGCGGGCCATGTGGATATGAAGGAGATAATCCTCGATCCATACCGCAGGGTCTGTTGTGCCATCATATGATTCGATGTTTACGGGTTTGAAACCCTCGGGGATTTGATGATCCATTATTTCGTCTGTAAAGCACAGTGGGTGTGCGGCGCCTCTGTACTGGGCGATATCATGACGTAGCATATGAGCTTTGTCTACTGTGTTCGGCCCTGCCGAATGTGTGGCCGGCGTGACGGTTACCGTCTCGTGCCTTGCCTTGTCCTCCTATATGTCTCGTAAGTCCGGCGCATATTCCCCTGCCTTGGTATGGGGTGCGGCTTGAGTGGAGGGCCGGGAGGCCTCTCTGTCGCGGCCACGAGGTGGCTGTTCGGCCGCATCAAGTGCTTCCTCCTCTAATTTGGGTAGCAACCTGCGCTTTGGTAACTCTTGAAGGGGCATTCGAGTTTATGCTCTTCGGCCGCAAGGACTTCGGTCCATCTGTCGACCAGCAAATCTTGATCAGCTCGAAGTTGTTGCTGTTTTTTCTTGAGGCTTCTTGCCGTGGCCATAAGCCTGCGTTGGAAACGCTTTTGCTCAACGGGATCATCTAGCACAACGAATTCGTCGTCATCGAGGCTTGCCTCGTCTTTGGAGGGAGGCATATAATTATCGTCCTTGACCTCTCTGTCTGTCGCTCTCTCATGAGGGCTGGTTTCTCCATCCTCCTGTGCTAAGTCTTGCTGGAGGGGGTTTTCTTCGGCACTCTCCGAAGTATTATTATCTCTCGTGCTGGAATCGCCGTTTTTGTGCTGGCGGGATTTTGAGCGGCGCCGCTGACGTCGGCGCTTAGGCTGTTTCTTGGAGGGGTCATCCTCCGTTGTTCCATCGCCCTCTCCCTCTTTTAGGGTGTCCACCATGTATATGTCATATGACGAGGTGGCTTTCCAGGGCCTAGTAGGCGCTGGCTCTTCATCATCTCCTTCATCGGCGTCCATACCGTCGATGTCTTCGGAGTCGAAGTCGAGCATGTCGGTTAAGTCGTCGACAATGGCTACAAAGTGGGTGGTGGGTGGGTTTTGAATTTCTTCATCGTCCGTACCCCAACCTTGCTGACCGTAGTCCGTCCAGGGCTCTCCTGATAAAGAGAGAGACTTCAGTGACTTCAGGATATCGCCGAAAGGCAAGTGCTGAAAGATGTCTGCGGCAGTGAACTCCATGAACGGCGCCCAATCGGATTCGACTGGTAGGGGCGCGGAGGGTTCGGAGTCCAGAGAGGAGTCCGGCTCCTTGGAGTCACGAGCCTCGCAGAGTACGGGGCTGGTGTTCGGCCCAATTGCCGTTTGGATCACAGCCCCCGAGGTGGCGTCCAACCGCCCATCCTCGATCAGCGTGGTCGGCTCTGAACTAAGGGTCGGAGCCGATGTGGGTGCGGCCTCCAGGGCACTGTTCGGCAACAGAGCTAGATCATGCTCGTCGTGACAGTGCGGCGCGCTCGGCAGTGGTTCGAATCCGTCGAGCATCAAGTCCCCGCGGATGTCAGCCGTGTAGTTTAAATTTCCAAATCTGACCTGACGGCCAGGGGCGTAGCTTTCGATCTGCTCTAGATGGCCAAGTGAATTGGCCCGCAGTGCGAAGCCGCCAAAGACGAAGATCTGTCTGGGGAGGAAGGTCTCACCCTGGACTGCATCGCCATTGATGATCGTAGGAGCCATCGGGCCTGACGGCGACGGCACAAAGGAACTCTCAATGAAAGCACCAATGTCGGTGTCAAAACCGGCGGATCTCAGGTAGGGGGTCCCGAACTGTGCGTCTAGACCGGATGGTAACAGGAGGCAAGGGACACGAAGTTTTACCCAGGTTCAGGCCCTCTCGATGGAGGTAAAACCCTACGTCCTGCTTGATTAATATTGATGATATGGGTAGTACAAGAGTAGATCTACCACGAGATCAGAGAGGCTAAACCCTAGAAGCTAGCCTATGGTATGATCGTTGATGTGTATGTTGTCCTACGGACTAAAACCCTCCGGTTTATATAGACACCGGATAGGGTTAGGGTTACATAGAGTCGGTTACAGTGGTAGGAGATCTGAACATCCGTATCGCCAAGCTTGCCTTCCACGCCAAGGAAAGTCCCTTCCGGACACGGGGCGGAGTCTTCAATCTTGTATCTTCATAGTCCAGGAGTCTGGCTGAAGGTATAGTTCGGCTTTCCGAACACCCCCTAATCCAGGACTCCCTAAGATACTGTGAGAGCTTCCTTCGCGGAGGAGGTAGCCAATGATATTCTTCAAATTCCAATAAACTTGATGGGCGGTCCGGATTTTGTGTGCTAACCTTTCACTAGATTCGGTGAATATACTGTACGTTCTACTTATAACATGGCCAAGGCGAGCCATTTCTTGTCTGATCGGAATGGAAATGGTGGGGGGCAACACTCCAGTTGGTCTTTGGAAGAAAAGTTATGGAACAAGCTTTGGAATATTAAGCCTCCAAATAAGATGAAAATGATGCTTTGGCATTTTGCTCACAACTGTCTACCCTCGGGAGAGCAACTTCTCCGCCGCCAGGTGCCAACGAGGACTAACTGTTATTTCTGTGGCAGATCGGAAGGCATTGAGCATGCTTTGCTTTTTTGTGGACATGCCCGTGCTATCTGGGAGGAGATTAAGGATGTTTTTGGGATCAAGATATATCATTCATCCTTTACATCTCCAAAGCAATGGCTTTTCAACTTCCCATCATATGGTTCTGATCGACATGTCTCTATTCTGTCTGTCACTCTTTGGCACATTTGGGAGGATCGGAATTCTGCTCGTAATGAACCTGTTGCTCCTCTCCCGAAGCATACGACTGCGAGGGCGCGTGCTTACATTGATTTGATCTTCCAGCATCTGTTCAAAACTCATCCTGCGGCTAGACATGAGATCCCTGCTTCTAGCTCTCATTGGTCTCCGCAACCGCATGGTTCTTTGTTGGTGTCTTCAGACGCAGCTGTTTCTTTGGGCCGGGGCTCCTCGGCAATAGGCGTGGTGATTCAAGACCATTCGGGCCAGTGTGTTGCCGCTGCTTCAGAACCCTTGCCGGGTGTTTCATCCCCGGAAGTGGAAGAGGCGATGGCTCTTCGTCGTGCAGCTTATTTGGCTCGCCAAGAGAACTATATGCATGTGATCTTCCAATCCGATTTTCTCTTGGTGGTGCAAAGGCTGCACTCTTCTGCACGAGACAGCTCCATTGTGGGCTCTATAATCGCTGATATCAAGACGGCGTGTGGGGCTCTGTCTTCTGTGACTTTCAAGCATGTTCGTTGGCAATGTAATGTTTTAGCTCATGTTTTAGCTAGATCTAGTTTGAACTCTTTGAGTCTTTTGTATTTTCCATTCTGCTCCGGATTGTATCCGGGAGACTCTATGACTTTGTTATCAATAAAGACCGACGTTCTCTAAAAAACTATGGCACATCTATATGTTCCTAAACAAACCCAAAATCAAATACCCCCAAATCTCCAACGCTTGTGACGAAAATCCCCAACCAACCTAATCTCGCGGAATTCCCCAATTAAACTGTTTTGCAACCTCGCCTATCCCCCTCCCCCAATCTCGATCCCTCGCCTCCCATCATCGGTGATGACGATTGATCCGTACGATCAGTTGTTCGACGCCGACGAGGGCCTCGACCGCTCCCGCCTGTCACACCTGATACAAGTGTATCGGTGGACACATGAGAGGTGAGGAGAGCAGCCTAAGTGTAAGTGCTGGGCCGAGGCCTGAGTGGGCTATTGGGCCGCCTGTGGCCAGTGTGTGGTGTGCTACATAAACCAGTCTGTAACTCTGGATCGGTTATGAAATGAGATAACGCTGGAAGTCTCTCTCTCGTTCCCCTTCGTCTATCTCCCTCCCTGCTCTCCTCACCTACCTCTATTCTTCCCGTGTGATCGATCCCCTTCCTAGGGTTCATCGGTCGTCACAATTGGTATCAGAGGCCACAATTTTTTCCCTCCGCTGCTGATCCACACCGTCGCCCCACATCCTCTTGGTAGATCGGTAACATCCACTGCATCAGGTGCGGATTCGCTTTGGTGAATTTGCGCAAAATCATGTGCAGGGTTCAATTTGCTCGGAGCGGGAGCCACGGCGCTGTCCAAGCCTTCTGCATAGACGCGACAACTCATGGCCATGATGGAGAATCAGACCTCCAACCTCGCGGCCCTCATGGATAAGCTACTCGAGCGCTTCAACGAGGAGAAGGTGGAGGCGGGGAAGCGTGCCGAGGTGCAGGCCGCCTTCAATAGCCAGGTCTCCCACGAGATCAAGAGTCTCTTGAAACAGATCGGGCTCACCCAAGCCGAGGTCGACGACGTTCGTAAGGGGGCGTCCTCTTCGCACTCGTCGGCCCTCTCCGCCAGATCCGACGTCGACGATCTGGCTGCGGCCGTGCTTCAGACACCGCTGCCCAAGGAGCGACCGCAGCCGCCAATCGAGCCGCGCGTGGCTCCGCCTCCGAATGCGTTGCCACATCCGCAAGTGCTAGCCGGCGGTCAGCCGCGCGTACGCCTGGCCAACGACAGTCCGCCGCTGCTTTCAGTACCTGAGCAGCCGCCACCACCGGAGCATGCTTATCACCAACAATCACGTGAGGATTATTTCTCCAAGCCACCGAAGCACAATTTCCCTCGCTTCGAAGGGGAATACCCGCGCGTCTGGCTGGATCGATGCCTGGCGTATTTTGAGCTCTACCATGTGCCGGAACACAATTGGGTGACCACCGCAGCGCTCTATGTGGAGGGGCACGCCGCCCTCTGGTTGCGGGCATTTCGACAGCAGAATCCAATTCTCCGCTGGGATATGTTTCGGCAAGCAATTGAGGAGGAGTTTGGACCGGACGAATTTGAGTCCCTGATGCACAATCTCTTGCAATTGTGACAGACTGGGGGAGTGACAGAGTACAGACAGCAGTTTGAGGTTCTTATGTACAACTTACTGGCCCTGGATGCAACCCTGAGTCCCAAATTCTTTGTTACACAATTTCTTCTAGGGCTCAAGGATGAGCTTCGCGCGGCTGTACGCCTTCAAGCACCAAACAGCATCACCCGGCAACAGTTTTTTGCAAAAATCCAAGAAGAAGAGCTCGCGAATCTGCACCCCAAGTCTCGACCATTGCCGGCAGGTCGACCGCCTCCACTACCTTACACTGCACCAACACAGGGATGCCCAGCGCCAGCAACAACCGTGTTGCCAGCGGCGAACCCACTGAAACTGATCGCAGCCGCCAAACCAGCTGCAGATGACTTCGGCAGAGAGCGACAGTTACGGGATTACAGAAGACAACATGGCCTCTGTTTTCGTTGTGGAGATAAATTTTCCAGAGAGCACCAGTGCAAGCGCTCCGCCCAATTGTTGACCATCGAGGTTGGAGAGCACGGTAAAGTCCTATCTGATGAGGTTGTGCGTGCTCTGGAGCTATTGGACGAGCCGGTGGCAACAAATCCGTCGTGTTGTTTACTGTCAGCAAATGCAGTCGATGGCACCGATGCTGCAGAAACTATCCGCCTGCGTGCCACGGTTGGGAACCAAACCATGCTGTTTTTGGTCGATTCGGGCAGTACACACAGTTTTGTTAATGTCTCCTTTGCTCAACCATTGCTGCAATGACAACGGTGATACCCACAATTGCTGTCAGAGTAGCCAATGGGCAAAACTTACAACGCACTGAACTTGTCCCGAAGCTGAACCGGACAGTTCAAGGTCACAAGTTCGCTACAGACATGAGAGTCCTGCAACTCGGGGTCTATGACACAGTTTGGGGAGTGGATTGGCTTGCCCAGCATAGTCCGATGCAGTGCGATTGGAAACTGAAAACAATGCAGTTTGTCAGTGAAGGTGCAGCCGTTCATCTCACCGGCGTCCGATCGGATGAGACATCAGCCATCACAGCCTTGGATGCATCACAGCTGTGGCAGATGCAGGAAGCAAATGAGATTTGGGGAGCTGCTCTTGTGGACTTACAGACCTTGCCCTCACACAATCCAGAAGCTCCTCTTCCTCCTGTTATCAAGCAAATCCTGACAGATTTCAGTGACGTATTCGAGGAACCAACAACACTTCCTCCTCACAGACAGTATGATCATGCCATCAACCTCGAACCAGGAGCTGCTCCCGTTAACTGTCGACCTTACCGTTACTCTCCCTTGCAAAAAGATGAGATCGAACGGCAAGTAGCTGAAATGTTGCGCACTGGGCTAATCACTCACAGTATGAGTCCATTCGCGGCTCCCGTGCTCTTGGTGAAGAAGAAAGATGGGACATGGCGGTTTTGCGTCGATTACCGCCGCCTCAACACAGTCACAATTAAAAACAAGTTTCCATTACCGGTCATCGATGAACTATTGGATGAACTCGCGGGGGCGGCCTTCTTTTCCAAGATTGACCTGAGAGCTGGATACCACCAAATACGCATGAGGGAAGGTGATGAAGAGAAAACAGCCTTTAAAACACATCATGGGCACTTTCAGTTTCGAGTCATGCCGTTCGGCGTCACCAACGTTTCAATGCGTGATGAACTCAGTACTCTCCGGGCCAAACCGTAAGTTTGTCATTGCATTTCTTGATGACATCCTGGTCTTTCGTTGCTCTCTACAGGAGCATGTGGAGCATCTTCGGACAGTCCTCGGCATTCTCCGGCAACACCAACTATATGCAAAGCTGTCAAAGTGCTCGTTCGCCCAGCCTCGAATCGAGTACCTGGGCCATGTGATTTCCAAACAAGGAGTGGCCACGGATCCAAGCAAGACAAGCGCAATACGTGATTGGCCTACACCAACAAATGCAACAGAATTGCGCGGCTTCCTCGGACTTACAGGGTATTATCGCAAGTTCGTGCCCTGAGGGAGTCCTGGATTAGGGGGTGTCCGGATGGCTGGACTATACCTTCAGCCAGGCTCCCGGACTATGAAGATACAAGATTGAAGACTTCGTCCCGTGTCCGAAAGGGACTTTCCTTGGCGTGGAAGGCAAGCTTGGCGATACGGATATGTAGATCTCCTACCATTGTAACCGACTTTGTGTAACCCTAACCCTCTCCGGTGTCTATATAAACCGGAGGGTTTTAGTCCGTAGGACAACATACAGAACAACAACCATACCATAGGCTAGCTTCTAGGGTTTAGCCTCTCCGATCTCGTGGTAGATCTACTCTTGTACTACCCATATCATCAATATTAATCAAGCAGGACGTAGGGTTTTACCTCCATCAAGAGGGCCCGAACCTGGGTAAAACTTCGTGTCCCTTGCCTCCTGTTACCATCCGGCCAAGACGCACTGTTCGGGACCCCCTACCCGAGATCCGCCGGTTTTGACACCGACATTGGTGCTTTCATTGAGAGTTCCTCTGTGTCATCACCGCTAGGCCTGATGGCTCCTACGATCATCAATAGCGATGCAGTCCAGGGTGAGACCTTCCTCCCCAGACAGATCTTCGTCTTCGGTGGCTTCGCACTGCGGGCCAATTCACTTGGCCATCTGGAGCTGATCGAAAGCTATGCCCCTGGCCGTCAGGTCAGGTTTGGAAGTTTAAACTACACGGCCGACATCCGCGGGGACTTGATCCTCGACGGATTCGAGCCACTGCCAAGCGCGCCGCACTGCCACGATGAGCGTGATCTAGCTCCGCCGCCGAACAGTGTCCTGGAGGCCGCACCCGCATCGGCTTCGACCCTTAATTCGGAGCCAACTGCGCCGAACAAGGATGGCTAGTTGGACGCCGCCTCGGGGGCTGCGATCCCAACGGTGATCGAGCCGAACACCAGCCCCACACTCCGCGAGACTCGTGACTCCAAGGAGCCGGAATCCTCTCCGGACTCCGAACCCTCTGTGCCCCTGCCGATCGAATCCGATTGGGCGCCGATCATGAAGTTTACTGCCGCGGACGTCTTTCAGCACTCGCCTTTCGGCGATATTCTGAAGACACTAAAGTCTCTCTCTTTATCAGGAGAGCCCTGGCCAGACTATGGTCAGCAAGGTTGGAATACGGACGATGAAGAAATTCAAAGCCCATCCACCACCCACTTTGTAGCCACTGTCGACGATTTAACCGACATGCTCGACTTCGACTCCGAAGACATCGACAGAATGGACGCCGATGAAAGAGACAATGAAGAACCAGCGCCTATTGGGCCCGGGAAAGCCACCTTGTCATATGACGTGTACATGGTGGACGCACCAAAAGATGACAACGAGGAGCGGAAGGACGCACCGAAGGCTTGTTCCCTCAAGAAGAAGTCAAAGCGGCGACGCAAGCGCCGCCCCAAATCCCACCTCGACAAAAATAACGATCACACAGACCCAACGCTGGAGCAGGGCGAACCGCTGCCGGACAACGGCAATCCGGATAATCAAACCGAACAAACAAATTCTATCAAGGATAATAGTCCGGACGACATAACACCGGACAGGCAGCCGGAGCAGCAGAATGCCTGTAAAAGCCTTGTTGCCACCGCGAGGAGTCTTAAAAAGCAGAAGCAAAGGCTCAAGGCTGCGCAAGACACACTCCAAATCAGATGGAGTAAAATACTCAACATAGCAGCGAGGTACGGCGACAATCGCCCCTCCAAGAGCTACCCAAAGAGGAAGCTGCTACCTGAATTCGATGAGGAGGCATCAGACCCCCCACAACCAAATATCAAAGCAGCCACCTGGCCGGATAGACGACCCCTCTACCAACACAGAGCGGCATACAACGCCACTCAAAATACAACACGCGACCCATGCGAGGGCTCGCACCCAAAGGAAGGCGCAACAAGATCCATCTATGGACCACGCAAGCGCGCCCCAGCATACAATGCAACACAACAAACATCCGAACAACGCGGTACACCCAGCTACAGGGGTGCCGCACACCCCCTATGTTTCACCGATCAGGTGCTGGACCATGAATTTCCAGAGGGATTCAAACCCATAAACATAGAGGCATACGACGGAACAACAGACCCTGGGGTCTGGACTGAGGACTACATCCTTCATATCCATATGGCTCGAGGAGATGATCTCCACGCCATCAAGTACTTACCCCTCAAACTCAAAGGGCCAGCTCGTCACTGGCTTAAAGGCCTCCCCGAAAGCTCCATTGGAAGTTGGGAAGAGCTCGAAGACGCCTTTTGGGCAAATTTTCAAGGGACTTATGTCCGACCTCCGGATGCGGACGATTTGAGTCATATAACTCAACAGCCCGAAGAGTCAGCCCGAAAGCTTTGGAACAGGTTTCTTACTAAAAAGAACCAGATTGTCGACTGTCCGGACGCCGAAGCCTTGGCAGCTTTTAAGCATAGCGTCCGTGAAGAATGGCTCGCCAGACACCTCAGCCAAAATAAGCCGAGAACGATGGCCGCACTAACAAACCTCATGACCCGCTTTTGCGCGGGTGAGGATAGCTGGCTAGCCAGATGCAGCACTAGCGACCCCAGTACATATGAAGTTAGAGATGGAAACGGGAAATCACGGCGCAACAGCAATAACAAACGCTGGAATAAAGAAGACAGCATGAAGGGCACGGCAGTAAACGCCGGATTCAAAAGCTCTCGGCCAGGTCAGCAAAAGCTGCCCTCTAAAGGCACCAGGGATGAATTGTCCAGCCTCAACAAAATTCTGGACCAAGTATGTCAGATCCATAGTACCCCTAGTAAACCGGCTAATCATACCCACAGAGAATGTTGGGTCTTCAAGCAGTCCGGCAAGCTCAACGCCGTACACAAGGGGGAGGATACACCAAGTGAAGACGAGGACGAGCCTCCCAAGCAAGACACTGGGGAACAAAAGAAATTTCCACCAGAAGTCAAAACAGTAAACGTGTTACACGTGATCAAGGGAAAAAATAACGCGGCACTCCCAGGAAAATATACCCAAGTGCCTGTCACCGCGAAGTCCTGCCACTGGTCGTCTCAACCGATCACTTTCGACCATCACGATTACTCAGCAAGCATCCGACATGCAGGATGGGCCGCCCTGGTATTAGACCCAGTAATTGGCGGATATCACTTCACACGAGTCTTGATGGACGGTGGCAGCAGTCTAAACCTAATATATCAGGATACAATCCGCGGGATGGGGTTAGACCCAACAAAAATTTGCCATAGCAATACTACCTTTAAAGGAGTAACGCCAGGCCCAGGGGCTCGTTGTACGGGCTCCCTCCTACTACAAGTTATATTCGGCTCCCCGATAACTTCCGTCGCGAGCATTTAACCTTCCACATCACTCCATTCCAAAGTGGCTATCAAGCACTGCTCGGACGTGAAGCTTTCACTCGCTTTAATGCAATACCACACTACGCCTCCCTCACACTCAAGATGCCCGGTCCACGTGGCATCATTTCAGTGAAAGGAAATATCAAGCGATCTCTGCGCGCCGAAGAGACACACTAAAGGCGCCCAGACCAGCGAAAGCATCCAATAGGTCGTCAAGACCTCAGACACAACTAATCAAGTCTAGCGCCGCTATTTATACCGAATAAATGGTCACACCCCTATTTGTCAATACAAGGGGCTCAACGCGCGTAGACAAGTGGCAATTTCTTCTCATCTTGAATTATACATGGTTTCTTTAAAAACTATCCTTTTTGCACGACAACTTTTTCACCTAAATTCCTCTCTTTTACAGACGATCATCGTGCTACACCCGTCCAGGATACGGCACAACGGAGACACAGGCGCAGACATGTAGCAGGGACCCGCCCCAAGGTTTCTTTTTAGATTAAGACCCTGCGTAAACCTTTTTTACTGTCTCTTGTTGATACATATCCACCATTGAGAAGGATGCTGACGTCTTGGCATGTGGCCACGCCAGAACAATGCACGTACCTGGACACAAGGGGCTTCTTACAAAGGCCATTATTTAGGCCCGGTTTATACCACAAAGACCGAATACCTTAGGGAGTGTTCGGCGTCGCGAGTTTGGCCCTATATGCATCAGCTCCGAATCATTGTCTTTGGTCAAATGTTGGGTTTGCCCGGCTCCTGTGTTTTGGTGCCTTACGTTCCGCTTTACCGGCTAAGGTAGCACCAGGAGAACTACTTGATTGTTCCCTGGTTCATCCGGACGAGCGCCTCAGTAGAGAAAGCTGAAAACTGACTGTCATGATATAGCGTGAGACTGGTCAACCACTCGATGACCTGTTGGAATGTTAGAATTCCTCCGCCTTAACGAAGGGCCATTTTCCGGCCAGGCATGTACGCACCCCGGGATCGGGAGAGTGCGGAGCCACCAGGGGCTATCTAGTAGCCCCACTGTCAAACTCCTATGGCTAAGTGAAAGTGTTAAAGCATTATAGTCCGGTTGCCTCGCTCGCTCCGCTATCACCTCCTTAATAGGACCAAGACGTTGGGTTAAGTGTGACCACGTGTTTTTTGCGAGCACCTCCGCATTATATGCGTGGGGGTCGAAGCCGACGGCTCCAATCTTTCAGGTTATACACATGTATACATAAACGGCCGCCCAGGAGGCATCATATTACTTTCAGGCAAAAGTATAAAGATAGCCTTATAAAATTTATAAAAGAATTTCGCTTACAATGAGATTACATATCACTCAAACATAATATTTTTTGAGCACTGGGTCTCTATCAAACGAGCACCCTCAAGAACTTCTTCAAAGTAGTGCTCAGCAGCCATTCGACCTATGGCCGAATCCCGCGCTCCAACAGTGGTAGCATCTATCTCCGCCCAGTATGCTTTAACACGGGCAAAGGCCATCCATGAGCCCTCTATGCACGCCGACCTCTTCACCGCATTAATGCGCGGCACCACATCAAGGAGCTTCTGCACCAAGCTGAAATAGTTGTTCGGTTTTGGCCTTTCCGGCCATAGCTGATCCACAACAGACCTCATGGCGAGTCCGGACAACCTATTCAGTTCGGCCCATTCGGCTAATCGGTCAGTCAATGAAAGCGGACGCTCGGGAGAATGGAATTGTGTCCAAAATAGCTGGTCCACTTCACGGTCCGTCTGACCCTGGAAGTACTTGGCCGCATCGGTAGCGCTCGCCGCCAAATCCATATACACATCCTCCGAACTCCACAGCCGATCCAGAGAGGCATACCATGGATCTCCGAACTTCCTCCGCAACATAAAGGATTTCCCAGCTACAATATCCCCGGCTTCCCGCAGCTCCTCCTTCTTCGCCCTCATAGCAGAGCGGATGTCTTTTCTCGTCGCAGCAGCCTTCTCAAGGTCCGATGCCTTCGCTAGGTTTTCCTTTTCAAGAACCCGGCAATGGTCGGCGGCGGCTTTTAATTCTGTGGCCATCTTGGCCATCTTATCTCGGCTCTCGCCATGCGTGGCCTTCTCGGTTTTCAACTCTTCGGCCGCCTTCAAAGCAGCCGCATTACTAAACCTCGCTTGTTCCTTGGCTCGGGCAAGTTCTGCCCGCAAGGCTTCAACAGCGGTAGCTCCATCTGCAGTCACAACATATTAAAGATACTGACATCATGCTGCTCTTGCTATGTGGCGTTTACCAGATAATGACACTTACCCTGTGCCTCATCAAGCCTTTGGTTAACAAGCTCGATGTCGGCGTCTGCCGCATCCAACTGCCGTTTTAAATGGGCAAACTCTCTAGTCCGGCTAGCCACCGGAGCTTCCATCACCTGCACATAGAGGCAGTATGGCTATTACCTGGGAATATGATCCTCTATTCGTTGTCCTTTCCGACGACAACCAGAGTCTCAGGGGCTGCTATCTACATAGGGCACACCTAGCATGTGCAGGACTATCATACATTATTTTACGTACCTCAAAGCCTGTCAGTAGACTCATAAAAGCTTCATGCAATCCGCTTTCGGCGGACGAGATTCTCTCCATCACCGTATTCATCAGCACACAGTGTTCATCTGAGATAGCCACTTGCCCCACCAACTCCCTCAGAACATCCGTTCGCACACCAGACGGTGCCGGACTCTTTTTTCCGCTCTCTTCGGGAGCTGGACACTGGGAGCTTCGGGGGTCAATGGGATTATCTTTTGGCCTCACCAGACCCGGAGAGGCCCTCCGCGATGACACTTCGGGGTCGCCAGCTTCCGGAGCGGAGGAGTCCGGAGGGGGCGTTTTGCTCTCCATCATCTCTGGAAGAAGATCCCCTGTAACATCCCAAAATTCTAAATTTTGGAATGTTATAATAAATAGATAGATTTGATTGATTGTTTGATTGATTGTCTGAAAGTGAGTGAATTCAAAACTTTTTGAAAGTTAAATGAGAGGAAATAAAAGGACTTTCCCAAACTTTCATATTTGCTTTCTGATCTCCATGAATTCAAATTATTTTCAAATACAAAACCCTTGAGCGAAGATGATATGACTTCTTCCATTTAAATTAAATGAAAGGGTATTTGAAAATAATTGAATTTCATTTGGAAATATTTCAATTCATAAACTTCATGCAGCTCAATGATTTTCATGAGAGAAGATAAAATGACTTCTTCAAATTATATGAAATATGAGTTGGGAGTTTCAAAGAATTAAATTCAAAGTTCTTTGGAATTTATTTTCAATTTGGAGTTATTTGAGTTTTATTCAAATTATTTTCCTCCAAAATAAAAATATATGGAAAATAGGGTAACATGATTCCCTACAATAGAAAATTGGAGAAAAATTAATTTGAAATCATTTTGGTATTTTTAAAATGATTTTTGTTGGATTTTAATAGACCAGTAGCACTCTTTGAATTATCTGAATTTGTGCGGATTTTATTTGGCATTATAAAAATGTCCATGTTGTAGAAAATCTCTTTCTGCAAATTTTGGTATATTATATGCCAATATAATATTTTTTATTTCTATTTGTTTTATTCTGTTTTGTTTGTTTGGAAAAAAAATCTTAATTAAAAAAATCTCTTTTCCGCCGACTGGGCCGACCCAGCACCCAACCGGGCCAGGCCAAGCCAGCCCAGCCGAGCCATCCTTGAGCTCCCGCGGGACTCCTCCCGCACGCCAACCGCCGCCGCCATGGACGCCGTGCCGCCTCCGGCCTCCTCTGCCCCCTTCCCCACGCCACCTTGCCCCCTCCTATATATTCGGGCGCCCCGGGCCCCTCTCTCTCTCTCTCTCACCGCGCCGCCCCTCACCTTGCGCCGCCGCCGCATCACTCGCATCGCGGCGCCGCCCTTGCACCGCATCTCGCCGCTGTGCCTTGTCGTCTCTGCCGCGACGCCGCAGCTGCCTCTCGCCGCCTTGCCGCGCTGCCCTCGCTCCTCGCCGCCTCGCTGCCGCGCCGGATCCGCCGACGCCGAAGCTCACCGGACTCGCCGGAGTCCGCAGCCTCACCGGAGAGCCTCCGGTTTTCCGCGAAGACCGCCGAACCGCCAAGGACCGGTATAAAAAAAGCCGAACCCTAGATCGGTTATTTTGTTTGGTCTTCTCGGTTTTTCTTAAAACGCGATTTTTCTTTTAGTCTAGTTATTTAACGAGCGTTCGTCATTTATACCTCTGTAACAAACGGTTTTCGTCGGTTTAGGTTCTGTAGCGAGCGTTCGCTCGATAGATTTTTCTTTTTCTTTTTAATTTCCGGCCAGGGACCTATTCGTGATAATTTTCTTCACAGATTAGTCCATGTACTTCAAACGACCACATCTTTTTACTCGTTTATCTAAATCCAACGAAACCAATGCCAACGTCTTTGTTATGATATCCTCTATCCAGTAATCCAACTCAAACATGTTTTTGAAAAGTTTAAAATTTGAATTAGATCAGATTTGAATTCAAACTTCGTTTGATCATAACTTGAGTTTCGTAGCTCCGTTTGAGTTGATTCTTTTTGCAAATCGAAGCTCTTGACCTAAACTTTCTGATAAGGCCAAATTCATGTAATTTTGGTACTGTTAGAGATTGTTTTATGTTGCAAGAGTTATTTGCTTGGTTTTGATGTTTTCCGAATTGTCTTCTTCGATCTTTCTGATCTTTGAGTGATTGCTTATGTGTGGTTACTATTGCTTGCTTAGGACAGATTGACCGGAGTGAGACGAGTAGATCTATCAAGAGTTTTGAGTGCGAATCATCTTCATCAACATTGTAGGCAAGTTCACACTTTGATCATATCCCCTGCCATACCCAGTTTTTATGCATTAGTTTCACCCTCAAACATTGCATGAGTAGGATTGATAACATGTGGGTATTGGGAAGTAGTTGATGAGGTAGGAACCTATTGCCCTGCATTCAAACCTTGGGAGTTACTATTACGTTATGCTTACATTGCCATGCTATGCTCGTAGACGTGGATTGGGTTTGAGAGTATTTCATGACAGATGTGAGATTGTTAATTAATGGTTCAACTTAAGGTGGCAACTTTAATACACATCTGGGTGGATTGCTAGGGACACCCTGGGGATATACCAGTGGACTTGCCCGGACACCTGGAGAAATACCAGTGTTGTCCTAGGAGATCCCGGGGATATACCGTGTGATCATCCTATGGTCCGCCACCCAGGCTCAAAGGGATCATAAGATTATTCATGCTAGAAACTTCCGTGTGCAGCCACAAGCTATTATGGGCTCTAGCATAGTTGATTAAGTCGTGTGAACTCTTACAGTGGTAGACTAGCAGATGTAGGGGTTGTAGGTGGAACGGTCTACCCATCGTAAGGTGCAAACGCTTCTGAAAGACTATGTCTCGGTCATCCGTTTCTCAAACACCTTGTAGTGCGAGAAATCCAACGGAGGAGATCGGGTCTTGTGGGGAAAAGTGCGCAAACCTCTGCAGAGTGTACAAACTAATCATGATTAGCCGTGTCCCCGGTTATGGACATCTTGAGTCTCTGGTACTTGGATTATCATGTTGATCTCATCACGTTACTTTAAATTAAGTTTGTTGGGTTTAATGATGTTATTTAATTGGGATTGAGAATGCTCTCAACCATTCTCAATGTTCAACAACCACCATGATAGTTAAATAAAATTTATTCCTTTGTAGTAGGGAAAAATTGGCTTTTCGCAAAAACTATAACCATAGAGCTTTTCCACCAGCCAAATATGCATGTAGTGATAGCCATTGTTCATCATTTCTCTCTATGGTGTGAATTTGCGAGTACATTCAATGTACTGACCCTTTGTGGCTGCAACATCTCATGTTGCAGGAATCTTACGACGAGTAAGTGATTCTTAGGGTTACGATTTCTACACTCAACTTTGCCGTTGGTGTTGATGGGAATACACAACCTTGTTACTTCCGCTATTTGGATTGAGGTAATAGTATTTATGTTACTTTTTACATGTGATTTACCTCTGTTATAAATCCTCGAGTACTGTGTGTGTCAGCATACCGATCCAGGGATGACACTTAAGCACAGAGACTTGATCCATTCGGGTCGGGTCGCTACAAGATGGTATCAGAGCACATGTTGACTGTAGGACGTGACCCTAGAAACTGACAAGCCCATAGCAAAGATTTTTCTCTAAAACTTTACTCTTCAAAAGGGTCTTTTACCTCTCTTCTCTTCTGAGCTTATTCAAATGTCCCCTTTTAGTGAGACCATACCCCCTTTTCCCTTTTGACCCCACGAATATTCGACTAATGAGACCACTCCAAGATGTACAAGATATCGGACAACCGAGACCATTCGGAATGAAGAGGATTTTACCAGACATTATGATAATGGAAACTACAAACTGTTGAAGACTCTGGAGACTAGGAAAATTGGAGGCTCTGAAGAATTTCCAGATTTGTGTGACCTAGGAAGGCAACCCTTATGGAACTTGGCAGACTATGGAAGTTGTCAATACCCGAGATCAAGGTGTATCGGAGAAAGACCGGAGCATGGAGCATGAGAACTCAAAGTTTTGTCAAGAAAACCCTAAAGCGGGAGATATCAACTATGGAAGATAGCTCATGGCAATGACAAGGGCAGAAACACGGTTATCCGTGATGTCATCGCCGCTGATGCTATTGTCACCGTGCTGAGTTAAGGATGCATTTCTTCAGAATGGATTTGATGGAAGAAGGCTGATGGAGCACCTATCAGTAAGAGGAAGTTTTAACCTTAGCCGGTTTATCACCAGGATCTGGAGTAGTACATCAAGAAGATTAAGGTGGAGCTCCATGAAGCCGTATTTTGACAAGGAAGCATTTCGTGAAGAACTTAGGTCCAAGAAGCTGAAGTAGCAAGCTGGAGGAGCAAAACTCGAGAAACCGGAGATTCGTCAGGAACTAGACCATGGTTCATGCCAAGGATGTTGAAACCTAGAAGTTTGAAATGCAACTCCGAAGTATTAAAGAATGTCACGAGAGACTTCACGTCAATAGAGATGATCTGGCAAAAGAACTTGAGAAAGATAAGCATGATCGGAAGAAGCCATTGGAGGCATGAACAAGGCTTGAAGAGTTTGGAGACGTTGAAGATTTATTGACCTTAGAAGACCAAACCCCTGTTATATACCTACATTAGATGCGACGATTGTGAGCTGTCATTTGTTTAATGTTTTTTGACAGACACAACAAAAATCTGTCTTTTCAAAACTGTTGTTTGCATTGTGTGTATCCCTCTCTATCTCTCTTATCTCACCCCAAACCGATGGACCCAATAGATGATGAATGGAGATGAGCTTATATTTTCTGGACTGATGAGTCAATTGGAGACGGACCAATGGATTCAGAACATGGAGGATCACATGGAGAATAACCCTATAGTTGGACATGATATGACCCAGCATGCTCTTCAGTGCTTTGAAAGAGGTGCTGCTACTTGGTGGAGGATATACCAAACCATCAACGGATGGCAAGGAGTAACCACTTGGAAAGAATTAAAGTTGACTCTGCAGAGATCTCAACTTGTGTCCCAGAAGTTGAAGCCTTATGGAAAGGGTATGAAGAAACCTTGTGCATGCAAGATTTGTGGAGAAATAGGACACACCCATAAAGAACACAAGGATGAATGCCCTAATTGTGAAGGAAGTCACCCAGTTGAAGAATGCCCAACTAGGCAGATTACTTGTTTCTTGTGTGAAGGGACTACCCACTATCCTGCTCAGTGTCACATTTACCCCATGGTACAACGAACCATCCAACAGAAGAAAGAAGTAATGAAAGGAGCCCTCATGGAAATTTTAGAAGAAGCTGTGATGAAGGAAGAGATGGAGGACACACCTAAAGAATACCCGAGTAAACCCTGCACTAAGTCTTGCTATTCATGTGGAGAAGAAGGACACATCTCCCAAAATTGTTTGAATGGGGATCTAGTAGAATTCCCGACAGAGGAAGTAGAATATGACCCACAGGAAATAGAAGCCCTGATTGGAATGGAAAAGTCCAGGAAGAGAAACCGATTGGAGCCCAGGAGGGACCTGAGTCATATCACCTGTTACAGGTGCAAGGGTCAGGGCACTACCTCAACAGTTGCCCAAAAAGGAAACCTCGAGACTTGTCAGAAGTAATATGTTTTAGTTGTAATGGAGCAGGGCACTTTGCCAGAGAATGCCCTAAGGAGAAGGAAACTTGTGCTAGATAGTTGAGTTTGCAACAAAAGAAATGGAGTAGTAGAAGTGAGAACATTTTTCTTTTATATTCAGGTGTTGAGTTGAGACATGTAATGGAGAAGCGAGAGATTGTAATCATTTGAGAATGAATAAAGTAGCATCGTTGGTACTGATATGGATTTTATGAGTTGTTACTCTATGAAGAAGGATTTTGACCATTTTTGAGGATAAGAGAAATATGGTCTATGGAAGATTTGTGCATTTTAAGGGTGGTATGTCACAGCCCCAGTTCAGGCCTTGCCTGCCTTTGCATTAGCCTCCATGCATCATGTCTAAATTCTATTAATTTTGAAATGGGGACTGATAAACCCTAGCAGCAAGTGAAATACAACTAGGGTCAAATTAAATCTTTTCCATCTACCCAAAATGGCTTTTAGAAAAGTTCATCAATTTTGGAATGGGTGAAAACTTCTTCCAAAAATGATGCACACATTTCTAGGACATTTCTGGATTTTGGAGTTAATTCATACGTATTTGCATTTGGACAATTAAATGCTATATAATATATTAAATGTCCAAATAATTCTGAACTTAAGTGAGGGCTGTTGGAAATATTCCATACAGAGCCCACAATTATTTTCAGGGTTTTAGAAAATGCCTTAGCATTTTAATTAAGTCAAAACAATTACAGAAAAATAGAAAACAGAAACTAAATAAAAGAGAGAGAGAGAGAGAGAGAGAGAGAGAGAGAGAAGGAACAAACCTGGGCCCCCCCTGTGCTAGGCCCAGCCACCTGGCAGCCCAGCCACCTGGCCGGCCCATCGAGGGCAGGGGCGTCTTCTTCCTCCTGCCAGAAGGCAGAGGAGAAGACAGCCACGGCGCCGCGGTGTGCCATGCCGGCAGCTGCCTGCCTGGCTGCCCCCTTGTCGCCCTGGACTCCCTCTGCGATGCCACGCTACCCCCTGGACCCCCTTGACGCTCTCGCTCTCTCCCTGCCTCGCTCGCTCTCGCTCTCTCTCCCAAAGCCGAGCGGAGCCATCGCCGCCGCTCGTCGTTGCCGTGTCCACCGCCTCCCCCTCGCTTCCCCGACCAGTCCAGGCGCTCCGCCACATCATCCCCGACCTCTCCGCCAAGTCAAGCAATCCGGGACGCACCGCAGCACCGCCATCGCCGTCTTCTTCAACCTCGGTCCGCCGAGATCGCCGGCGACCGTGCGCCCGCTCCGTTGCTTCCCCGAGCTCCCCAAGACCACCGCTGCACTCCCCGTGAGCTTCTCCTTCGATCCCCACTTCCCCCCTGCTCGTTTGCGCCGTGTAGTCGCCACCCTCTTCAAGCCCGAGAGCATCTCGCCGCCGGCCATGGCGTAGCCGTGGCCACACCCGCGCAAGCTCGCAACCGACCACTTCACCGCACTCGTTGTGTCCCCAGGAGCCCGCAGCACCCCTCCGCACCTCCTGCTGTGCCTCCTAGCGACGACCACGAGCTCGCTCGAGCTCCGGCAGCCGCCAACGTCGTCGTCGGCGTCTTTTCCGGCCACCCCAGGCCCGGCTACTACCACCAGGCGACGCGCCGCAATGCCAGCTACCCGTAGAGACCAACCACGGCTCAAACCGCGGCCTGTACGCGAAACCCGAGCAACTCCGGCGAGTTGCTGCCACGGTTTTGGTCGCCGCCGGCTGAACTCCGGTGACTCCGACGTGGCACACTTAGTTAACACTAATGATGCCATTAGCTAATCACTGTGCCACTGACGGATGGGCCCCACGCGCTAATTAACCCCAGGATTTATTCCCTATTTAACTTAGACTAAACCACCGGGCCCACACGTCAGGTTGACTTTGCTGACGTGGCCTTTGACCGGTCCCACCTGTCATTGACTCGAGCCAGCACTGTGTCACTGACCAGTAGGCCCCACTGGTCAGGTTTGACCTGGCCAGCCACAGTTGACCTGATGACGTCACTCTTACGTCATGCTGATGCAGTAAAACCTTTTCTGCATTTTAAATAAATCTAAATGATTTATTTATTTTCAGAAAATATCCAAAACTTTGAAAAATCATAGAAAATAATCTATAACTCAGATTGAAAAGATTTATATATGAAAAATTATCAGAAAAATCCAAAGAATCTGAATCTGGCATTTTCATGCATGTTGGGACAACTTAAAGTTGCAGTTTAGGACAATCCAATTAAATGGCATTTAAGAAATCACATATGGAGTTTGAATTTGAACTTAGGGTTCAAACCAACCCCATTTAACCTGTTGCTAGTTGCATTAGCTGAAAACACAGCATATTGACATGTCATGATCATGCATCATATTGTGCATTGCATTGATTGTGTTCTTTCTGTGTTTGCCGGTGGTTGTCCCCTCTCGATAGACGTTGTACCGACGCTGTGATCGTTGACACTGATGAAGACCCAATGATATCTTCAGAAGTGCCAGGCAAGCAAAAACCCCTTGTTCATTCTGATACAATCCCAATCTCTCGCTCCTGCTCTCTTTTACTGCATTAGGACAACACGATTCCTCTGTTACTTGTTGCGGTAGTTGAACCCCTTATCCTCTGCATGACCTGTCATTGCCACAGTAAATAGATGAAACCCACTAGCATGAGTAGGAGTTGTTTGAGCCCTGATGTGCCTACTCATTCATGTTTGTTTGTCATGCCCGCTACTGCTTAGAGTTGAGTCAGGTCTGATTCATCGGGAATGAATCGGAGGTGTGTGAACATGTCCTACTGTTGAGAGCTAAATGTGTGAACACGATTTGGTAAAGGTAGCGGTGAGAGGCCATGTAGGAGTACATGGTGGGTTGTCTCATTGGAGCCGTCCTTAGGAACTGAGTTCTGTGTTTGTGATCCATGAAACAGTTACTACCACACATTGGGCCCGAAACAAATGGACCCTCTCGGCTTCTTAATCACCCTAGTACTCTGTCCAGGAGTTGCAACTAGTTTCTGGTGTTTGTAGGTTATGTGTTGGCGGCCGTGCGTAGCGCTGACCCTAGGGGTGGGCTATGTTGCGGTAGATACACTGTGGCATGATGTACCGGGCGCCCGTTTGGTGTCTCGGGAACCCTGTGAACATCGTTCGGGGCCGTATGTGGAAACCTCGGCCGGACTCCCTGCGGATGGAACCTGGATAGGCGATAAACCTGGACTAGAGACTTAGGTGTTTAGGTAGGCCGTGGCCAACACCCTCGTTGGGCTTCCGCTTGAAGGTTGCCGAGTACATGTGTAAACGACGGTAAGTGGTGGGAGCGTGTGTGAAGAAGTACACCCCTGTAGGGTTATCATTATCTATTCGAATAGCCGGATTCCTCGGATATGGAAACTTGGACCCCTTGCATAGTTCATAGACGAGTGAAAGTGGATACTCTAAAACTCGCAAGATAAGTGTGAGTGCTATGGATGGCCTTCTCGTAGGGAGACGGGAGCGGATCCATAGTGGTGTATTGAATGGTGAATATGTGGACTCGTGTGCGCCACCTCAAAAGAGTTGCTTGCAGTCATAGTTCAGGTTAGCCACTGAGTCAAAGCTGGCTTACTGCAGTTAAACTCCACCGCCCCCCCTTGTTGATACCGATGCATATGTAGCTAGTTCTGATGTAAGTCTTGCTGGGTACATTTGTACTCACGTTTGCCTATTTTATGTTTTGCAGAGAGACGTCAGTCTCGCTAGTAGTTCCGCGTGGACTTCAACGTTTAGCTTGATACCTCAGCTACGATCTTGTGCCCTTGGCAGGATCTGGTAGATAGTCAGGCTTCTCAGCCTTCTTCGTTTGTAGTTGTCTATACTCAGACAAGTTAAGCTTTTGCATGTCCTTGTTGCTTGTATGCTCTGTATGTTGGGTCATAAGACCCATGTTTGTAATATCTCGCTCCTCAGAGCCTAATGAATAAATACTTTGAGTCGTAGAGTTATGTTGTGATGCCATGTTGTATTTACACATATCGAGCATATTGTGTGTATGACTGAAATGCTTGGTATGTGTGGGATCCGATAATCTAGTTGTTTATCCTTGGCAGCCTCTCTTATGGGGAAATGTAGTCCAGTGCTTCCTTGAGCCATAGTAGTCCGCTACAGCCCGGTTCACCGGAGTCCTGCTAGCCCAGCACTACTGCTCAGATCACTTGACTGGCCGGCATGTGTTTCACTTCGTTCCTGTGTCTGTCCCTTCGGGGAAATGTCACGCGGTGACATCCGGAGTCCTGTTAGCCCAGCGCTACAGCCCGGATTCACACGCTATTGACCGACATGCTCGATGTGATTCATGTATGCCTGTCCCCATAGGTTAGTGCCGCTTTGGGTTCACGACTAGCCATGTTGGCCTGGGTTCTCTGTCATATGGATGCTAGCGACATTATCATATACGTGAGCCAAAAGGCGCAAACGGTCCCGGGCCATGGTAAGGCGACACCCGTGGGAATACCGTGCGTGAGGCTGCAAAGTGATATGAGGTGTTACCGGCTAGATCGATGTGACTTGGAATCGGGGTCCTGACATGGTAGTACCCTGTAATGGATTTCGGACAAAATGAATATGAGTTTTGTCTCGATATGTGTGATGCCCCAAGAGTATGTGGGATGAAGTTGGAGACCGTCAGTTGTTTGGACCAAAGGTGATCAAGGAGTCCAAAGAGAATGTTAAGTTGATTCGAGATAGACTGAAGGTAGCTCAGTCCAGGACGAAGAGTTATGCAGACTCAAAGAAAAATGCAAGGAGGTAGCCTATGAAATTGGAGATAGAGCATGTCTTCGTGTGTCCCCTCTGCGAGGAGTTAAATGAATTGGAGTTAAGGGAAAGTTAGCCCCCAGATTTGTAGGACCATACCGAGTTTTGGAGCGTATGGGAGAAGTGGCCAACAAGCTGGAGTCACCCGAAGGACTGTCAGGAGTTCAAGATGTGTTTCACGTTTCCCAGTTGAAGAAGTGCCATGCAGAGATGGCCAATATTCCCCTGTAAGGATGCTTGACCCTGGAAAGGATAATGATGTTCCACAAAGTGGAATATGGACTTCATGAGTATAAATTTTATCTCGATATGTGGGATATCCCACGAGGGTGGAGAGATGAATTACCATTGGATATAAAGGAGGTATGATGTTGGAAATATGGATCAAGGGAAATTCCCTGATGAGTCTGAGTAATCATGTCCTAGTTTGGTGCCAATAGAAGGAAGGAAGACATTACAATTGGATGGATTTAAGAATACTAGGAAGTTGGAAGTTGGAATAATGATCAGTTGCCCGATGATAAGTTCAAGGACTACAAGTGATGAGATGGGCCATAACCCACAGGCCCCAGGACCTGCCAAGAAGCAAGCACATTTTGCTGAAGGAAAAAAACCCTGGAAGGAGTTACGACTTATCAACCGACGATTTTATAGGAGTTTACGCAAAACCTGAGAGTGGTGAAGGAACGATAGATGTTTGTTTGGCTTGCAGAATCAATGGATTATTCCGAACGCAGTTCGTGGACAAGAGAAATTCTGCAATGCTTGTGAGGATGACCGAGTGTTAGAATGCGAGATTCGCTAAACCGTATACAAGGTAATGATTTGGGTGCGGGATGGATTGATCACCATACCGACTTACTCTTATTATTCGCCTTACTATGTGGGATGGTAAATCTGAGTAACTTACCTATAGTAGAGAGACGACGATCAAAATCCTGTTTAAACCTTAGAATGGTATAGCAATTTTTCCCTTGTATAAGGCAGCTTTTGCCAACCGTAGGTTATACGGTGAGGATCAACCCAGACCCATTTCCTACAGGAGAAACCATAAATTGTTGACCACCATGAGAGATATCGATAGTTGATTAGTATTGGCGCCAGACCCGTCAGCTAAGAAGACCCAGTCTCAGAATAACCTTACCAGGATGAAAGTACCCAAGAATTGAGGAAAAGGTTATGCCACTACCGAAAGAGCCCAGATAAGGAATTATCCTGAAGATCTGAGAAGACCAACACTGTTAACAATATGGATGAAGTATATGAGTTTTGATGAAACCGTAACCATACTTCTAAGGGTGGTAGCACCCCAGACCCCGGAGATGATTGATGAAATTTTGAAGAGACCCCGAACCTAACCTTTTCTTTCTAGCCTCTCCGAATCTCGAGGACGAGATTCCTTTTAAGGGTGGTAGGTTGGTAACATCCCAAAATTCTAAATTTTGGAATGTTATAATAAATAGATAGATTTGATTGATTGTTTGATTGATTGTCTGAAAGTGAGTGAATTCAAAACTTTTTGGAAGTTAAATGAGAGGGAATAAAAGGACTTTCCCAAACTTTCATATTTGCTTTATGATCTCCATGAATTCAAATTATTTTCAAATACAAAACCCTTGAGCGAAGATGATATGACTTCTTCCATTTAAATTAAATGAAAGGGTATTTGAAAATAATTGAATTTCATTTGGAAATATTTCAATTCATAAACTTCATGCAGCTCAATGATTTTCATGAGAGAAGATAAAATGACTTCTTCAAATTATATGAAATATGAGTTGGGAGTTTCAAAGAATTAAATTCAAAGTTCTTTTGAATTTATTTTCAATTTGGAGTTATTTGAGTTTTATTCAAATTATTTTTCTCCAAAATAAAAATCTATGGAAAATAGGGTAACATGATTCCCTACAATAGAAAATTGGAGAAAAATTAATTTGAAATCATTTTGGTATTTTTAAAATGATTTTTGTTGGATTTTAATAGACCAGTAGCACTCTTTGAATTATTTGAATTTGTGCGGATTTTATTTGGCATTATAAAAATGTCCATGTTGTAGAAAATCTCTTTCTGCAAATTTTGGTATATTATATGCCTATATAATATATTTTTTATTTCTATTTGTTTTATTCTGTTTTGTTTGTCTGGAAAAAAATCTTTATTAAAAAAATCTCTTTTCCGCCGACTGGGCCGGCCCAGCACCCAACCGGGCCAGGCCAAGCCAACCGAGCCGTCCCTGAGCTCCCGCGGGACTCCTCCCGCACGCCAACCGCCGCCGCCATGGACGCCGTGCCGCCTCCGGCCTCCTCTGCCCCCTCCCCCACGCCACCTTGCCCCCCCTCCTATATATTCGGGCGCCCCGGGCCCCTCTCTCTCTCTCTCTCGCCGCGCCGCCCCTCACCTCGCGCCGCCACCGCATCTCTCGCATCGCGCCGCCGCCCTTGCGCTGCATCTCGTCGCTGCGCCTTGCCGTCTCTGCCGCGACGCAGCAGCCGCCTCTCGCCGCCTTGCCGCGCTGCCCTCGCCCCTCGCCGCCTCGCTGCCGCGCCGGATCCGCCGACGCCGAAGCTCGCCGGACTCGCCGGAGTCCGCAGCCTCACCGGAGAGCCTCCGGTTTTCCGCCGAAGACCGCCGAACCGCCTGTCGGGACCCCGATCCTAGGTCACACCGATCTAGCATGTAACACTTCATATCACTTTGCGGCCTCACGCACGGTATTCCCACGGGTGCCACCTTACCTGGCCCGGGACCGTTTGCGCCTTTTGGCTCACGTATATGATAGTGTCGCTAGCATCTATATGACAGAGAACCTGGGCCGACATGACTAGTCGTGAACCCAAAGTAGCACTAACTTACAGGGACAGGCATACATGAATCAACCTCGAGCATGTCGGTCAACAGGGTATGAATCCGGGCTGTAGCACTGGGCTAACAGGACTCCGGGAACCCAGGCTGTAGCAGGCTAGGCAGGACTCCGGATGTCACCGCGTGACATTTCCCCAAAGGGACAGACACAGGAACGAAGTGAATCACATGCCGGCCAGTCAAGTGTTCCGGAGTAGTAGTGCTGGGCTAGCAGCACTCTGGTGAACCGGGCTGTAGCGGACTACTATGGCTCATGGAAGCACAAGACTACATTTCCCCATAAGAGAGGCTACCAGAGGTAAACCACTAGGTTGTCGGATCCCACACATAGCAATACACGTTACACGTACGCATAACATGCAAGTATGTGTTGTACAACATGGCATCACAACATAACTCAAACTCATATAGATAAACGCCCAGAAGAGCCACATAGCATCAATACAAACAGGGGTCTCATGACCCATCATTCAGAGCATACAAGCAACGAAAGCATTACATGTCTGAGTACAGACAACTACAAAAGGCAAAGACTAAGAAGCCTGACTAAACATGACCCTCCCAAGGGTACAAGATCGTAGCTGGGATACAAGCTACTCGTCGAGCGTAACCAACTACAAAACATAAATAAGCAAACGTGAGTACAAAGGTACTCAGCAAGTCTTACATCAGAACTATCTACATATGCAACATTATCAACAAAGGGGGGGTGGAGTTAACAGCAGCAAGCCAGCTTTGACTCAGTGGCTAGCCTATACTACGAGTATCAGAAACTTCTTTGAGGTGAGAAGACGCACACGAGTCCACATATTCACCATATCAATACTCCACTATGGATCCGTTCCTATCTTCCAACGAGAAGGCCATCCATACCACTCACGCTTATCTTGCGGATTTTAGAGTATCCACTTCAAGTTGTCTATGTACTACATAAGTCCTCCAAGTTTCCATATCCGAGGAAAACGGCTATTCGAATAGATAATGTTGACCCTGCAGGGGTGTACTTCGTCACACACGCTCTCGCCACTTATAGCCCTGTACACGTCATGTACCTCGGCAACCTTCAAGCGGATGCCGGGCGAGGGTGTCGGCCACGACCTAACTAACCACACAAGTCTCTCGTCCAGGTTTATCGCCTATTCGGGTTCCATCCGCAAGGAGATCCGGCCGGGGTGTCGCTCACGGCCCCAAACAATGTGTGCAGGGTTCCCAAGCCCACCATCCAGGTGCCACTTGGTACACCGTGCCACGGTGCCTAGTCTGTCCCAAGCCCGTCCCGACGGACACCACCTGGTAGACAAGTAGCACTACCTACAAACGCCAGAAACTAGTTGCAACACCTGGACAGAGATCAAGCGGATTAATAAGCCGAGAGGGGCCGGATAACCGGAACCCAATGTGTGGTAGTAACTGGACTTGGATAACATACACAGAACTCAGTGCTTAAGGACGGTTCCAATGAGACAACCCACCATGTACTCCTACATGGCCTCTCATCGCTACCTTTACCAAAACGTGTTCACACGCTTAGCCTTTATCGGTAGGACATGTTCACCACTCCGATTCATTCCCGATGAATCAGACCTGACACAACTCTAAGCATAGCTGGCATAAAGAAAAACAAGCATGGATGAGCAGGCACATCAAGGCTCAAGCAACTCCTACTCATGCTAGTGGGTTTCAACTATTTACTGTGGCAATGACAGGTCATGCAGAGGAATGGGTTCAGCTACCGCAGCAGAAAATAGCAGTTTGAATCATTGTTATCCTAATGCAGTAAAAGGAGGAGGAGCGAGAGAGTGGAATATATCGAGATGCTCAAGGGGGTTTGCTTGCCTGATAGATCCACGAAGAAGCACTGCTCCTCAGACAGGTACTCGGGACACCTTCTGGAGTAGAACCTATCGAGAGGGGACGGTGCTGGCAATCAATAAACAACCATATGCAACAATATGATGCATGAAGATGACATTTCAAAGATGCTATGATTTGCCCTAATGCATCTAGCATCAATTTGGTTGAAGTCCATATGAACCAAGGGTTCATATGCAAACCCCAAATTAAATATATAACATGCCATCATTACGTTTTCACTTATATAGCAAGTATAAGTTGGTTTTTCATGCATGAAACTAACATAAATGGATTCCTTGCATTTTTCTGATGATTTTTCGTATATAATTTATTTCATTCTGAGCTACGGTTTAATTTCTATGAATTTTAGAAGTTTTAACTATTTTCTGAAATTTCCTAATTTATTTTAAATCCAGAAAATAGTTTATTGCATCAGCGTGACGTCACAAAGGCGTCAGCAGGGCTGACCAGGTCAAACCTGACGTGTGGGGACCACACATCAGTGACACTGGGGTTAACCCCGGGTCAAACCCGCACTGACCAGGGTTTGACTTGGCTCTGGGGCCCACTGTCAGTCTCAGGGGGGGATTAGGCTGCGGGATTAGTCCTAATGACCAGGCCATGTCGGCAGTCGCCGGAGTTTGGCCGGCGACGACCAAACCGCACGGCGGTGCTTCGCCGGAATGCGCTACAGGCGGCGGGTGGACGCGCGAAGGCCACCAGAAGATAGCCCGCACACGCTCGCATCTAGCTGGCCGCTCGGGAGGCCGCGGGGTCACCGGAAACGACGGCCACGACCATGGAGGCGGCGGCCGGAGTTCGGTGGTGCACAGGCACGGGGCTACGGAGCACGAGGAGCCCGACTGGGGTTGTCTACGGCTTCCTGGCGTAACCAGGAGCACGACCGTGCACTCGGGTGCGACTACCGCGAACTAAAGTGACGGCGGCGAAGAGGACGCCGGCGGTGAGCTCACGGCATGGTGGGCCCAGAGCTAGCGAGCATAAACGAGGGAGAGAGGAGACGGGTTCGACGTGGAAGCTCACGGAGAGGCTACCGGAGGGGTCGGCGGGCGCGGGGACGGCCGGTGGGCAGCGAATCGACGCCGAGGATCTCCGGGCACCGAGGTTGAAGAAGACGTCGGGGACGATGTTGTGGTGCTTCCCTGGTTGCTTGGCTCGGCGTGGATGAAGAAGACGATGGTGCGGAGCTCGAGGTCTCATCGGCAGGTAGTGGGGTGGCCGGTGGCCATGTCTACGGCGAGCGGCGGTCCCGGGTGTGCTCGGCGGCGCGAGGAAGAGGGGCCAGAGGAAGGGGACGAGGCAGAGGAAGGAGGGGAAAGTGAGAGGGGGTCGTCATCATCTCCTGGGCGTGCAGGTGGACTCGGGGAAGGATAGCCAGCGCGAAGCAGGAGGTGGCGCGCTCGGCCGCGTGCGAGGTCTCTCCCTCCGCCTACTGGCAGAGGTTGAAGATGACTAGCAAGCCACCGGGTGGGCTCGGCCGGCCAGTGGGCCGCCAGGTAAGTGGCCTGGGTAGGTGTTTTTCTTATTTCCTGTTTTCTTTTTCTATTTCTAACATTTGTTTTGGATCCAAAAGAAATGTTAAAACACTTCCATAAATGCTGAAAATATTTGTGGCATCTAGATATAATATTCCAGAGGCCCTCACCAATTCCCAACATTTTTGGAGCCAATAAAATATTTATATAATTTAACAGCTCCAAATCAAATATTTATGCATTGATTCAAAAAATCCAAAATGTGTAGCAAAAATGTGCATCACTTCTGGTTGTTGTTCCCAACATTATCCAAAGAGCATGAACATTTTTGAATAGCATTTTGGGTTCATTGAAAATCCATTTTAAAGTTGAACCTATTTGAATTTGCTTTGGTGCTAGGGTTTGAAACATCCCCATTTCAACTTCATTTAAAATTTAAACATGATGCACAAAGCAAGCCTAGGATCATACCAGAACTAGGGATGTGACAACTCGCCCCCACTCGAAAAAATCTCGTCTCGAGATTCAGGAGTTCGCGGAAAGAAAGCGGGGTACTCAAGTCGAAGACGATCTTCTCGCTCCCAAGTAGCTTCTCTCTCGGCATGGTGAGACCACTGAACCTTGAGAAACTTGATGTTATGACGTTGAGTGACACGCTCTTCTTGATCCAGAATGCGGACGGGGTACTCTCGATAAGTAAGGTTATCTTGGAGATCAAGCATTTTGTGGTCCACTCCGCGGATGGGATCCGAGAAGCAACGCCTGAGTTGAGAGACGTGGAAGACATCATGAACTCGAGAAATATGTGGGGGTAGTTCCAACTGGTAGGCAACCTCTCCTCGTTTAGCGAGAATGCGAGAAGGACCAATGTAGCGAGGAGCCAACTTGCCCTTGATACTGAAACGATGTGTACCCTTCAAAGGAGTAACCCGAAGGTAAGCCTTGTCGCCAACTTCATAAGCCACTTCCTTATGACGACGGTCATACTGGCTCTTTTGATGAGATTGGGCTGTTTTCAAATTCTCACGAATGATGTGAACTTGCTCTTCTGCCTCCTGGATCATATCCGGTCCAAAGAATTGTCTTTCACCGGTTTCTGACCAGTTCAAAGGTGTTCGACATCTTCGTCCATACAGAATCTCGAAGGGTGCTTTCTTAAGACTGGGTTGGTAGCTATTGTTATAAGCAAACTCGGCAAAGGGAAGACATTTCTCCCAATCCATACCGAATGAGATAACGCAAGCTCTAAGCATGTCTTCGAGAATTTGGTTGACCCTCTAAGCATGTCTTCGAGAATTTGGTTGACCCTTTCCACCTGACCACTTGATTGAGGGTGGAAAGTGGTACTGAAGGAAAGATGGGTGCCCATGGCAGTTTGGAAACTTTCCCAGAAATGAGAGGTGAAAAGACTGCCACGGTCTGAATTGATCTCTAGTGGAACACCATGGAGTGACACTATTTGGGAGATATATAAGTCAGAGAGCTGACTAGCAGTGATACTCTCTCGAATAGGTAGGAAGTGAGCCACTTTGGAGAGAAGATCAATGACTATGAAGATAGCATTATTTCCTTTCTTGGTCCTGGGAAAGCCGGTGATGAAGTCCATACCAACTTTGTCCCATTTCCACTCGGGAATAGCTAAAGGTTGAAGGGTGCCAGCAGGTCTCTGATGCTCTGCCTTAACGCGACGACAAACGTCACAGTTGGCAATATACTGAGTGATTTCTCTCTTCATCCTAGTCCACCAGAACCTCTGGCATAGGTCCTGATACATCTTTGTACTACCGGGATGAATTGTGAGAGGGGATTCATGGGCCTCCTTAAGGATCAGTTGCTGCATCTGTTGACATTTGGGAACCACCAAACGGTTTCCAAAGTAAACAACACCTCGTTCATCCATAGAGAAACAGCCAGCAACTCCCTTGGAAATATTCTTCTGGATTCGGGAAATTCCCTATCATGTTTCTGAGCCTCTATGATCTGATCCGTAAGGGTAGGTTTCGCTACCAAGGTAGAAAGGGAACCATGAGGAGCTATGTGAAGGTTAAGCTTACAGAATTCCTCATGGAGGGGTGGTTGACATTGTTTCAACATGAGGTTGTTGCAATAGGATTTACGACTTAAAGCATCAGCCATGACATTGGCTTTACCTGGGGTGTAGGTGATCCCTAAGTCGTAATCCGAGATCAACTCCAACCAACGTCTCTGTCTGAGATTCAGATCCGGTTGGGTGAAGATATACTTGAGACTCTGATGGTCAGTGTAGATTTCGCAACGGTTACCAAGAAGGTAATATCGCCAAGTCTTAAGTGCATAGACTACGGCTGCAAGCTCTAGATCATGTGTAGGATAATTTTCCTCATGTGGATGCAACTGTCGAGATGCATAGGCAATCACATGACGATCCTGCATAAGAATGCAACCTAGTCCTTGACGCGAAGCGTCGCAATAGATAACAAAGTCTTTAGTGAAATCCGGTGGCATGAGTATGGGCGTAGAAGTCAGGCGTATTTTCAGTTCCTGAAAACTGTGCTCACACTGTGGGGTCCACTCAAACCTTTTATCTTTCTTGAGAAGCTCCATGAGGGGTTTGGCCACTTTGGAGAAGTTTTCAATGAAGCGGAGAAAATAACTGGCTAGACCAAGGAAACTCCTAACTTGTTTGACCGATTCGGGTGGAGTCCAATCGAGAACGGCTTTGACTCTCTCGGGGTTGACAGCAATGCCCTTACCAGAGATCACGTGGCCCAGATAGGTCACTTCTGGCAACCAAAATTCACACTTGGAGAACTTGGCATAAAGGCGGTGCTCTCTGAGTTTACCTAACACAAGCCTAAGATGTTCGGCATGCTCTTCCTCGTTCTTCGAGTAAATAAGAATATCATCAAGATAAACCACGACGAACTTATCTAAGTACTCCATAAAGATCGAGTTCATCAAGCGGGAGAAAGTAGCTGGAGCATTGGTTAGGCCGAAAGACATCACGGTGTACTCGTATTGACCATAACGAGTGACAAAGGCCGTTTTGGGGATGTCCCCGTTTCTGATTTTGATTTGGTGGTAGCCTAACCTCAAATCCATCTTGGAAAAGACTGAGGATCCAGCGAGCTGATCATACAGGTCGTTGATCCTGGGGAGCGGATACTTGTTCTTTATCGTGACCAAATTAACGGGACGATAATCTACAACCATCCGATCCGTACCATCCTTCTTCTTGACGAAGAGGACAGGACAAGCCCAAGGAGAGAACTGGGACGGATGAAACCCTTTTGCAAGGACTCATCAAGTTGTTTCTTAAGCTCGGCTAACTCCAAAGGTGCCATCTTGTATGGTCTCCTAGAGATTGGAACAGTTCCTGGGATAAGTTCTATGACAAACTCTACATCTCTGTCAGGTGGGACACCTGGCAGTTCTTCTGGAAAAACATCCGGGAAATCACGGACTACCGGAATATCTTCAAGGTCTGGAAGAGGGCTGGCATTAAGAGAATAGAGTTGACGCCTTGCAACTCTAGTGGAGACAGTGACTATTTTGCCAGATGGATGTGTAAGTTGAACAGATCTAGTGTAACAATCGATCTTGGCATGATGAGCTGTCATCCAGTCCATACCCAAGATGATGTTAATATCTGAGGACTTTAGAGATATCAAAGAAGCAAGGAATACCAGTCTGTTAACAAGGATTTCATTACCATGGCTTACCTTGGAGGTTTGCCATTTGGAACCAGGAGTCTGGATTATTAGTGGAGTCGGCATATCACAAAATGACATGTCGTGCAACCGAGCGTATCCTTCGTATATGAAGGAGTGGGATGCTCCAGTATCGAACAGAACTGAAGCTGGGTGACAATTGACAAGAAGCGTACCCAGTACGACGTCGGGATCATCTTGAGCTTCTGTAGCTGAGACATGGTGCACACATGCTCATTCAATGGAGGCTGGCTTGGTACTGATCATCTTGTCTGATGGCTTTTCACGGCCAACAGACCTCTCAGACTGGGGTGGAGTAAAACTAGACTGAGGACAGTCACGTGAGTAGTGTCCCGGTTCTCTGCAGGTGAAGCAAGTTCCTGAGGTAGGACGTGGACCTACATTGGCAAGTGGTCCACTAATAGGCCTGGGTGGAGCACGTTGCTGAGTTGGGTGAGGCGCCACATCGGATGGCCTTGGTGCATATCCAGGTGGAAGAGCCGAGTTCGGAATCCAAATCCGTCGCTTCTGAGAGCCAGAGCGGGAGGAAGAACCCAGATCACGGTTGTGCTTACGAGACTCCTCGTAAGTGAGCTGAGCGGTCTCTGCATTAATGGCCTTGTTCACAAGAGCCTGGAAAGTATCACAATGATGCAGGTGGAGATCACGATGCAACTTAGGGTTGAGACCCTTCCGGAACCTAGCCTGCTTCTTAGCGTCCGTGGACACTTCTTCTGTAGCATAGCGGGCGAGGCTTCCAAACTCTCTACTGTAAGCATCAACAGGCAACTTACCCTGGGCAAAACTACAGAACTCTTCCTTCTTGCAGTCAATGAGAGCCTGAGGAATGTGGTGCTCACGAAAAGCCTCGGTGAAATCCCTCCAGGTAGGAAACTGACCAGCTGGAAGCATAGCCTCATAGCTCTGCCACCAAATACTAGCAGGACCTTTCAGGTGATAGGTAGCATAGGTGACCTTGTCACCTTCAGCTACGCTCGCAGAATGCAACTTGTGAGTGATGCTCCAGAGCCAGTAATCTGCATCGAGTGGCTCAATGGAATGATGGAAGGTGGGTGGTTTCAGACCAATGAAGTCGGTGATGGAAACCAACTTCTTACGCTGATGTGCGGTGTTCTGCTCAATCTGTGCCAGCAAGTGGTTAGTCTCACGCTTGTTCCTCTCAGATGCTAACAAGAACTCTGCCATCAAAGGTTGGTCAGGAGGATCCTCGTCCCTACCATCTCCGTGATTCTTGCTATGAGCAACTGAACCTCGGTTAGCAGACGACATCCTGGCACAGAAACCAAGGAAACAAGGATGGAATTAGCATCGACATAGGGATGCGGAATGTAATGCAAAAGCATTGGAAATTCTTGAAATCCTGGGACAATTTTGGCAGCATAACGGCTGTAAATGCTCAAAAGGATTTTTGAGACATTCATCAAAGGAATAGCATAATCAATCAGCATCATAACATAAAGGTTTTGGGTCAAACTGAGGACACACGGAAGTAGTAGAACTGTAAGGAGACACAACCCAACAACCCTAAGACTTTACGGTTTAGTAACACGTCATCCTGAGAGATAGAGGAGAAGCCTAGGCCTTAACCCTCATAGAAAAGAAGAGGCTAACTCAGAAAGAATGACATGAGGTAAAGGAGTAAAAAGAGCCTTACGTTCCCTTCCACAATCAATTCCCTTATATAACTAAAGCATTTCTAGACTCAGCTTCGACCAGTTTGGCTTGGTAATCCTACAGTCAGTCAGGTTCTGATACCAACGCTGTCGGGACCCCGATCCTAGGTCACACTGATCTAGCATGTAACACTTCATATCACTTTGCGGCCTCACGCACGGTATTCCCACGGGTGCCACCTTACCTGGCCCGGGACCGTTTGCGCCTTTTGGCTCACGTATATGATAGTGTCGCTAGCATCTATATGACAGAGAACCTGGGCCGACATGACTAGTCGTGAACCCAAAGTAGCACTAACTTACAGGGACAGGCATACATGAATCAACCTCGAGCATGTCGGTCAACAGCGTATGAATCCGGGCTGTAGCACTGGGCTAACAGGACTCCGGGAACCCGGGCTGTAGCAGGCTAGGAAGGACTCCGGATGTCACCGCGTGACATTTCCCCAAAGGGACAGACACAGGAACAAAGTGAATCACATGCCGGCCAGTCAAGTGTTCCGGAGCATTAGTGCTGGGCTAGCAGGACTCCGGTGAACCGGGCTGTAGCGGACTACTATGGCTCATGGAAGCACAAGACTACATTTCCCCATAAGAGAGGCTACCAGAGGTAAACCACTAGGTTGTCGGATCCCACACATAGCAATACACGTTACACGTACGCATAACATGCAAGTATGTGTTGTACAACATGGCATCACAACATAACTCAAACTCATATAGATAAAGGCCCAGAAGAGCCACATAGCATCTCAATACAAACAGGGGTCTCATGACCCATCATTCAGAGCATACAAGCAACGGAAGCATTACATGTCTGAGTACAGACAACTACAAAAGGAAAAGACTAAGAAGCCTGACTAAACACGACCCTCCCAAGGGTACAAGATCGTAGCTGGGATACAAGCTACTCGTCGAAGCCACTAGTGTAACCAACTGCAAAACATAAATAAGCAAACGTGAGTACAAAGGTACTCAGCAAGTCTTACATCAGAACTATCTACATATGCAACATTATCAACAAAGGGGGTGGTGGAGTTAACAGCAGCAAGCCAGCTTTGACTCAGTGGCTAGCCTATACTACGAGTATCAGAAACTTCTTTGAGGTGAGAAGACGCACACGAGTCCACATATTCACCATATCAATACTCCACTATGGATCCGTTCCCGTCTTCCTACGAGAAGGCCATCAATAGCACTCACGCTTATCTTGTGGATTTTAGAGTATCCACTTCAAGTTGTCTATGTACTACATAAGTCCTCCAAGTTTCCATATCCGAGGAAAATGGCTATTCGAATAGATAATGTTGACCCTGCAGGGGTGTACTTCGTCACACATGCTCTCGCCACTTATAGCCCTGTACACGTCATGTACCTCGGCAACCTTCAAGCGGATGCCGGGCGAGGGTGTCGGCCACGACCTGACTAACCACACAAGTCTCTCGTCCGGGTTTATCGCCTATTCGGGTTCCATCCGCAAGGAGATCCGGCCGGGGTGTCGCTCACGGCCCCAAACGATGTGTGCAGGGTTCCCAAGCCCACCATCCGGGTGCCACTTGGTACACCGTGCCACGGTTCCTAGTCTGGCCCAAGCCCGTCCCGACGGACACCACCTGGTAGACAAGTAGCACTACCTACAAACGCCAGAAACTAGTTGCAACTCCTGGACAAGAGATCAAGCGGATTAATAAGCCGAGAGGGGCCGGATAACCGGAACCCAATGTGTGGTAGTAACTGGACTTGGATAACATACACAGAACTCAGTGCTTAAGGATGGTTCCAATGAGACAACCCACCATGTACTCCTACATGGCCTGTCATCGCTACCTTTACCAAAACGTGTTCACACACTTAGCCTTTATCGGTAGGACATGTTCACCACTCCGATTCATTCCTGATGAATCAGACCAGACACAACTCTAAGCATAGCTGGCATAAAGAAAAACAAGCATGGATGAGCAGGCACATCAAGGCTCAAGCAACTCCTACTCATGCTAGTGGGTTTCAACTATTTACTGTGGCAATGACAGGTCATGCAGAGGAATGGGTTCAGCTACCGCAGCAGAAAATAGCAGTTTGAATCGTTGTTGTCCTAATGCAGTAAAAGGAGCAAGAGCGAGAGAGTGGAATTTATCGAGATGCTCAAGGGGGTTTGCTTGCCTAATAGATCCACAAAGAAGCACTGCTCCTCAGACAGGTACTCGGGACACCTTCCGGAGTAGAACCTATCGAGAGGGGACGGTGCCGGCAATCAATAAACAACCATATGCAACAATATGATGCATGAAGATGACATTTCAAATATGTTATGATTTGCCCTAATGCATCTAGCATCAATTTGGTTGAAGTCCATATGAACCAATGGTTCATATGCAAACCCCAAATTAAATATATAACATGCCATTATTATGTTTTCACTTATACAACAAGTATAAGTTGGTTTTTCATGCATGAAACTAGCATAAATGGATTCCTTGCATTTTTCTGATGTTTTTTCATATATAATTTATTTCATTCTGAGCTACGGTTTAATTTCTATGAATTTTAGAAGTTTTAACTATTTTCTGAAATTTCCTAATTTATTTCAAATCCAGAAAATAGTTTATTGTGTCAGCGTGACGTCACAGAGGTGTCAGCAGGGCTGACCAGGTCAAACCTGACGTGTGGGGACCACACGTCAGTGACACTGGGGTTAACCCCAGGTCAAACCCGCACTGACCAGGGTTTGACTTGGCTCTGGGGCCCACTGTCAGTCTCAGGGGGGGATTAGGCTGCGGGATTAGTCCTAATGACCAGGCCACGTCGGCAGTCGCCGGAGTTCAGCCGGCGACGACCAAACCGCACGGCGGTGCTTCGCCGGAATGCGCTACAGGCGGCGGGTGGACGCGCGAAGGCCACCAGAAGATAGCCCGCACACGCCCGCATCTAGCTGGCTGCTCGGGAGGCCGTGTGGTCACCGGAAACGACGGCCACGACCATGGAGGCGGCGGCCGGAGTTCGGTGGTGCACAGGCACGGGGCTACGGAGCACGAGGAGCCCGACTGGGGTTGTCTACGGCTTCCTGGCGTAACCAGGAGCACGACCGTGCGCTCGGGTGCGACTACCGCGAACTAAAGTGACAGCGGCGAAGAGGACGCCGGCGGTGAGCTCACGGCATGGCGGGGACCGGAGCTAGCGAGCATAAACGAGAGAGAGAGGAGACGGGTTCGACGTGGAAGCTCACGGAGAGGCTACCGGAGGGGTCGGCGGGCGCGGGGATGGCCGGTGGGCAGCGAATCGACGCCGAGGATCTCCGGGCACCGAGGTTGAAGAAGACGTCGGGGACGATGTTGTGGTGCTTCCCTGGTTGCTTGGCTCGGCGTGGATGAAGAAGACGACGGTGCGGAGCTCGAGGTCTCGTCGGCAGGTAGTGGGGTGGCCGGTGGCTATGTCTACGGCGAGCGGCGGTACTGGGTGTGCTCGGCGGCGCGAGGAAGAGGGGCCAGAGGAAGGGGACGAGGTAGAGGAAGGAGGGGAAAGTGAGAGGGGGTCATCCTCATCTCCTGGGCGTGCAGGTGGACTCTGGGAAGGATAGCCAGCGCGAAGTAGGAGGTGGCGCGCTCGGCCGCGTGCGAGGTCTCTCCCTCTGTCTACTGGCAGAGGTTGAAGATGACTGGCAAGCCGCCAGGTGGGCTCGGTCGGCCAGTGGGCCGCCAGGTAAGTGGCCTGGGTAGGTGTTTTTCTTATTTCCTGTTTTCTTTTTCTATTTCTAACATTTGTTTTGGATCCAAAAGAAATGTTAAAACACTTCCATAAATGCTGAAAATATTTGTGGCATCTAGATATAATATTCCAGAGGCCCTCACCAATTCCCAACATTTTTGGAGCCAATAAAATATTTATATAATTTAATAGCTCCAAATCAAATATTTATGCATTGATTCAAAAATCCAAAATGTGTAGCAAAAATGTGCATCACTTCTGGTTGTTGTTCCCAACATTATCCAAAGAGCATGAACATTTTTTAATAGCATTTTGGGTTCATTGAAAATCCATTTTAAAGTTGAACCTATTTGAATTTGCTTTGGTGCTAGGGTTTGAAACATCCCCATTTCAACTTCATTTAAAATTTAAACATGATGCATAAAGCAAGCCTAGGATCATACCAGAACTAGGGATGTGACACCGCCAAGGACCGGTATAAAAAAAACCGAACCCTAGATCGGTTATTTTGTTTGGTCTTCTCGGTTTTTCTTAAAACGCGGTTTTTCTTTTAGTCTAGTTATTTAACGAGCGTTCGTCGTTTAGACCTCTGTAACGAATGGTTTTCGTCGGTTTAGGTTCTATAGCGAGCGTCCGCTCGATAGATTTTTCTTTTTCTTTTTAATTTCCGGCCAAGGACCTATTCGTGATAATTTTCTTCACAGATTAGTCCCTGTACTTCAAACGACCACATCTTTTTACTCGTTTATCTAAATCCAAGGAAACCAATGCCCACGTCTTCGTTATGATCTCCTCTATCCAGTAATCCAACTCAAACATGTTTTTGAAAAGTTTAAAATTTGAATTAGATCATATTTGAATTCAAACTTCGTTTGATCATAACTTGAGTTTCGTAGCTCCGTTTGAGTTGATTCTTTTTGGAAATCGAAGCTCTTGACCTAAACTTTCTGATAAGGCCAAATTAATGTAATTTTGGTACTGTTAGAAATTGTTTTATGTTGCAAGAGTTATTTGCTTGGTTTTGATGTTTTCCGAATTGTCTTCTTCGATCTTTCTGATCTTTGAGTGATTGCTTATGTGTGGTTACTATTGCTTGCTTACGATAGATTGACCGGAGTGAGACGAGTAGATCTATCAAGAGTTTTGAGTGCGAATCATCTTCATCAACATTGCAGGCAAGTTCACACTTTGATCATATCCCCTTTCATACCCAGTTTTTATGCATTAGTTTCACCCTCAAACATTGCATGAGTAGGATTGATAACATGTGGGTATTGGGAAGTAGTTGATGAGGTAGGAACCTATTGCCCTGCATTCAAACCATGGGAGTTACTATTATGTTATGCTTACATTGCCATGCTATGCTCGTAGACGTGGATTGGGTTTGAGAGTATTTCATGACAGATGTGAGATTGTTAACTAATGGTTCAACTTAAGGTGGCAACTTTAATACACATCTGGGTGGATTGCTAGGGCACCCTGGGGATATACCAGTGGACTTGCCTGGACACCTGGGGAAATACCAGTGTTGTCCTAGGAGATCCCGGGGATATACCGTGTGATCATCCTATGGTCCGCCACCCAGGCTCAAAGGGATCATAAGATTATTCATGCTAGAAACTTCCGTGTGCAGCCACAAGCTATTATGGGCTCTAGCATAGTTGATTAAGTCGTGTGAACTCTTACAGTGGTAGACTAGCAGATGTAGGGGTTGTAGGTGGAACGGTCTACCCATCGTAAGGTGCAAACGCTTCTGAAAGACTATGTCTCGGTCATCCGTTTCTCAAACACCTTGTAGTGCGAGAAATCCAACGGAGGAGATCGGGTCTTGTGGGGAAAAGTGCGCAAACCTCTGCAGAGTGTACAAACTAATCATGATTAGCCGTGTCCCCGGTTATGGACATCTTGAGTCTCTGGTACTTGGATTATCATGTTGATCTCATCACGTTACTTTAAATTAAGTTTGTTGGGTTTAATGATGTTATTTAATTGGGATTGAGAATGCTATCAACCATTCTCAATGTTCAACAACCACCATGATAGTTAAATAAAATTTATTCCTTTGTAGTAGGGAAAAATTGGCTTTTCGCAAAAACTATAACCATAGAGCTTCACCAGCCAAATATGCATGTAGTGATAGCCATTGTTCATCATTTCTCTCTATGGTGTGAATTTGCCAGTACATTCAATGTACTGACCCTTTGTGGCTGCAACGTCTCATGTTGCAGGAATCTTATGACGAGTAAGTGATACGTTAGGGTTACGATTTCTACACTCAACTTTGCCATTGGTGTTGATGGGAATCCACAACCTTGTTACTTCCGCTATTTGGATTGAGGTAATAGTATTTACGTTACTTTTTACATGTGATTTACCTCTATTATAAATCCTCGAGTACTGTGTGTGTCAGCATACCGATCCAGGGAAGACACTTAAGCACAGAGACTTGATCCATTCGGGTCGGGTCGCTACATCCCCCGAAGACGAGCTCATTTCAGAGGGGCTAAGACTCGAACTGCAAAGATATATACGGTGGTTATTTTCTCAGAAGAAAAAGATGGCATACCTGTACTATTAAAGTATTTCCGGTCACTTACGACTCGCTGGAGAATTGATCCCCCCGCGGACTTTGTGCGACAAAAGCACCCCCCGAGGTAGGACCCTCTGTGGGAGACTTCTTCTCCCGTTTGGAAGCTTCGGCTTCCGAATCCCCGGGCGCAGTCCTTTTCCTCCTCCGGTCGTCTTCCTTCATGGAGACGCTCGCTCCCTGGAGGCAATAATAAAATGATTATTATATTTCCTTGTTCATGATAATTGTCTATTATTCATGCTATAATTGTATTATCCGGAAATCGTAATACATGTGATGAATACATAGACCACAATGTGTCCCTAGTGAGCCTCTAGTTGACTAGCTCGTTGATCAACAGATAGTCATGGTTTCCTGGCTATGGACATGGGGATGTCATTGATACGGGATCACATCATTAGGCGAATGATGTGATGGACAAGACCCAAACCTAAGCATAGCACAAAGATCGTGTAGTTCGTTTGCTGTAGCTTTTCTGGGATGTCAAGTATCATTTCCTTAGACCATGAGATTGTGCAACTCCCGGATACCGTAGGAGTGCCTTGGGTGTGCCAAACGTCACAATGTAACTGGGTGACTATAAAGGTACATTACAGGTATCTCCGAAAGTGTCTGTTGGGTTGGCACGAATCGAGACTGGGATTTGTCACTCCGTATGACAGAGAGGTATCTCTGGGCCCACTCGGTAATGCATCATCATAATGAGCTCAATGTGATCAAGTGGTTGATCACGGGATCATGCATTATGGTACGAGTAAAGTGACTTGCCGGTAATGAGACTGAACAAGGTATTGGGATACCGACGATCGTGTCTCGGGCAAGTAACGTACCGATTGACAAAGGGAATTGAGTACGGGATTGATTAGGTGCTCGACATCGTGGTTCATCCAATGAGATCATCGAGGAGCATGTGGGAGCCAACATGGGTATCCAGATCCCGCTGTTGGTTATTGACCAGAGAATCGTCTCGGTCATGTCTGCTTGTCTCCCGAACCCGTAGGGTCTACACACTTAAGGTTCGGTGACGCTAGGGTTGTATAGATATGAGTATGCAGTAATCCGAAAGTTGTTCGGAGTCCCGGATGAGATCCTGGACGTCACGAGGAGTTCCGGAATTTTCCGGAGGTGAAGAATTATATATAGGAAGTGTAGTTTCGGCCATCGGGAAAGTTTCGGGGTCACCGATATTGTACCGGGACCACCGGATGGGTCCCGGGGGTCCACCGGGTGGGGCCACCCATCCCGGAGGGCCCCATGGGCTGAAGTGGGGAGGGGAACCAGCCCATAGTGGGCTGGTGCGCCACCCCCTTGGGCCCCCATGCGCCTAGGGTTGGGAACCCTAGGGGAGGGGGCGCCTCCACTTGCCTTGGGGGGTACTCCACCCCTTGGCCGCCGCCCCCCCTAGGAGATCCCATCTCCTAGGGCCGGCGCACCCCCCTAGGGGGCCTATATAAAGGGGGGGAGGGAGGGCAGCCGCACCTCAAGCCTTGGCGCCTCCCTCTCCCCTGCTACACCTCTCCCTCTCGCAGAAGCTCGGCGAAGCCCTGCTGCGATCACTGCTGCATCCACCACCACGCCGTCGTGCTGCTGGATCTTCATCAACCTCTGCTCCCCCCTTGCTGGATCAAGAAGGAGGAGACGTCTTCCCAACCGAACGTGTGTTGAACGCGGAGGTGCCGTCCGTTTGGCGCTTGGTCATCGATGATTTGGATCACGGCGAGTACGACTCCATCATCCCCGTTCTCTTGAACGCTTCCGCACGCGATCTACAAGGGTGTGTAGATGCGCTCTCCTCTCGTTGCTAGTTGACTCCATAGATTGATCTTGGTGAAACGTAGGAATTTTTTTTGTTTTCTGCAACGTTCCCCAACAGTGGCATCATGAGCTAGGTCTATGCGTAGTTACTATGCACGAGTAGAACACAAAGTAGTTGTGGGCGTCGATATTGCCAATTTGCTTGCCGTTACTAGTCTTATCTTGATTCGGCGGCGTCGTGGGATGAAGCGGCCCGGACCAACCTTACATGTACGCTTACTTGAGACCGGTTCCACCGACTGACATGCACTAGTTGCATAAGGTGGCTGGCGGGTGTCTGTCTCTCCCACTTTAGTCGGATCGTATTCGATGAACAAGGTCCTTATGAAGGGTAAATAGAAATTGGCAATTCACGTTGTGGTTTTGGCGTAGGTAAGAAAACGTTCTTGCTAGAACCCTATTGCAGCCACGTAAAAACTTGCAACAACAATTAGAGGACGTCTAACTTGTTTTTGCAGCAAGTGTTTTGTGATGTGATATGGCCAAAGTTGTGATGAATGATATATATGTGATGTATGAGATCATGTTCTTGTAATAGGAATCACGACTTGCATGTCGATGAGTATGACAACCGGCAGGAGCCATAGGAGTTGTCTTTAATTTTTGTATGACCTGCGTGTCATTGAGAAACGCCATGTAAATTACTTTACTTTATTGCTAAACGTGTTAGCCATAGTAGTAGAAGTAATAGTTGGCGAGCAACTTCATGGAGACACGATGATGGAGATCATGATGATGGAGATCATGGTGTCATGCCAGTGACAAGATGATCATGGAACCCCAAGATGGAGATCAAAGGAAGCTATATGATACTGGCCATATCATGTCACTATTATTTGATTGCATGTGATGTTTATCATGTTTTTGCATCTTGTTTACTTAGAACGACGGTAGTAAATAAGATGATCCCTCATAATAATTTCAAGAAAGTGTTCCCCCTAATTGTGCACCGTTGCGACAGTTCGTTGTTTCGAAGCACCACGTGATGATCGGGTGTGATAGATTCCAACGTTCACATACAACGGGTGTAAGACAGATTTACACATGCAACACTTAGGTTGACTTGACAAGCCTAGCATGTACAGACATGGCCTCGGAACACAGAAGACCGAAAGGTCGAGCATGAGTCGTATAGAAGATACGATCAGCATGAAGATGTTCACCGATGTTGACTAGTCCGTCTCACGTGATGATCGGACACGGCCTAGTTAACTCGGATCATGTTATACTTAGATGACTGGAGGGATGTCTATCTGAGTGGGAGTTCATTGAATAATTTGATTAGATGAACTTAATTATCATGAACTTAGTCTAAAATCTTTACAACATGTATTGTAGATCAAATGGCCAACGTTGTCCTCAACTTCAACGTGTTCCTAGAGAAAACCAAGCTGAAAGACGATGGCAGCAACTATACGGACTGGGTCCGGAACCTAAGGATCATCCTCATAGCTGCCAAGAAAGATTATGTCCTACAAGCACCGCTAGGTGAAGCACCTGCTCTCCCTGCAGAACAAGACGTTATGAATGCTTGGCAGACACGTGCTGATGATTACTCCCTCGTTCAGTGCGGCATGCTTTACAGCTTAGAACCGGGGCTCCAAAAGCGTTTTGAGAGACACGGAGCATATGAGATGTTCGAAGAGATAAAAATGGTTTTTCAAGCTCATGCCCGGGTCGAGAGATATGAAGTCTCTGACAAGTTCTTCAGCTGTAAGATGGAGGAAAAAAATTCTGTCAGTGAACACATACTCACTATGTCTAGGTTACATAACCGCTTGACTCAGCTGGGAGTTAATCTCCCGGATGACGCGGTCATTGACAGAATCCTTCAGTCGCTTCCACCGAGCTACAAGAGCTTTGTGATGAACTTCAATATGCAGGGGATGGAAAAGACCATTCCTGAAGTATTTGCAATGCTGAAATCAGCAAAGGTAGAAGTCAAAAAGGAACATCAAGTGTTGATGGTGAATAAAACCACTAAGTTCAAGAAAGGCAAGGGTAAGAAGAACTTCAAGAAGGACGGCAAGGGAGTTGCCGCGCCCGGTAAGCAAGCTGCCAAGAAGAAGCCAAAGAATGGACCCAAGCCCGAGACTGAGTGCTTTTATTGCAAGGGAAGTGGTCACTTGAAGCGAAACTGCCCCAAATACTTAGCGGACAAGAAGGCTGGCATCACGAAAGGTATATGTGATGTACATGTAATTGATGTGTACCTTACCAGTACTCGTAGTAGCTCCTGGGTATTTGATACCGGTGTAGTTGCTCACATTTGTAACTCAAAGCAGGAGCTGCGGAATAAGCGGAGACTGGCGAAGGACGAGGTGATGATGCGCGTCGGGAATGGTTCCAAGGTCGATGTGATCGCCGTCGGCATGCTACCTCTACATTTACCTACGGGATTAGTTTTAAACCTCAATAATTGTTATTTAGTACCAGCTTTGAGCATGAACATTGTATCAGGATCTCATTTAATTCGAGATGGCTACTCATTTAAATCCGAGAATAATGGTTGTTCTATTTATATGAGAGATATGTTTTATGGTCATGCTCCGATGGTGAATGGTTTATTCTTAATGAATCTCGAGCGTAATGCTACACATATTCATAGTGTGAATACCAAAAGATGTAAGGTTGATAATGATAGTCCCACATACTTGTGACACTGCCGCCTTGGTCACATAGGTGTCAAACGCATGAAGAAGCTCCATGCAGATGGACTTTTAGAGTCTCTTGATTACGAATCATTTGACACGTGTGAACCATGCCTCATGGGTAACATGACCAAGACTCCGTTCTCAGGAACAATGGAGCGAGCAAACAACTTATTGGAAATCATACATGCTGATGTGTGCGGTCCAATGAGTGTTGAGTCTCGCGGTGGCTATCGTTATATTCTCACCCTCACTAATGACTTGAGTAGATATGGGTATGTCTATTTAATGAAACACAAGTCTGAGACCTTTGAAAAGTTCAAGGAATTTCAGAGTGAGGTTGAGAATCAACGTGACAGGAAAATCAAGTTCTTGCGATCAGATCGTGGGGGAGAATACTTGAGTCACGAATTTGGCACACACTTAAGAAAATGTGGAATAGTTTCACAACTCACGCTGCCTAGAACACCTCAGCGTAATGGTGTGTCCGAACGTCGTAATCGCACTCTATTAGATATGGTGCGATCTATGATGTCTCTTACTGATTTACCGCTATCATTTTGGGGCTATGCCTTAGAGACCGCCGCATTCACTTTAAATAGGGCTCCGTCGAAATCCGTTGAGACAACACCGTATGAATTATGGTTTGGGAAGAAACCTAAGCTGTCGTTTCTAAAAGTTTGGGGATGCGATGCTTATGTCAAGAAACTTCAACCTGAAAAGCTCGAACCCAAGTCGGAAAAATGCGTCTTCGTAGGATACCCTAAAGAAACTATTGGGTATACCTTCTACCTCAGATCCGAAGGCAAGATCTTTGTTGCCAAGAATGGATCCTTTCTAGAGAAAGAGTTTCTCTCGAAATAAGTAAGTGGGAGGAAAGTAGAACTTGATGAAGTATTACCTCTTGAACCGGAAAGTGGCGCAACTCAAGAAAATGTTCCTGAGGTGCCTGCACCGACTAGAGAGGAAGTTAATGATGATGATCATGAAACTTTAGATCAAGTTGCTACTGAACTTCGTAGGTCCACAAGGACACGTTCCGCACCAGAGTGGTACGGCAACCCTGTCTTGGAAATCATGTTGTTAGACAACGGTGAACCTTCAAACTATGAAGAAGCGATGGCGGGCCCGGATTCTGACAAATGGCTGGAAGCCATGAAATCCGAGATAGGATCCATGTATGAAAACGAAGTATGGACTTTGACTGACTTGCCCGTTGAGCGGCGAGCCATAGAAAATAAATGGATCTTTAAGAAGAAGACAGACGCGGATGGTAATGTGACCATCTATAAAGCTCGGCTTATCGCTAAGGGTTATCGACAAGTTCAAGGGGTTGACTACGATGAGACTTTCTCACCCGTAGCGAAGCTGAAGTCCGTCCGAATCATGTTAGCAATTGCTGCATTCTATGATTATGAGATATGGCAAATGGACATCAAAACGGCATTCCTTAATGGTTTCCTTAAGGAAGAATTGTATATGATGCAGCCGGAAGGTTTTGTCGATCCTAAGAATGCTGACAAGGTGTGCAAGCTCCAACGCTCGATTTATGGGCTGGTGCAAGCATCTCGGAGTTGGAACATTCGCTTTGATGAGATGATCAAAGCGTTTGGGTTTATGCAGACTTATGGAGAAGCCTGCATTTACAAGAAAGTGAGTGGGAGCTCTATAGCATTTCTCATATTGTATGTGGATGACATACTGTTGATGGGAAATGATATATAATTCTTGGAAAGCATAAAGGCCTATTTGAATATGTGTTTTTCAATGAAGGACCTTGGAGAAGCTGCTTATATATTAGGCATCAAGATCTATAGAGATAGATCGAGATGCCTCATTGGTCTTTCACGGAGTACGTACCTTGACAAGATATTGAAGAAGTTCAAAATGGATCAGTCAAAGAAGGGGTTCTTGCCTGTATTGCAAGGTACGAGATTGAGCTTGGCTCAATGCCCGACCACGGCAGAAGATAGAGAAAAGATGAGTGTCGTCCCCTATGCCTCGGCCATAGGGTCTATCATGTATGCTATGTTGTGTACCAGACCTGATGTAAACCTTGCCGTGAGTTTGGTAGGAAGGTACCAAAGTAATCCCGGCATGGAACACTGGACAGCGGTCAAGAATATCCTGAAGTACCTGAAAAGGACCAAGGAAATGTTTCTCGTTTATGGAGGTGACAAAGAGCTCGTCGTAAAGGGTTACGTCGATGCTAGCTTTGACACAGATCTGGATGACTCTAAGTCACAAACCGGATACGTGTATATTTTGAATGGTGGGGTAGTAAGCTGGTGCAGTTGCAAGCAAAGCGTTGTGGCGGGATCTACATGTGAAGCGGAGTACATGGCAGCCTCGGAGGCAGCACACAAAGCAGTCTGGGTGAAGGAGTTCATTACCGACCTAGGAGTCATACCCAATGCGTCGGGCCCGATGACTCTCTTCTGTGACAACACTGGAGCTATTGCCCTTGCCAAGGAGCCCAGGTTTCACAGGGAGACCAGGCATATCAAGCGTCGCTTCAACTCCATTCGTGAAAGTGTTCAAAATGGAGACATAGAGATTTGTAAAGTACATACGGACCTGAATGTAGCAGATCCGTTGGCTAAACCTCTCCCTAGAGCAAAACATGATCAACACCAGAATTCCATGGGGGTTCGATTCATCACAATGTAACTAGATGATTGACTCTAGTGCAAGTGGGAGACTGTTGGAAATATGCCCTAGAGGCAATAATAAAATGATTATTATATTTCCTTGTTCATGATAATTGTCTATTATTCATGCTATAATTGTATTATCCAGAAATCATAATACATAGACCACAATGTGACCCTAGTGAGCCTCTAGTTGACTAGCTCGTTGATCAATAGATAGTCATGGTTCCTGGCTATGGACATGGGGATGTCATTGATAACGGGATCACATCATTAGGAGAATGATCTGATGGACAAGACCCAAACCTAAGCATAGCACAAAGATCATGTAGTTCGTTTGCTGTAGCTTTTTTGGATGTCAAGTATCATTTCCTTAGACCATGAGATTGTGCAACTCCCGGATACCGTAGGAGTGCCTTGGGTGTGCCAAACGTCACAACGTAACTGGGTGACTATAAAGGTACATTACAGGTATCTCCGAAAGTGTCTGTTGGGTTGGCACGAATCGAGACTGGGATTTGTCACTCCGTATGACGGAGAGGTATCTCTGGGCCCACTCGGTAATGCATCATCATAATGAGCTCAATGTGATCAAGTGGTTGATCACGGGATCATGCATTACGGTACGAGTAAAGTGACTTGCTGGTAACGAGACTGAACAAGGTATTGGGATACCGACGATCGAGTCTCGGGCATGTAACGTACCGATTGACAAAGGGAATTGAGTACGGGATTGATTAGGTCCTCGACATCGTGGTTCATCCGATGAGATCATCGAGGAGCATGTGGGAGCCAACATGGGTATCCAGATCCCGCTGTTGGTTATTGACCATAGAATCGTCTCGGTCATGTCTGCTTGTCTCCCGAACCCGTAGGGTCTACACACTTAAGGTTCGGTGACGCTAGGGTTGTATAGATATGAGTATGCAGTAATCCGAAAGTTTTTCGGAGTCCCGTATGAGATCCTGGACGTCACGAGGAGTTCCGGAATTTTCCGGAGGTGAAGAATTATATATAGGAAGTGTAGTTTCGGCCATCGGGAAAGTTTCGGGGTCACCGATATTGTACCGGGACCACCGGATGGGTCCCGGGGGTCCACCGGGTGGGGCCACCCATCCCGGAGGTCCCCATGGGCTGAAGTGGGGAGGGGAACCAGCCCATAGTGGGCTGGTGCGCCACCCCCTTGGGCCCCCATGCGCCTAGGGTTGGGAACCCTAGGGGAGGGGGCGCTTGGGAACCCTAGGGGAGGGGGCGCCTCCACTTGCCTTGGGGGGTACTCCACCCCTTGGCCGCCGCCCCCCTAGGAGATCCCATCTCCTAAGGCCGGCGCACCCCCCTAGGGGGCCTATATAAAGGGGGGAGGGAGGGCAGCCGCACCTCAAGCCTTGGCGCCTCCCTCTCCCCTGCTACACCTCCCCCTCTCGCAGAAGCTCGGCGAAGCCCTGCTGCGATCACTGCTGCATCCACCACCACGCCGTCGTGCTGCTGGATCTTCATCAACCTCTGCTCCCCCCTTGCTGGATCAAGAAGGAGGAGACGTCTTCCCAACCGAACGTGTGTTGAACGCGGAGGTGCCGTCCGTTCGGCGCTTGGTCATCGGTGATTTGGATCACGGCGAGTACGACTCCATCATCCCCGTTCTCTTGAACGCTTCCGCACGCGATCTACAAGGGTATGTATATGCACTCTCCTCTCGTTGATAGTTGACTCCATAGATTGATCTTGGTGAAACGTAGGAAATTTTTTTGTTTTCTGCAACGTTCCCCAACATATCCTTCCCAGTATCTTCCTTCAAGGGCTCCGGGCAAGGTGCGACCGGGAGCATCTTTTCCAATACCGGATTCTCCAAACCCTCAGGGAGGGGGCCCGAACACCGAATCAACTTCGCCTTTGTCAGCTAGTCCTGGTCAAAAAGAGAACTCTCAGAAATAACTTCGTAACAAGTGAGAGATAGTATGTTCGGCCGGAAGATTCCTTACCTGTTCGGCGGCGCGGTTACTGCTCAGGCCCACGTCCTCGGTAATTTCCGGGCACTCTACCTGAGGTCCGAAGAATGACTTGTACATATCCTCGTGCGTCAGGCCGAGGAAATTTTGAATGACACGCGGCCCCTCAAGATTGAACTCCCACAAGCGAAGGGGCTGGCGTTTGCAAGGCTGGACTTGACGAACCAGCATAACTTTTATTACCACAACCAAACTAAAATCTCCATTGAAGAGATCTCGAATGCGACTTTGCAGTATAGGCACGTCCTTGGCTGGACCCCAGCTCAGACCTCTGCTGATCCATGACATCAGTTGTGGTGGAGGTCCCGAGCGGAAAACTGGGGCGGCCGCCCACTTGGCACTTCTAGGAGCCGTGATGTAGAACCACCCCTGTTGCCACAATTCAGACACCTCTGGAATGGAACCTTTGGGCCATGGAGCTCCCGTCATCTTCCATATTGAGGCACCTCCACACGCTGCATGTTGCCCCTTGATCATCTTTGGCTTTACTTCAAAGGTCTTGAGCCACAGGCCAAAGTGAGGGGTAACCCGGAGGAAGGCCTCACACACGATAATAAATGTCATGATATGAAGAAAGGAGTCCGGAGCTAGATCATGGAAATCTAGCCCGTAATAAAACATCAAACCCCTGACGAAAGGATCCAGAGCAAGGCCTAGACCTCGGAGGAAGTGGGAGATGAACACGACGTTCTCGTTGGGTTCGAGGGAGGGGATGGCCTGCCCTCAGGCGGGCAGCCAATGCACAACCTCGGCGGTCAGATATCTGGCCTCCCTCAACTTTTTGATGTCTTCTTCCATGACGGAGGAAGGCACCCATCGGCCTTGAAGGCTAGATCCGGACATGATTGAAGGTTCGGAGCACCTGACCTGAACCTTGGGTGTTTGAGCTTGAGGTGGGGGAAGGATTCGACTAAGCACGGGAGGGAAAAAAGTAAGAGCCTTGTCCCTTTATAAAGAGGGTGAATATCAAGCATCCTCTCCGTGGTCGTTTGGACTTGCCTATAGTCTAGGAGTCCTAGAAGCGGTTGGGTTACCCACGCCCGTATTGATGAGAATCCCGGAATAAGGGGACATGATCTCTGCTTTAACAAGACGTGCCAAGGAAACTGCCTCGCATGACGCGCTAAGGTGGGATAATAAAATGATTCGAATAAAGGCTTGGCCGTGGTGCGATGTCGCACTACGGAATACGTCAGCGGATTAGATCTGTGTAAATATTATTCTCTCTATGGCCATATGTGGAAACTTATTTTGCAGAGCCGGACACTATCTTTGTGTTCAGAATCTTCTATGAAGTACTTGGAGGAGGAACCCGCCTTGCAATGTAGAAAACAATCTGCACGCCGGACTCGTCGTCATTGAAGCCTGGTTCAGGGGCTACTGAGGGAGTCCTGGATTAGGGGGTGTCCGGATGGCCGGACTATACCTTCAGTCGGGCTCCCGGACTATGAAGATACAAGATTGAAGACTTCGTCCCATGTCCGAAAGGGACTTTCCTTGGCGTGGAAGGCAAGCTTGGCGATACGGATATGTAGATCTCCTACCATTGTAACCGACTTTGTGTAACCCTAACCCTCTCCGGTGTCTATATAAACCAGAGGGTTTTAGTCCGTAGGACAACATACAGAACAACAACCATACCATAGGCTAGCTTCTAGGGTTTAGCCTCTCCGATCTCGTGGTAGATCTACTCTTGTACTACCCATATCATCAATATTAATCAAGCAGGACGTAGGGTTTTACCTCCATCAAGAGGGCCCGAACCTGGGTAAAACTTCGTGTCCCTTGCCTCCTGTTACCATCCGGCCTAGACGCACAGTTCGGGACCCCCTACCCGAGATCCACCGGTTTTGACACCGACATGCCCCATTACGGGATCATCGCCAAGCCACTGACCCAGCTCCTCACCAAGAAAGGATTTGCCTGGACCGAGCTGGCTCAAATGGCATTCGATGCTCTCAAAGACGCAATGGTCAACACCCCAGTTTCTCGCATTGCCGGATTTCACACGCCCCTTCTCCATCGAGACAGATGCGTGCGATACCGGTGTCGGAGCAGTGCTGGTACAGGATGGCCACCCCGTGGCGTATTTTAGCAAGGCCTTGGGGGTACGGAACCAGCGTCTCTCCATCTACGAGAAGGAGTTCCTCACCGTGATCATGGCCGTCGACAAGTGGCGCTCCTACCTCCAGCGTGCTCCGTTTGTCATCGTCACCGACCACAAGAGCTTGTGTACTCTAGGCGAGCAGCAGCTGGATACGGAGCTCCAGCGCAAGGCTATGTCCAAGCTAGTTGGCCTCCAGTTCTCCTTCAAGTATAGGCGCGGCGTCGAGAACGGCGCTGCCGATGCCCTCTCGCGTGTCGGCCACCACTTCGCCATCAATGCCCTGTCCACATGCCAACCGCAGTGGCTACAAGAGGTGGCCAACTCTTACGAGACGGATAGTGATGCCCAAGATCTTCCCCAACGCCTGGCCATCTCCAGCCCCGACGATCAAGGCTACGAGCTACAGCAAGGCGTCATCCGCCTCCATGACAGGATTTGGATTGGGGCCAACTCCGCCCTCCAAACCAAGCTGATCCACGCCTTCCACGCAAGCGCAGTGGGGGGGGGGGGCACTCCGGCGTGACCGCCACTTACCAGCGCCTCAAAAAACATTTCGCCTGGTGTGGCCTTAAACAGGCGGTCGAGGAGTTCGTGCACCAGTGCGCCATCTGCCAGCACGCCAAGCATGAACACATCAAGATGCCGAGGCTCCTGCAACCACTTCCCATGCCCACGGAGCCCTGGCAGGACCTCACCATGGATTTCATTGAAGGCTTACCTGCGTCCGAAGGCTACGAAGTCATCATGGTCGTCGTCGACCGGTTCACCAAGTACGCACACTTCGTGCCTCTTCGTCATCCCTTCACGGCGGCAACGGTGGCCTGTGCTTTCTGGGGCAACATCATCAAGCTGCACGGAGTTCCCCATTCCATCGTCTCCGACCGGGATAGCATCTTCACCAGTAACATGTGGCGTTCCATCCTCGCAGCTGCTGGCACCAAGCTGAGCTACTCCACGGCGTACCATCCGCAGACGGACATGCAAAGCGAGCGCGTGAACCAGTGCCTCGAGATGTACCTGCGCTGCGCCGTCCACGACACACCCTCCGAATGGCGCAAGTGGCTGCCGACGGCGGAATTCTGGTACAACACTACGTACCACTCCTCCCTAAACACTTCCCCTTTCCAAGCATTGTATGGGAAGGAGCCCAACCTTGGAGGTCTGCCGACGTTCACTGCCAACCTACCAACAGAAGCTGGTGAGGAGCTGGACTGGGCTCAACACACCGAGGCACTACGCGTGCAGCTAGCGCGCGCCCAGAACAGGTTCAAGCAGAAAGCAGACAAGAACCGGACCGAGCGCTCCTTCAGCGAGGGGGATCAAGTCCTTCTCAAGCTACAACCCTACGTACAGTCGACGGTGGCCAATCGCCCCTGCCCCAAGCTCGCCTACAAGTTTTTCGGCCCCTTCACAATTCTGCAACGCATTGGCACCATGGCTTATAAGCTCCAGCTACCAGAAGGCAGTCGTATCCATCTTGTCTTCCATGTGTCACAGCTGAAGCCTTTCACACCAGATTACTCGCCGGTGTTCTCCGAGCTGCCCCGCACATCGGACCTCACCGCGGCTCCATTCCAACCTGTCGCCATCTTGGATCGCCGCATGGTTAAGAAAGGAAACAGCCACGTGGTCCAGATACGCATCCAGTGGTCATCGCTCTCTACGGAGTCTGCAACCTGGGAAGATTACAATGTGCTGCGCCATCGCTACCCGGCGGCACCATGCTGGACCGACGACGCTGCAGCTCATGGAGGGGTAACTGTCACACCTGATACAAGTGTATCGATGAACACATGAGAGGTGAGGAGAGCAGCCTAAGTGTAAGTGCTGGGCCGAGGCCTGAGTGGGCTATTGGGCCGCCTGTGGCCAGTGTGTGGTGTGTTACATAAACCAGTCTGTAATTCTGGATCGGTTATGAAATAAGATAACACTGGAAGTCTCTCTCTCTCGTTCCCCTTCGTCTATCTCCCTCCCTGCTCTCCTCACCTACCTCTATTCTTCCCGTGCGATCGATCCCCTTCCTAGGGTTCATCGGTCGTCACACCGCCTCCCACATCCGTTGGAGGAGCTCTTCGCGGAGGACGAGCCACTCGCCCGGCTGTACATCGACGACGCCGACGACTGCTTCGAGCCCATAGGGACAGCAGTCCGTCCCCACCTACGTCTCCTCGTGCGCCTCCGCCTGCGGACGCGCCGGCTCCTGCCGGGTTCGTCAACGACGACGTCGGGCGCATCGCCTGCCCGCGCGCATCACGGGGCACCGATGCGGGCAGGCGGTGGTTCCCGATCTCGCAGGCTCCCGCCGGCTCCCCTCGCCGCATGTCAAGGCCGGCGTCGGTGATCTTCACCGACCCGGATCCAACACGGGGGCGTAACGAGCTGGCCCCACCCAGCCCGCCCCGAGACGCCCTGCCGCTCCACCTCGCTCCTCTCCTCCCCCCGGGCTGGGGTCGCCCGGGCTGCGGCAGGTGCACAACTACAGCGCCAACTGAACTACACCCTGTGCCTAGTTCGCGACGAGGGTCCCTTACAGCACGAGGTAATCATATTCTATTCTATCACTCTGAAGATCTGGATTTCTTCAGTACGGACGCTTTTGTCTTTGTGCTTGGTATTTTAGTTTACTAGCATAATGAGCACGCGTTGGATCAATTGAGAAACCACATATGTTACCTTGATATAGTCTCCTGGGCGGTGGATCTTTATACTTTCGAATAATTACAATCAAGTTCATAGGTGTGAAAGTGATACCTGATTATATGCCAAATGCAAGAAAGAAAAGAAAAAAACGACGGTCTGGATAATGTTGGTTTGACATCCACCAGTTGAAGCTGTTTTAGCAAAATGCCTATGCAGCTTTGGTTGGACATATTTCAAACCCTTCTTATATGGTTTTAACACTTACACGGCACTGTGTTCCAATCTTATAGTCATGGGAGCGTTTTCCGTGCAATCATAATTATTGCACTTTATTTCTTTTGATACATTATCTGAAGGACTGGAGTATCACCAAAGAACTAGCCATGGAGAGCGGTGCGTGGAAGCCTGCTATCCATGTGCCAGCAGAACCATGAGTTGGTCACGAGATCTTATGTGTTTCACCTCTAGCCTACCCCAACCCTGTGTGGGACTAAAGGCTTTATTGTTGTTGTTTTATTTCTTTTGGTACATTGTCAGGCCAGGCACATTTCATAAAGAAAAGGTTTTACATGAGAACTTGAGAAGAAAGAGTTGATGAAGTAAATTATATCCGAACAGTATAACGATGTTGTGGTTGGAATTTACAAAATGTCATTTGACACTGAAGAGATGCTAGTTTTCATAATGCTGTGATTCTGCCCTGGTAGTTTTGGCATAATTTATGCAATGGTGCTGTTAATTCTGCATAACATCAATATTCGAATTCAACAGTATTAACCTAGAGTTTTTGCAGAGTTCGGAGCACTACGTTTGGCGAAGGTCCTGCGACGTGTCAGTTGAGTTCGAGCGCCTTTGGTCAATCTACCAAAGGTGTGATGGTCTAAACGATTTGCCCTACGGCGTTGTTTGGATAGTGAATTTTAGCCATGGGTATATATAGTACAAGTTTTTAGCTGAATTTTTGTAAAACCGGTTTTAGTATTTTTTTATGATTAACGAGTTTATAGAAAACTTTGTTTTGGTTAGCAAAGAATAGAACCGGGCTGGTACAGTCCATTGTTTGGATAACCAACTCTTATTTTTCTTTTCCGTGTCATCCGTGAGCCCGTGACCTTCTCCTTCTTCCTCTATCGTCCATTGACGAGAGTACATGACCAAGCTCCAGATATGATTCTTCCTCCGCCCTGGCTGCTGCTCGCCTCCAGTTAGGCCCGCACAGCTCCACGTGCTATCGACCGGCGACGGCGCTTTCCCTGGCACCGAGGTCGTTGCTTTCTCCCGGAATAGGCTCTGACTGGGCTGCTGCTTGCCTGCCCTCGCACCTCCATCATGTGTGCGCGGCCGCCGGCGACCGTTTACCTTGGTGGCCGAGGCCGTCTATGATGTGAATGGAGCAGCCACACCCAGGCATCGCATAACTCGTGAGAGTGCTTGCCGCCGTCCACCCTGACGTCCATCGCGGCCAGCCACGCGGCGGCGACCATGCCGGCGATGGAGCTCAGTCTATCACCTGAGGGGAAAATATGTTAAAAATAATTGTGTCACTAGTGTGAAAAAGAGAAAAGGGGACTCGCAATTCTGGGGAGAGATGTTGAAACACAAGGATTTCTTCTTTTCCTTGTGCAAATTTGTTGTGGGGAATGGAGAGAATACCCGGTTCTGGGAAGATTGGTGGATTGGCCCAAAAGCCTTGAAAGATAGTTACCCACGTATATACAATATATGCTTTGACAAGGAGAAGTCAGTGGCCTGGGTTCTGGAAAAAGGACTAGATAATATAGGCTTTAGGAGATCGCTGTTATGGGAACATATCAAAGAGGCGTGCGAAAGTGTGGTGCTTGATGAGTCCTCTGATAAGATTAGGTGGACTCTTACTGGGGATGGAAATTATAGTGTGAAAACCTGTTATAGACATTTGATCCAGAATGAAATGAAATATCCATATAAATTTTTATGGAAAGTGAAAATGCCCCCTAGAGTTAAGTTTTAAATTTGGTTGCTGCTTAGGGGAAGCGTTCTGACCAAGCAGAATCTTAAAAGGAGGGGGTGGAAGGGAGACACAAAATGCTCCTTTTGTGGGAGAGAAGAAGATATTGAGCACCTTTTTGTCCACTGTTCTGTTGCTAAGATGCTGTGGATGGTTTTAAAATGCTCTTTTAATATTCATGATATCCCTGGAAAAATCAATGACATCTTTGGGCAATGGCTAAACAAATTTGGTAAAGATAATAGGAACCTCATGATTGTGGGTATTTCGGCAATGTTGTGGACAATGTGGAAATTAAGGAATAGATTAGTCTTTGATAATCATAGGGTTACTGATCCCTGTGTTCCTGTTAACTTGATTATTAAAAACTTACATGAGTGGTGTGTGTTGCAGAAAAGCCAAGAAAAAATATATCTCATGAAGGGGGGCGTAAATCAGGTTGAGCGGGTGGCCATGGAGATCTTCAAGGCGACGCGCGGCTGGGCAACTGGAGTTCCAAGACTTGGTGGTCCCTAGATCGACTACGCCGATGCCTGATCTTCTCTGCGCTTGCTACTAGCCTTCCTGCCTTCTCTCGTCTTCCTATCCTAATCAAAAGGCTGTAACTATGCAATTTGCCCCTGTGTGTGGCTTTGAATGATGTAATAGCTAGCGATGTTTCCTGGAGTCTAGTTTGCTTTTGGTTTCCTTAGCGTGATCTTCGTTAGGGATCTACCAAATATTCTGGCAAGATGATGATATGGGGGAGACGGAAGGGATGGCTTCCTCTCCAACATATCATCGCCAGTTTGTTGGAGGTTTCGGTTTGGTTTGTCTGGAGTCTGTGAACGGTTGATTTCTTTATATGAAATCGGAGAGGCGAGCTCTCTTTTATCAAAAAAAAAATTAAAAATCTCGCGGTTGCTAATCGAGGAGGTAAATGTTTGATCGACCGAAGGACTTGTACTCTTCCTGAAGCAAAACTAGAACCAGCGAATTGTTGAGGAACGAGAGATGAGGAGGAAAGTAGTAGTTACGACCAGTATTTGAGAAACGCGCTTTTGCAAAAACGACTAATAGTCGTTTTTCTGCAAACCCAGAATCCTGGGTTTCTGGAAACTAAGTTTCCTAAATCCATGGATTAGGTGGAGTAGCCAAACAAGATTTTATACGGTTAAACAGATTTCCTAGTTTATAGAGATCTGATTTTGTACATTTATCCTATCCAAACAACGCCTACGGGGACAGGGAGGTTGCAGAACCAATGCGGGCTATTCTCAAGAAGCGGCTCCCTGTATGTGCTCAAGTCCGCCGTGATACCTCCTTGCTTCCCCGACGAGTACCAAGAAGCCATGACCTCCAACTAGTCGCACATGTTGATTGTTAGAAGGGAGTTGCAAACCAGAACTTGTTTTGGATCTTTTGCGGCTCCGTGGCTAGGATCATTGGACATTAAAAGTTAGTTTGGGATATTGGCCCGGCAGCACAAGTTGCTTGTAGAAAGCTCATACTGGTGTTACTGGTGTGACACATTTCCTTTTCTTGTTTGCTTTTGTGTCTCTTGATGATAGAACTAGAATAGTGTTGATATGCATTTTTTTGTTGAAGTCCATTCAATTGTTATTTCGTTGGCTTTGGTGTTTCCTAATTGGATGCGATCTGAATGCATAAGGATTCCCAGTCTCCATCTATAGTATTTCTCTTAGGGCTAGGTCTATTGAGACTTAAGCAAGTCTCAGAAGAAATTGTACAAATCTCCATGTATGATTGACTTATCAAAACGGTTTCTCTTATCTAAATCTCTAGCTTAGGCAGGTGAAAATGTTTTGTTTTAACAATGGAACTGGGACTTTGCAATTTACACTACCCAGAAGTCTAAGAAACAATAGAGAAGAATCTGCAACTCTGCATCCCCCAAACCTAGCTAGAGGACAGATCAAGTCCTTGAAAGCACCCAAAGAGACGATGAATGAATGAAGAATAACAAAAGGCAAAACCAATTAATGTAAAGGTTGCAAGGGCATAACACTAGTGAGCGAGTAGGGCCGGCTATTTTAGGCAGTTGTATCAGAGGAAGCACATTACATCAGATTTTGGCGTGGCAGCTGCAGGAGAAGACACAATTCTGCAATGTAACGAAATACTAAATCTTGGCAGCTGCAGGAGAAGACACAGTTCTGCAATGTAATTACAAAAGCCCATCCTCACGACAAACTGATTGATAGTATAACATAGCAAATAATTATACAAAGCATTCACCAGTGCTTAGCTTAGCACAGTTTGACATGGATCACAGTAACAATGTCAAAACACATGGCTAAACTTAAGATTGCTCATTACAAATCATATGGATTCAATACCATCTATTTGTAAGCAGTCTCTTCAGATCTTCGTCATCGTCAGAGAAGTCGATTGTTTTGAGCATATCCTCCCGTGCTCTGTCGCTATCTGCTCGGACTCGGGCCCTCTTAGCAAGAAAGTCATCATCAACCTCGACGTATCCATTCTTGGCGTACTCACTGCGTACCCAGGCCTGAAATTTGGAATAGTCCTCACCAATTTTATAGTAGGCACGCACACCAGCATAATAAGCCACCATTTCCTCATCCATCTCCTCTTCTGGCGAAGGAATCAAGTCAGGGTTCTGGAGCTTCAGGGCCTTGAAGTCAGACGGGGCATCACGGTCATCATCGATCACACGGGCAAGGATCCGAGCGACGTCCGCCTGTGGCAGCCGCGTCATTTTTTTCCCTGGAACCGACTTCGCATAAGCAGCTTCCAGTACCGCGGAAGAACCGGTCGCCGTCGCCTTCCTTTTTTTGGTGGTGCCCGGCTTCAGCGCGCGCTTCTCCACCGAAGACCGCTTCAGCAGGCACAGGCACTCCTTGCCGGCGGCCAGCGAATCCTTTGCCGGCCCAACTAGATCCGCCGGGAGTCTGAGACGCGGAGTCTGAGTTTTTCTGTTGGCCGGGCCTCCAAAATCGGGCCAGGATCCCCACTGGAGGAGAGTTTTGATCACTTCTTTTAGAATGGGCCCTCTTTTTCTTTCTGTTTTCTGTTTTCGTTTTTTCTTTATTTTTGTACTTTTCTTATACATAAAAAAACTATTACTAATATACATATACATATATATATATAATATTAAAAAACACTCTACAAAATACATTTGGAAAATGTTGAACAAGTATTTGGAAAATGTTAATCAAGCATCCGGAAAAAACTAGTAGAACGCCCGTGCGTTGCTACGGGCTACAATGCATATTTCACATCGCAGATCTATCATACGCTTCAGCAATTTCATTAACCACTGAGTGAATAATTATTTGATATGACAATACTGCAATTTCTTCTATATGTGATGGTCCACATGAAGATAACAAATTAAAGTCTCCGTCTAGGCTGTATTAGGAAGTAGACACTTGTATTAAGTTGAAGAAAAGCAATCTTATTTCTCATTTACAATAAAGATTATATATTTGAATTAAAAAGTTGACAATATATAAATCCGCAAAGCAAGGTAAATAAATTATACAACAAGCTTCCACATCGCACCATGTCCTGTCATCAAGTCAGGATCATTTTTATGAAATCTTCAGAAGTAGGATTTTTAACATAAGATATTAGTCTCATATATTACCTGAAAAGAAATCCTAACTGGAAGAAATAATGACAACTGACTGCCCTATACTTCTACTTCACCTACCCTCCGTTCATATCCTCCCTTTTAACCAAGAACTTTTCATTAAGAAACTACAAAGAAAAGACAATGTAAATTAATTAGTTCACCCGTTGGAGGAGTGATTATGCTTCATGCATGGCGAACAGTGCAACCACCTCCGTCACTTTGAGATAAAGAGCAGAGAACTTCTCCGACAGCTTGTTTATGTAAGTATGTACATTTGTTACTTATTTGGAGTTGGGAGAGGTCCTCTTGCATGAGGCTCAAGTGGGTCTCGACAATGACCACCTTCCACCTGATCTCTGCGTACTAACACTTCAGCTGCAGCGGCAGAGATGGCCGGATCCCCATTCAACAACTCTCTCCACAAAGTCCTCCATGTCTGCCTCCTCGGCCCACTTCATCCATTTTCCCAATGGCAATGTTGTCGTCCCAAATCCAGAGCAGAGCCACTGTCACAGAGTCAGGAGGCATTTGATGCTGAACAAGATTACCAAGGCGTTCAGACCTTTGATCCATCGCATATAGATAGACATGTATGCATTACGGCCAGAGTTTGATCCATCCCCAAGTCCTCTCATAGCTACATCTAGCATCACGTTCAGAACCTGATCCATCCCCAAATCCTCTCATAGATAGACCTTGATGGCCGATCACCAAGACCTGATGACCTTGAACGTTCAGACAAATCTCAACGTTCAGATCTTGATCCATCCCCAAATCCTCTCATAGATATACCTTGATGGCCGATCACCAAGACTTGATGACCTTGAACGTTCAGACAAATCTCATAGATAGACATGTCGTTCAGTCCTTGATCTATCCCCAAGTCCTCTCATAGCTATATCTAGCAAATTTGTCTAACAATTAATAGGTCAGTAGATAAAAGACCAATATGTGAAACTTGTCTCACTGCAAGCAACCGTCGATGCGTCGCTACTCCTCGTTAGTTTTGCCTGGTTGCTGTAAAGGCGAGGCGGTGCCCGTCCTTCGGAGGGAAAACGGTGGTGACATTGATTGACTTGATTCGGAGGAAACCTTGGTGTGGAAGGAAGACCTTCGGGTCTTGAATTTTTTTCTTGTGTGTTGCAATGCAAAATCAGGTGGGTGGGGGCTCATGCACATCCGACGACAATTGCACTACATATTAAATAAAAATATTCCTCTTTGAAATTTCAAGCTAATTAGCAATAATGTGTATAAAGAACTTTCTAGTGTCACAAAATCTATGATGATTTAAAGCTTTCAGCTTGCTTTCTATGTTTCTCACTTAGTTGTGTTATCCCATTCCAACATTCCCGTGAAACATACGAGGGGTACTGATGGACAACACCCTTGGGTTTGTGGAGTTAAAATGGATATATATAAAGTACAAATCATTACAAGACTAAAGAGATATACACCTTGGCCAGTTAGCCGATCGCGGCACCTCACCCTCATCTTGGACCGAGCATCGCTAGAATCACCGATGCACTTCCATCGTCGCCTCGCACCGTTGCTGGTCACCATCTTTTTCGTCCTATGCAGGGATAACTTGTTAATCCACATGTACTTTACATGACCATACTGCATGCATATTCAGAGTTCCAATCATGGATACCAAGTCTCCTTGAGCCGCTGAACTACAGCAACCTCCTTTTCTCTGATGAGAACACCTTCTGCAACATAATCAGCGAGCCATATTTCGGGTGATTCTACAGCAATGATCCCTTTTAAACTGGTGCACATAAGACTGAAAAACGTTGGGATATTTCTTGAGGAAAGTGCTAATCCTAGTGTTTAGACTGATTTGTAGTTAGACCGACAAGGTGCAGAATTTCTTCCACAAATGTCTAGAATTGAAATACTCCGAACATCTTTTGGACTTATTGATCATCACATGCAAACACACTACGTACAAGAAAATCCTTACCCAACTGACAAGAAAAGGGTAACCTGTTCAAACTGCAACGGAGAAGGGAAGGCCGCCGGTGACGTGAGATGAGTCAGGACCTCGGCGAAAGTACTGCCACCCACGACGGGACTGGCTGCAGGTGCCGGCGGAGCAAGACAACGTTCAGAAGAGGAGATCGAGGACTCATCGATGGGGGCGGTGGTAAGAAGAGTGGGGCGCCGCACGGGAGGAGGTGCTGGCTAGGCCGCGAGGAGGTCGGCTGGCGGCAGCGAGGCAGGACAGCCTCGTACGACGAAGAGTTGGCAACCAGCGTTGTGCTGGAGCATGGCGCGCGACGAGGCGACTCTAGGGTTGAGAGGTTGGGAAAACCAACAGAGAAGGAAAGGAAACGACCTGCGGCCGCCCCTAAGAGCACGAGAGCCAGGAGGTCGAGGCGACGGCGACAAGGGAGGCAGTGCCCTTCGGAAGGGTAGATGCAAAGGAGGCGGGGGTTGGAGGGAGTTCAGACTTCAGACGTGCATCGTGGGTGAGTGGGTCGCGGCTATTTTCAGATTTTTTTTTTCACCGCGTGTGTGCGAAGAAGGGTATCGTGCGGGCGTGTGGCCCTGGCGGGAAAGTTGTCGTACGAAGCGGGGGAAGCGAACGAGGTGGAGGTAGCGAAGGGGAGGTAGAACCATCGATCCAGGTTGAACCATCACGACGTTAGATCCTTTTTTAATAGTAGAGATATTAAATATGTGAAGAAAAAATGGTTGATCATGTATTAAAAAGATGATGAAATATTTTGATCATGTATATAAAAATGTTAATCAAACATTTAAGAAAATGTTGAACAAGTATTTAAAAATGTTAATCAAGCTCTCAGCCGCTCGCCACGTGTCACGCTCTGGGCGCTTCCTCCAGATTTTTTTTCACACGCGTCTTCAGCTTTTTAAATGATTTTTTTTGAAGTTTCGGTTTTTCCACTGGTCTTTCATAACTTTTGGACCAAAACGCGTTTTCATTTTTTTCCTTTCGCGAGAGTCACGGTTTTGCTTCCGCGAGAGGCACGGTTTTGGTTTTGCGAGAGTCACGGCCGTGCCTCTCAGAAACGGAAAAAAACGTGTTTATGTTTTTTTTTCTTTCGCGAGAGGCACGGCCATGCCTCCTCGGAAACGAAAAAAAAATATGTGTTTTCTCTTCTTCTTTTTTCCTTCCGCGAGAGGCACGGTTTTGCTTCCGTGAGTCACGGTTGTGATTTCGTGTGAGGCATGGGCGTGCCTCTTTCGAAAAGGGAAAAACCCGTGCTCCCAGTTCGGTTTTTTCGTCTGGTTTTTTCGTGAAAAGAAAGTTCGTCGAAACCTATCAACATGGGATCTAGTTTTGAAGATCTTGACGCGAGGAATCTAACGGTGAAAATGGTTCGAGATTTGGACACTTTAAGAGATAAAACGTTTGAATAAACGAATCTAAGAAAAAAGGGAAAACTCCCAGGTTGTGTCAAGTGGCGCACACGCAGCGCGCCACTTGTCGCAACCTGGGAGGAGGGAGCAAGGTTGTCAGAATCGCGATTCTGAATCGGATCGGAGCTCCGATGGTAGTATCGTAAATCGTAGATCTTAACTATCAGGATCGTAAAAACGTTGATTTCGTGAACTAAAATCGTAGAAATTAGAGGGGTTAGTTTGGATCGTAAAGTCGTAGAATCGTACAAAAAAATCGTGATTCTGACAACCTCGGGTGGGAGTGATGTCTGCACTAGGTACTCCTCAACTAGTGATTTCGCCATATCTCGCCTTTAGCAAGGCTAGTTTGCACTAGGTACTCCTCAATTAGTGATTTCGCCATATCTCGCCTTTAGCAAGGCTAGTTTCCAACTGGATGAAGGGGCGAGCGGGATGGGCCCTCTTTTTTTTCTTTTTTTCTTTCTGTTTTCGTTTTTTGCTTTATTTTTGTACTTTTGTTTATACTATAAAACACTCTACAAAACACATTTGAAAAATGTTGAACAAATATTTGAAAAATGTTAATCAAGCATTCGGGAAAATGTTGAGCGTGTATAGAAAAAAATTGTTGATCATGTATTTAAAAAATAATGAAATATTTTGATCATGTATATAAAAATGTTAATCAACCATTTAAAAAAATAACAAGTATTTAAAAATATTAATCAAGCATTTGGGACATGTTATATGTGTATAGAAAAAATGTCGACCAATGTATTAAAAAATGATGAAATATTTTGATCATGTATATAAAAATGTTAATCAAGCATTTAAAAAATGTTGAACAAGTATTTAAAAATGTTAATAAGGCATTCGGGAAATGTTATATGTGTATAGGAAAATGTTGACCAATGTATTAAGAAAATGATGAAAAAAATAGATCATGTATAAAAAAATGTTAATCAAGTATTTCAAAAAATGTTGAACAAGTAACTGAAAAAAGTTAATCATGATGCTCACCACCGGGAATGAGTAATTTCATCGTAGGCATGCTGGAGGTATATGGAGATGGATGAGATTGATCATGTAATCGACTTTGCTATACTTAATGCTTGCCACTAGGGTCCGAGTGCCATGATTTCAGATCTGAACCCTTTTATGTTTCCATGAATATATTTGAGTTCTTCATCCTATCTGAAAGTTATATGCACCTGTTATTATTCTGATCGGTAGACCCCAAGGTGACAACAATTGGGATACTCTCGAGGGATGACCGTAATTTGAGGAGTTCATGTATTCACTATGTGTTATTTCTTTGTTCCAGTTCTTCACTAAAAGATGCGCCTTAATCTCGACTCCAAAAGGGGGAGTTGGTAGTCTCACTTCACCTCCCACCAACCCATCAGTAAACCTTACACCTAGTCCTGGCCATGGGCAGCCCGGCCCGAACGGCCCGACCCTACCTGGCCCAAAAAAGCCCGACTCGGCCCGACCCAACGCTGCACCCGGGCCGGGCCCGAGCCTAGATTTTGAGCCCGAAGGTCGGGCCCGCCGTTTTCGCGATTTACTGAAGGGGCCCGACGGGATTTATCACTTTCGGGCCAGGCTTGGGCCCAAAAACCAGGCCCGACGATCGGCCGGTCTAGGCTCGGGCCTAGGTTTTCTGCCTCGGGCTTTGGTAGGCCCGGCCCGAAGCCCGTCTTAGCCCGGCAGATGGCCAGGTATTACGCCTATAAGCATCTTACATGCGACCTTTCACTCAACCACACCCAATTTTGGCCAGCCCATTTGACGCGTACATTAATTCAATGAAATCAACACTTCCCTAAAATAACATCATGCATTAACTCATTCAAATCAAATCACTACTTACCAACATAGCCAGATGCGCATTTTTATTTCCAAATCAAATCACTATCTCCATATCATTACTAACAAAACAAATCACTACCTACCAAATCAAATCACTACTCAAATATTGTTTTATCAACTAGGACAATGCTCGTGCATTGCTACGTGCAACGAAATCTCTTACCAAAACTAAAGCGTGGCAAAAGATACTAATCAAAATATGTTTGTGCGAGTATTGATGCATGTATCGATACATCATCAGCGTAGCCACCATCTTGACCTCATCTTCCATGCATCCCATCAACGTTCCTGTTCCACTTGTTGATGACACACCTAAAGGAAAATTTGCATCATTAGGTTAGATTGATTTAATCCAGGTGATGTGAATATTAAATTGAACATACCTTAGTCCAACAATATGCGTAGCTACGAGTAGAGATGTGGCCCGTCATTTCCATCTAGAACTCGCTAAGATGATCCTTGTTAATGCATTCCTCCGGCTCTATGTTCCTCAACATGTCCCGAACAGCTTGTCGACAAACTCCTTGGAGTTATCCAGGCCTTGGATTGAGAAGCACGTGAAGGAAATATGCCCTAGAGGCAACAATAAAGTTGTTATTCATATTTCCTTATATCATGATAAGTGTTTATTATTCATGCTAGAATTGTATGAACCGGAAACTTAGTAAATGTGTGAATACATAGACAGACAGAGTGTCACTAGTATGCCTCTACTTGACTAGCTCGTTAATCAAAGATGGTTAAGTTTCCTAGCCATAGACATGAGTTATCATTTGATGAACGGGATCACATCATTAGAGAATGATGTGATTGACTTGACCCATCCGTTTTAGCACAATGGTTGTTTAATTTGTTGTTATTGCTTTCTTCATAACTTATACATGTTCCTATGACTATGAGATTATGCAACTCCCGAATACCGTAGGAACACCTTGTGTGCTATCAAACATCACAACGTAACTGGGTGATTATAAAGATGCTCTACAGGTGTCTTCGAAGGTGTTTGTTGGGTTGGCATAGATTGAGATTAGGATTTATCACTCCGTGTATCGGAGAGGTATCTCTGGGCCCTCTTGGTAATGCACATCACTATAAGCCTTGCGAGCAATGTGACTAATGAGTTAGTTACGGGATGATGCATTACGGAACGAGTAAAGAGATTTGCCGGTGACGAGATTGAACTAGGTATTGAGATACCGACGATCGAATCTCGAGCAAGTAACATACCGATGACAAAGGGAACAGCGTATGTTGTTATGCCGTTTGACCGATAAAGATCGTCGTAGAATATGTGGGAGCCAATATGAGCATCCAGGTTCCGCTATTGGTTATTGACCGGAGATGAGTCTCGGTCATGTCTACATAGTTCTCGAACCCATAGGGTCCGCACGCTTAACGTTCGATGACGATCGGTATTATGAGCTTATGTGTTTTGATGTACCAAAGGTAGTTCGGAGTCCCGGATATGATCACGTACATGAAGATCGATATATTGGAAGGCTATGTTTGGACACCGGAAGGGTTCCGGATGAGTTCGGGCATTTTCCAGAGTACCGAGAGGTTACCGGAACCCCCCGGGGAGTCAATGGGCCTTATTGGGCCTTAGTGGAAGAGAGGAGGAGGCGGCCAGGTGGTGGGCGCGCCCCCCAAGCCCAATCCGAATTGGGGTAGGGGGGCGGACCCCCTCTCCTTCTCCCTCTCTCCCTCTTCCTTCTTCTCCTACTCCTACTAGGGAAAGGGGGAAACCTACTCCTAGTGGGAGTAGGGCGCGCCATAGAGGGCCGACCCTCTCCCCCCCTCCTTTATATACGGGGGAGGGGGCACCCCATAGACACACAAGTTGACAATTGTCTTAGCCGTGTGTGGTGCCCCCCTCCACAGATTTCCACCTCGGTCATATCATTGTAGTGCTTAGACGAACCCCTGCGTCGGTAACTTCATCAACATTGTCACCACGCCGTCGTGCTGGCGGAACTCTCCCTCGGCCTCAGCTGGATCAAGAGTACGATGGACGTCACTGAGCTGAACATGTGCAGATCGTGAAGGTGTCGTGCGTTCGGTACTTGATCGGTTGGATCGCGAAGATGTCTGACTACATCAACCGCGTTTTATTAACGCTTCCGTTTTCGGTCTACGAGGGTACGTGGACACAATCTCCCCGCTCATTGCTATGCATCACCTAGATCTTGTGTGATCGTAGGAATTTCTTTGAAATTACTACGTTTCCCAACAGCACGCCCATTAGTCCACCCGCCGTGAGTTGTTAAGTTGATCAATGAAAGTGTTTCCTCTTTTGATCGAAGAAGGTATCACAGGCATTAATTGGAGAAGGCTTATACTAATTCAAAAACACATATTACTTGAAGTTTTATGCTCCTGATGTAACATAGTAATACCGGTAAATCCAAAAGGAACTCTCTCTGTGTGTGCGTGTGCGTGTGTGTGTGTATGTGTGCGTGTGTGTATGTGTGCGTGTGTTTCTCTGGGAGGATGGATGTTTGTCTATGAGATCACATTCTAGCATAATAATTCCAATGTCTCGGTATCATTTCCGTATGACTTTGAGCACAAATCTTATATTCAAATCTACCTGATCGCGAATCCATGATAACTCATGTCACTAAAAAGACTGATCAGACAAAGGCAAAGTATTTGAGGTGCATTACCTGCTTCGCCAACTTGAAGTTGCTTTCTCTTCCGTCTACAACAAAAAAATATCAACAAAATCACACAAAATAGTCTGTAGCAATCTGAATATTGACTATACTTATGTAACTCCAACAATTCTGAAAAATTAGGAAAATGTAGGCAATTTGTATATAAATCTTGTGTAAAAAAATAGAATTTTTCATCGCTTTTGTGAATTTTCAAAATTCTTCTACTGGACGTAAAAATTTCCGTTTTCCAACAAGATCAAATCAACTATCACCCAACACAATCCTAAAGGCTTTGCTTGGCACAAACACTAACTAAAACACTAAAACACAATCATAGCAGTAGCATAATTGTGTAAACACACAAGAATAGAAATAAAAGTGAAAATTTTATTTTATTCATTGGGTTGCCTCCCAACAAGCGCTATTGTTTTATGCCCTTAGCTAGGCATAATGCATAGATTCAAGTATTGTCATCTTTGGTTTTTGCTCCATAGGTTGCCCTCATGATTGACCCATATGTTGGCTTAATTTTAGTTCTAGTGAAGTGTTCCATACCCTTCTTTAGAGGAAACTAAAATTTAATATTCCCTTCTTTCATATCAATCACGACACCTATAGTTCATAAAAATGGTCCACCAAGTATTATGGGACAAGATGGATTGCAATTGATATCAAGAACAATAAAGTCTATGGGCACATAATTCATATTTTCAAGAATGATAACATCATTAATTCTTCCCAAAGGCTTTTTAATAGTAGAATTCGCCAAGTGCAAATTAAGAGAACACTCTTCCAAATTGGTAAAACCGAGCACATCACATAGAGATTTCGGAATTGTGGAAACATTAGCACCCAAATCACATAAAGCATTGCACTCATAATTTTTTATCATGAGTTTAATGGTGGGTTCCCATTCATCATATATTTTTCCTGGAATTGAAATCTCTAATTCCAACTTTTCTTCTAAAGCTTTCAGCATGGCATCCATAATATGTTTAGTAAAAGCTTTATTTTGTTCATAGGCATTTGGGTGAATTTATCATGGATTGTAACAAAGAAATGCATTCAATCAAATAACAACTATCATAATTAAAGTCTTTGTAATCCAAGAGGGTGGGCACATCACTAGTTAAAGTTTTTACCTCTCCAAACCCACTTTTATCAAAATTTTCAACAAGATTTTCACCCTCCGAATTATGAGGATGCCTTCTAGCTAAATTGACTGTTCTTCAGTCCTCTTATCATCAAGTTTAATATTACTAAACAAGGAATCAACAGAAGAAACACCAATCATCTTAACATCTTCATCATTGCTATGAAAAAAATCGGCTCCATAGCTGTTGAAGTTCCTCCACAAGAGTCTCCATGAACAAATCAAAATCTTTTCCAAGACTTTTTGGACCTGGGATGAGCAAGGTCATTATGTAGTTTGATTCTTTGGTGCAGACATTTGGAGGCATGTTGTAAGGGATAACAAGCACTGGCCACATGCTATATGGGGCGCTCTGGTGGCCAAATGGGTTAAATCCATCTGAAGCTAAGCCAAGTCTAATGTTTCTCGGGTCAGCAGCAAACATTTCGTGTTTCTGATTGAAGCTTTTCCACTCACTATCATATGATGGATGGCTCATTACATTCTGATCTCTGTACTCCTGGTTCCTAGAATGCCACAGTACATCCTCTCTTGTTTCAGCATCATGAAACAACCTCTGCCATCTTGGTGTAATTGGAAAATGTCTCAGAACATTATGAGGAATCCTCTTCACAACATCGCCATCTTTCCATCTTGATGATTTGCATTTCGGGCATTCACTTAAGTTGGCATAATCCTTCCGGAACAGAACACAATTATTCTTACAAACATGGATCATATCATATCCAATTCCAACTGCACGAAGGAAATTCTTCATTTTACTGTAGGTGTGTGGCAGCTCAGACGCATCTGTGAAAGCTTTGTGGAAAGCAGCCAACATCGCATCAAATGATTTGTTGGTCATCTGCTCAGATGTCTTCACCTGAAGAAAGGTTACCATAGCTGAGAATACTAATAACTTATTTCCTGGGGTGACAACCACGTTGCATTGTTCCAACATGCGGGCCCATCGTTTTTCTTCTGCAGGTGAAAGTTCACGGAATGAACGAGCATTTCATAGGATTGTTTCAATGTTGGTCAAACTCACTGGCTCCACCACCACCTCCTCCTCCTCCTCTTCCACCTAAGCATCAGGCAGATCAAGATGGTGATCTGCTGCTTCCACGTAGTCAATAACATTGACGTTCACAGCTTCACGATGATGAACCCACCTAGTATATGTGACCGACATCCCATACAAATGTAGATGATTTTGCATAGTTGACTGGGGTCTTGTAACTGAATTCATACAACTGCTACATGGGCAGAGCACGTCTGATTTCGAACCACCGTACTCAGCTCTGATAAAGTTCATGAAGTTTTCAACCCCCTCGATATATGCAGCGGAGAATCTTTGAGCAGAAGTTATCCAAGTCCTGCACATCTATTAGACATACAAATTAGTTCTTCTACTAGATATTACAGGAAAAACATATATGCTTTTTTATGAAGTCCAGAAAAAAATACCTAGGTCGATGTCTAAAGCTATGGCAAGATATTTGGACGAGCAGATCTAAGTAACGAAATATATGTAAAGCTAATTCAGCAAATAGATTTGAGTGCTAAATTATGGCAGGCTATTTCAGCAGTCAATG
>NC_053023.1:661608880-661826560 GCF_003073215.2 Triticum urartu | reverse complement strand
TTGTGTTATATCTCTTTCTTGCTTGTGTTCCTATCTTTGTTGCATCATATAGGTTGCTCACCTAGTAGCATATCTAGACAACCTACTTTGATGCAAAGTTTAAATTGTTAAAGAAAAGCTAAAAATTGTTAGTTGCCTATTCCCCCCCCCCCCTCTAGTCAACCATATCGATCCTTTCAAAGATGCCTATGCATAGGAAGTATGTTAGACTTAGATGTGATTGTCACGTGTTTCATGGTGCTCTCTTTGTGCTTCAATAATTGTCTTTCATGTGAGCACATTGAAATTATCAATGCCTAGCTAGGGGCGTTAAACGATAGCGCTTGTTCGGAGGCAACACAATTTTATTTTTGTTCACTTTTTGTTCCTGTTTAGTAATAAATAAATCATCTATCCTTTGTTATGATTGTGTTTTTATGTTTTAATTAGTGTTTGTGCCAAGTAAAGTCTTTAGGATCTTCTTGGATGATTGTTGTTTGATCTTTCTGTAAAAAATAGAAAGTATGCGCTCCCGAGTGTAATTTTCATTTTTTACCAGAGAGCGATAAAATACCAATTCCAACTGCAGTAGATTATTATACAAATTATTTAGGATGGCCTAATTTCTCATGATTTTTGGAGTTACATAAGTATTTGAAACCTACAGATTTCTACAGACTGTTCTATTTTTGACAGATTATGTTTTTCGTGTGTTGTTTGCTTATTTTGATGAATCTATGGCTAGTATCGGGGGGTATGAACCATAGATAAGTTGGAATGCAGTAGGTTTAACACCAATATAAATAAAGAATGAGTTGATTACAGTACCTTAAAGTGGTGGTTTGTTTTCTTATACTAACGGAGCTCATGAGATTTTCAGTTGAGTTTTGTGTTGTGAAGTTTTCAAGTTTTTGGATAAAGATTTGATGGATTTTGGAATAAGGAGTGGCAAGAGCCTAAGCTTGGGGATGCCCAAGGCACCCCAAGGTAAAATTCAAGGACAACCAAAAGCCTAAGCTTGGGGATGCCCCAGAAGGCATCCCCTCTTTCGTCTTCGTCTATCGGTAACTTTACTTGAGGCTATATTTTTATTCACCACATGATATGTGTTTTGCTTGGAGCATCTTGTATGATTTGATTCTTTGATTTTTAGTTTACCACAATCATCCTTTCTGTAAACAACCTTTTGGAGAGACACACATGAATCGGAATTTATTAGAATACTCTATGTGCTTCACTTATATCTTTTGAGCTAGATAATTTGGCTCTAGTGCTTCACTTATATCTTTTTAGAGCACGGTGGTGGTTTTATTTTATAGAAATTATTGATCTCTCATGCTTCACTTCTATTATTTTGAGAGCCCTTTAGAACAGCTTGGTAATTTGCTTTGGTTATGAAATTAGTCCTAATATGATAGGCATCCAAGATGGGTATAATAAAAACTTTCATATAAAGTGCATTGAATACTATGAGAAGTTTGATACTTGATGATTGTTTTGAGATATGAAGATGGTAATATTAGAGTCATGCTAGTTGAGTAGTTGTGAATTAGAGAGATACTTGTGTTAAAGTTTATGATTCCCGTAGCATGCACGTATGGTGAACCGTTATGTGATGAAGTCGGAGCATGATTTATTTATTGATTGTCTTCCTTATGAGTGGCGGTCGGGGACGAGTGATGGTCTTTTCCTACCAATCTATCCCCCTAGGAGCATGTGCGTAGTACTTTGTTTCGATAACTAATAGATTTTTTCAATAAGTATGTGAGTTCTTTATGACTAATGTTGAGTCCATGGATTATACGCACTCTCACCCTTCCACCATTGCTAGCCTCTCTAGTACCGCGCAACATTCGCTGGTACCATAAACCCACCATATACCTTCCCCAAAATAGCCACCATACCTACCTATTATGGCATTTCCATAGCCATTCCGAGATATATTGCCATGCAACTTTCCACCATTCCGTTTATTATGACATGCTTCATCATTGTCATATTGCTTTGCATGATCATGTAGTTCGCATCGTATTTGTGGCAAAGCCACCGTTCATAATTATTTCATACATGTCACTCTTGATCCATTGCACATCCCGGTACACCGCTGGAGGCATTCACGTAGAGTCATATTTTGTTCTAAGTATCGAGTTGTAATTCTTGAGTTGTAAGTAAATAAAAGTGTGATGATCTTCATTATTAGAGCATTGTCCCATGTGAGGAAAGGATGATGGAGACTATGATTCCCCCAAAAGTCGGGATGGGATTCCGGACGAAAAAAAAGAGGCCATAAAAAATAAAAAAAGGCCCAAATAAAAAAATGAGAGAAAAAGAGAGAAGGGGCAATGCTACTATCCTTTTTCCACACTTGTGCTTCAAAGTAGCACCATGATCTTCATGATAGAGAGCCTCCTATTTTTTCACTTTCATATAATAGTGGGAATTTTTCATTATAGAACTTGGCTTGTATATTCTAATGATGGGCTTCCTCAAAATGCCCTAGGTCTTCGTGAGGAAGTGAGTTGGATGCACACCCACTTAGTTTCTTTTGTTGAGCTTTGATACACTTATAGCTCTAGTGCATCCATTTCATGGAAATCCCTACTCACTCACACTGATATCTATTGATGGGCATCTCCATACCCCATTGATACGCCTAGTTGATGTGAGACCATCTTATCCTTTTTGTCTTCTCCACAACCACCATTCTATTCCGCCTATAGTGATATGTCCATGGCTCACGCTCATGTATTGCGTGAATATTGAAAAAGTTTGAGAACATCAAAAGTATGAAAAAATTGCTTGGCTTGTCATCGGGGTTGTGCATGATTTAAATATTTTGTGTGATGAAGATAGAGCATAGCCAGACTATATGATTTTGTAGGGATAACTTTCTTTGGCCGTGTTATTTTGAGAAGACATGATTGCGTTATTAGTATGCTTGAAGTATTATTATTTTTATGCCAATATTAAACTTTTGTCTTGAATCTTTCAGATCTGAATATTCATGCCACAATAAAGAAAATTACATTGAAAATTATGTTAGGTAGCATTCCACATCAAAAATTCTATTTTTATCATTTACCTACTCGAGGACGAGCAGGAATTAAGCTTGGGGATGCTGATACGTCTCCAACGTATCTGTAATTTTTTATTGTTCCAGGCTATTATATTATCTGTTTTGGATGTTTAACGGGCTTTAATATGCACTTTTATATTTTTTTGGGACTAACCTATTAACCAGAGGCCCAGTGCCAGTTGCCGTTTTTTTTGCCTATTTCAATGTTACGCAGAAAAGGAATATCAAACGGAATGAAATCTTCGCGAGGATCTGTTTTGGAACAAACGCAATCCAGGAGACTTGGAGTGGAGGTCAAGGAAGCAACGAGGCGGCCTCGAGGTAGGGCGGCGCCCCCACCCTCGTGGGCCCCTCGTAGCTCCACCGACCTACTTCCTTCACCTATATATACTCTTATACCCTGATAACATCCGGGAGAGCCACAAAACCACTTTTCCACTGCCGCAACCTTCTGTACCCGTGAGATCCCATCTTGGGACCTTTTCCGGTGATCTGTCGGAGGGGGATTCGATCACGGAGGGCTTCTACATCAACACCATAGGCTCTCTAATGATGTGTGAGTAGTTTACCACAGACCTTCAGGTCCATAGTTATTAGCTAGATGGCTTCTTCTCTCTCTTTGGATCTCAATACAAAGTTCTCCTCGATGTTCTTGGAGATCTATTCGATGTAATTCTTTTTGCGGTGTGTTTGCCGAGATCCGATGAATTGTGAGTTTACGATTAAGATTATCTATGAACAATATTTGATTCTTCTCTGAATTCTTATATGCATGATTTGATATCTTTGCAATTCTCTTCGAATTATCAGTTTGGTTTGGCCTACTGATTGATCTTTCTTGTAATGGGAGAAGTGCTTAGCTTTGGGTTCAATCTTGCGGTGTCCTTTCCCAGTGACAGTAGGGGCAGCAAGGCATGTATTGTATTGTTGCCATCGAGGATAACAAGATGGGTTTTTTTATCATATTGCATGAATTTATCCCTCTACATCATGTCATCTTGCTTAAGGCATTACTCTGTTTTCATGAACTTAATACTCTAGATGCATGCTGGATAGCGGTCGATGTGTGGAGTAATAGTAGTAGATGCAGAATCGTTTCGGTCTACTTGACATGGGCGTGATGCCTATGTTCATGATCATGCCTTGATATCATCATAACTATGCAATTTTCTATCAATTGCTCGGCAGTAATTTGTTCACCCACTGTAATATATGCTATCTTGAGAGAAACCACTAGTGAAACATATGGCCCGCGGGTCTATTTACATCATATAAGTTTCCGATCTACAATTCTAGTTTACTATTTATTTTGCAATCTTTATTTTCTATCTATACAGCAAAAATACCAAAAATATTTATCTTATTATCTTTATCAGATCTCACTTTTGCAAGTGGTCGTGAAGCGATTGGCAACCCCTTTATCGCGTTGGTTGCAAGGTTCTTATTTGTTTGTGCAGGTATTAGGCGACTTGCATGTAGTCTCCTACTGGATTGATACCTTGGTTCTCAAAAACTGAGGTAAATACTTACGCTACTTTGCTGCATCACCCTTTCCTCTTCAAGGGAAAAACAACGCATGCTCAAGAGGTAGCAGGCTTCCGGCAGCGAACTATTTGCGTTAGGCCACCTTGCACAAACTCGTTTCCACACAAAGAATTGTGTGTGATATACATACCTACGGAAATGTTTTTCTAGGATTCACCATGTGGGATGTACATACCTACGAAAATGATTGGGTTTCGATGCCTCGCCCAATCGCACACGAGCTCATTTGGTGTCCGAGGAGGGCCTATCACCGATGGTTTCTGGGTCGTGTGGGAAGGACCCTCCCTATCGCCCACACTCACTTGGCGACGGTTCCAAATGCCGTCGCGGAAAGGGGTTAAAAACCGTTTGTATAACACATCGTTGTACTAGTGCAATGGTCTCTTGGAGATCTGTATGATTGAATTCTTTTGAGGTGTGTTTGTTGGGATCCAATGAACTTTGAGTTTATGATCAGATCTATCTCTTTTTATCCATGAAAGTTATTTAAATGTTCTTTGATCTCTTATATGCATGATTGATTATAGCCTCGTATTTCTTCTCTGATATTTGGGTTTTGTTTGGCCAACTTGATCTATTTGTCTTGCAATGGGAAGAGGTGCTTTATGATGGGTTCAATCTTACGGTGCTTGATCCCAGTGACAGAAGGGGAACCGACATGTACGTATCGTTGCTATTAACGATAACAAGATGGGGTCTATTTCTGCATAAATAGATCTTGTCTACATCATGTTATCGTTCTTATTGCATTACTCCGTTTCTCCATGAACTTAATACACTAGATGCATGCTGGATAGCGGTCGATGTGTGGAGTAATAGTAGTATATGCAGGCAGGAGTCGGTCTACTAATCTTGGACGTGATGCCTATATGATGATCATTGCCTGGATATCATCATAATTATTTGAAGTTCTATCAATTGCCCAACAGTAATTTGTTCACCCACCGTTTGTTATTTTTCTCGAGAGAAGCCTCTAGTGAAACCTACGACCCCCGGGTCTCTTCCTTAATATATTTGCCTTTGCGATCTATTTTCCTTTGTTTTTATTTTAAAATCTATTAAACCAAAAGTACAGAAATACCTTACTGCAATTTATTTTATCCGAGATCCATTTATCCCACCTATCATATTTCTGTCACATCTGTTTGCCAATTTCTGGCACCATTACCCGAAAGGGATTGACAACCTCTTTAACACGTCGGGTTGCGAGTATTTGTTATTTCTGTGCAGGTGTTGTTTACGTAGTGTTGCTTGGTTCTTCTACTGGTTCGATAACCTTGGTCTCATCACTGAGGGAAATACCTACCGTCGTTGTGCTGCATCATCCCTTCCTCTTTGGGGAAATACCGACGTATTCTAGCAGACATCATGCATCTAGTTCATCATGATCAGAATTATATATATAATTTTTGGCCTCGTGACGGAGAAAGTATCGCTCTATCTTGGGGGAGTCTTAAGTCAATGTTATACTCATGCCCCAATCATGAGCTCTCAAGAGAAATTATCATTCAGAATTTTTATGCTCGGCTTTCTCATGATGATCGATCCATGCTCGATACTTCTTATACTGGTTCTTTTATGAGAAGACTATTGAATTCAGGTGAGATCTTTTAGAAAGTATTAAGCGCAACTCTGAAGATTAGGAACTTGATGAAGGTAAAGAGTCAGGTATTAAGCTTGAGTTTGATTGTGTTAAATCTTTTATGAATACTGATGCTTTTTAAAAGTTTAGCACTAAATATGGACTTGACTCTAGGATAGTAGCCTCTTTTTTGAATCATTTGCTACTCATGTTGATCTCCCTAAGGAGAATTGGTTTAAATATCACCCGCCTATTAAAGAAGAAATTAAAGAACCGGTTGTGGTTAAAGAAGAGACTATTATTTACAATGTTGATCCAGTTGTTCCTACTGCTTATAGTGAAAACCCACCTTTCCCTGTTAGGATAAAGGAGCATGCTAAGGTTTCAACCATGGTCAATAAAAGCTACATTAGAGCACCTAAACCTGCTGAACAAATCAGAGTAGAACCTAGCATTGCTATGTCGGTGTCAAAACTGGCGGATCTCAGGTAGGGGGTCCCGAACTGTGCATCTAGGCCGGATGGTAGGGGATCTACACGATGTTTTACCCAGGTTCAGGCCCTCTTGATGGAGGTAAAACCCTACGTCCTGCTTGATTAATATTGATGATATGGGTAGTACAAGAGTAGATCTACCACGAGATCAAGGAGGCTAAACCCTAAAGGCTAGCCTATGGTATGATTGTTGTATGATGAAGTTGTTCTACGGACTAAAACCCTCCGGTTTATATAGACACCGGAGAGGGTTAGGGTTACACAAAGTCGGTTATAATGGTAGGAGATCTAAATATCCGCATCGCCAAGCTTGCCTTCCACGCCAAGGAAAGTCCCATCCGAACACGGGACGAAGTCTTCAATCTTGTATCTTCATAGTCCTGGAGTCCGGCTGAAGGTATAGTCCGGCTACCCGAACACCCCCTAATCCAGGACTCCCTCAGTAGCCCCTGAACCAGGCTTCAATGACGATGAGTCCGGCGCGTAGATTGTCTTCGGCATTGCAAGGCGGGTTCCTCCTCCAAATTCTTCATAAAAGTTTGTAAACACCAAGAGTAGTGTCCGGCTCTGCAAAATAAGTTTCCACGTATTGCCACAGAGAGAATAATATTAACACAAATCTAATCCGCTGACGTATTCCGCAGCGTGACATCACACTACGGCCAAGCCTTTATTCGAATTGTTTTCACTTTTACACCTCAGCGTGTTTTGCGAGGCGGTTTCCTTGGCACGTCTTGTCAAAGCAGAGATCGTGTCCCCTTTATTTACGGGATTCTCATCAATACGGACGTGGGTAACCCAATCGTTCCCGTTAGCATGTCTTCTCGATTAAAGGCGAGTCCCAAACGGTTACGGGAAGGGCTCCTGGTATTCAACCTCTTATAAAGAGACCATGGCCTTACTCCTTTTCTCCAATCTCAAAACAAGTTCGCCCGTCGCCTCGAGTTCCAACACCCTAGGCTCCAGATTCCACGCGCTTCGGACCTTCGACAATGTCCGGTTCCGACCTTCAAGGCCGATGGATGCCCTCCTCTGTCACGGAGGAGGACGTGCTAAAGTTGAGAGAGGCTAAGTTCTTGACCGCCGAAATTTTGCATAGGTTGCCTGCTCAAAGGCAGGCTATTCCCAGTCCCCAGCCCGGTGAGAGCATAGTGTTCATGTCTCACTTCCTTCGTGGTTTAGGCTTCCCGATGGATCCCTTCGTGAGGGGGCTGATGTTCTATTATGGGCTGGAATTTCATGACTTAGCTCCGGAGTCCATCCTCCACATTTCCTCATTCATCGTTGTGTGCGAAGCATTCCTCCGTGTTACTCCTCACTTCGGATTATGGCTCAAGACTTTTGGACTGGAGCCGAAGATGATCGAGGGACGGCACGCAGAGTGCGGAGGCGCTGTCATAAGTAAGAATGCTGATGCTCCATGGCCCGAGGGCTCCTTTCAAGAGGAGCTCAGCTTGTGGCAATGAGAGTGGTTCTATATCACCGCTCCCAGGAGCACCAAGTGGGTGGCGCCTCCTGCCTTTCGCTCGGGTCCCCCACCATGGCTAGCGTCATGGGTCAACAAAGGATTAGATTGGGGGTTATCCAAAGACGTGCCCTTGTTGCAGGGCCGCATTAGGGATCTCTTAGAAAGAGACCTCAACCTGGTCAAGGTGACGCAGGTCATGCTGATTCGCCGAACACTGCCCGGCAAACGTCGCTCCCTTCGTCTGTGGGAGTTTAAACCGGAGGGACCACGAGCTCTCCAGCATTTTATGGGCGCAACGCCCGTGGAGATGTATAAAATGTTCTTCGGATCACAAGCAATGTGTCCGGATTTGACCGAGGACGCAGGTTTAAGCTGCAATCGCCCGGATACTCAAGTAAGTAACCTTGTGCCCGGACTCGCTATCCGTAAAATTGCCATAAATTCGCCCCTAAAAGAGTTGTCCTTTTAAATAGGAGTGGATAGCAAAGGTAAAGCTGATCAGGTGTCCGGCTCCCCTTCCTGAGACCAGGCCGGATCCCGTGCTAGTCAGGATGTTGAAGATCGTGCCTTTGGAGGGAAGTGAGGTGGAGGACAAGGAAACTATGGCCTCCTCGAAGGAGCCTTCTCCGAAGGGAAGAACCGACAATTCCTCTCCTAAGGGGAAGAAGAGGGCCGCCTCTGACGACCCGGAGACCATGGCTTCAAAGCGGGGGGAAAAGTCCTCGTCAGAGGGTCCGACGCCGGGGAGATCCTCGGCCGAACTACGCCCTCAAAGGGATTAGCCCTCTAGCGAGCCGTAAGTAGAGAAAGATTTTCCTTTAGAGGGATGAGAGAAATCCTTGCTTTTTATTTGAGAAGATTAACCGAAATTTTACTTTTTATCTCGGACCTCAGCCCTTCTCAGCAGAGCTCGTCTTCGGGGGATCTTCTTTCGGAGATGATGGAGAGTGGAACGCCTCCCCCTGCCGTACCTCCTGGCGAGGCGGGCGACCCTGAGGTGTCGTCGCGGAGGGTTTCTCCGAATCCGGCAGGGATGGAAGGTAGCCATATGTCCCCCCAAGGTTCTCCGCATCCGGCCTTCGATGGAGGTCATAGGACGAGTCCGGCACCATCCGATGCGCGGTCGGAGGAGCTGATGATTCTGCTGGGGCGAGCTTCTATCTCAGAGGAGCACTGTGCATTGATGGGTACGGTGATTGGAAGGATTTCGTCCGCGGAAAGCGGATTGCATGAGGCCGTCAGAAGTTTGCTGACGGGTTTTGAGGTACGTTTGATAATGTACTTCTTTGTCAGTTGCGCATAAACAAGATGCGCCCTGTGTAGATAGTAGCCCCTGAGACTCTGTGCGTTGTCAAAATTGACGGCGCGCAGAGGATCATAATTCCAGGTCTAAAATGTCGCCTTTGTATACAGGTGGCGAAGTGTCCGGAATCGAGCCGAACTGATGATTTTGCCGAACTAAAGCGGCAACTTGACGTGGCAGATGCCGACATCGTGCTCGTCAACGAGCGGCTTGATGAGGCTCAAGGTATGCAATTCCTCGGGCGGCATCTGGTAAGAGGAGCTTTATGCTAGTATCTTACAATGTGTGTGCTTGACACAGATGGTGCGGCCGCCGTGGGGAGTCTTCGGGCGGAACTTGCCCGAGCTAAGGAACAAGCCAGGAAAGTTGATGCGGCTACCGAGAAGGCCCTTGAAGAGCTGAGAGCTGAACAGGCTGCTCACTGCCGAAGCAAGAAGGAGATGGCCATGATGGCCGTGAAGTTAAAAAGTGCTGCTGACCTTTGCAAGTTTCTTGAGAAAGAAGACCGGGCGAGACAGACGGACTTAGAGAAGGCCGTTGCTGATGCCAAGGACGCTCGCGCTGTGATGAGAGCTGCGAAGGAGGAGCTGCGTCAGGCCGGACAGATTGAGGCTGGAAAGCCCTTTATGCTGCGTAGGAAGTTTTGCGATCCGAAGTTTGCTCCATTGGACCGGATGTGGAGTGCGGAGGACACCTATCTGGATTTGGCAGCGAGTGCTGCTGATGCGACCGAATACTTTCGAGATCAAGAAGATCGCGAAGTGGAAAGGCTTTTCTGGTCGAAGTTCCAGAATCCAGAGCGTCCACTGGCTGTGGACGATCGTCTGGCTCAATGGGCCGAATTGAATAGATTGTCCGGACTCGCCATGAAGTACGTCATGGGTCATCTGTGGTCGGGGAGATCGGAGCCGAAGAGTTATTTCAGCTTGGTGCAGCAATTCCGTGACGCGGTGCCACATATCAATGCGATGAAGAGGTCAGCATGCATAGAGGGCGCACGGATGGCTCTTCCCCGTGTCAAGACATACTAGGCAGAGATGGAGACCACCGTCGTTGCATCCCGAGATTCGGACAAAAGCCGAGTACCCTCCGAGCACTATTTTCAGGAAGTCCTTGAAGGCGCTCGTGTAATAGAGACGCAGTGCTCGAAGGATGCTATGTTCTGATAGCATATGTAATTATAAAGCAATATTTTGATGAATTGTAGTAGCCTTTTATACTTGTGCCTTCAAGTATTTGGAACACCTCCTGTGCGGCCGTTTTAAGGTATATATACAAAATCTGAAAGATTGCAGTCGTTGGCTTCAGCCCCCACGCACATAGTGCGGGGGTGCTCGCAGAAGGCGCATTTTCACACTTAATCCAACGCCTTGGTCCTACAAAGGAGGTGATAGCGCAGCGAGCTAGGCAACCGAACTATAATGCTTTAACACTTTCACTTAGCCATAGGAGCTTGACAATGGGACTATTTAGGTAGCCCCTGGTGGCGACTGCGCTCGCCCGAATTCGGGGCGCATATGTGCCTGGCTGGGAAACGGCCCTTTGTTAATGCGGATGAATCCTACAGATTCCGCAGAGTCATCGAGTGGTTGACCAGTCTCACGCCATATCATGACAGTCGGTTTTCGGCTTTCTCTACTAAGGTGCTCGCCTGGCCGAACTAGGGCACAATCGCAGTAGTTCACCTGGTGCCGCCTTAGCCGATAGAGCGGAACGTAAGGCGGCCGAACACAGGAGCCGGGCAACCCAACATTTGACCAAAATCATGACTCGGAGCTGATGCATATAAGGCCAAACTCGCGACGCCGAACACTCCCTAAGGTATTCGGTCTTTATGAGAGCGGGCGAGGTAACGCTCTGAGGTATAAGCCCCTAGTGTCCAGGTACGCGCAAGAATTCTGACGTGGCCACATGCCAAGACGCCAGCCTCCTCCTTGGTCATAGAACCCATCGAATAAGTCTAGGTTTAGCATATTTCTTTTCCATAAGATATTTTATAGCAGCATGATCGGTGTGAACAATTACTTTGGAATCAACGATATAAGGTCTAAATTTATCACAAGCAAACACCACTGCTAAGAATTCTTTTTCAGTAGTAGCATAGTTTCGTTGAGCACTGTCTAGAGTTTTACTAGCATAATGAATAACATTCAGTTTCTTATCAACTCTTTGTCCTAGAACAGCACCAACAGCATAATCACTAGCATCACACATAATTTCAAAAGGCAAGTTCCAATCAGGTGGCTGAACAATAGGTGCAGAAATTAAGGCTTTTTTGAGTGTTTCAAAGGCTTCTAAACAATCATCATCAAAAAACAAAAGGAATATCCTTTTGCAAAAGATTAGTAAGAGGCCTAGAAATTTTAGGGAAGTCTTTTATAAATATCCTATGGAAACTAGCATGACCTAAGAAACTACGAATACCTTTTATATCTTTAGGACATGGCATTTTCTCAATTGCATCAACCTTTGCTTTGTCCACTTCAATACCTCCTTCAGAAATTTTATGACCCAAGACAATGCCTTCATTAACCATAAAGTGGCACTTCTCCCAATTCAAGACAAGATTAGTTTGCTCGCATCTCTGCAAAACTCGATCAAGGTTGCTTAAGCAATCATCAAAAGAAGTTTCATAAACGGAAAAATCATCCATGAAAACCTCAACAATCTTTTCACAAAAATCGGAGAATATAGCAGGCATATATCATTGAAAAGTAGCAGGTGCATTGCATAAACCGAAAGGCATACGTCTATAAGCATAGGTTCCAAAGGGACAAGTAAAAGTGGTCTTTTCTTGATTAGGTTAAGAAATAGGTATTTGTGAAAAAACAGAATATCCATCAAGGAAGCAAAAATGTGTGTGCTTAGATAATCTTTCTAGCATTTGATCAATAAAAGGCAGAGGGTAATGATCTTTTCTAGTTGCTTTGTTTAATTTTCTAAAATCAATTACCATTCTATAGCCTGTAAAAATTCTTTGTGGAATAAGTTCATTCTTATCATTAGGAACAACAGTTATACCTCCTTTCTTAGGGACATAATGAACAAGACTTACCCATCTACTATGAGCTATAGGATAGATTAGACATGCTTCCAGAAGTTTTAATATTTGTGTTCTTACCACTTCCTTCATTTTTTGATTTAACCGACGTTGGTGATTAACAACGGGTTTAGCATCAGGTTCCATATTAATTTTGTGTTGACACAGAGTGGGACTAATGCTCTTTAAGTCATCAAGAGAATATCCAATAGCAGCTCGATGCTTCCTTAGAACTTTCAATAATCTTTCTTCTTCATGTTCTGGAAGGTTAGCACTAATAATAACATGATATATCTTCTTTTCATCAAGATAAGCATATTTCAAAGTGTCTGGCAATTGTTTTAATTCAAACACAGGATCACCTTTAGGTGGAGGAGTACCTCCTAGAGTTTCAATAGGAAAATTGTGTTTAAGTAGAGGATATTATTCAAAGAAAATCTTATCTATTTCATTTCTTTCATGCATATGTAAATCATTTTCATGGTCTAGCAAATATTGTTCTAATGGATCAGTAGGTGGTACAGCAATAGAAGAAAGACCAATTAATTCATCTTTACTAGGAAATTCTATTTCATGAAGCTTACTAAACTTGGAAAAATTAAACTCATGAGACTCATCACCAAAACTAACACCGACAGTTTGTTTCTTACAGTCTATTCTAGCATTAACGGTGTTCAAGAAAGGTCTACCAAAGATAATGTGACAAAAGTCATCTTGTTGGGAACCAAGAACAAGAAAATCAGTAGGGTATTTTATTTTCCCACACAAGACTTCAACATCTCTAACAATCCCAATTGGTGAGATAGTGTCTCTATTAGCAAGTTTAATAGTAACATCTATGTCTTCTATCTCTGTAGGTGCTATGTCATTCATAATTTCTTGATATAAAGTGTAAGGAATAGCACTCACACTAGCACCTATGTCACAAAAACCATGATAACAATGATCTCCTATTTTAACTAAGACAACGGGCATGCCAGCAACAGGTCTATGTTTATCCTTTTTTATCAGGTTTGGCAATTCTAGCAGCTTCTTCACAGAAGTAAATAACATGCCCATCTACATCTTCTTCCAAGAGATCTTTAACCATAGAAATACTAGGTTCTACTTTAATTTGTTCATCAGGTTTAGGTGTTCTAATATAGCTTTTGTTAACCACAGTTGAAACTTTACCATGTTCCTTTATCCTAACAGGGATATGTCGTTTCTCAATATAAGCAGAAGGAATGATTGGATCAACATTATAAAGTATAGTTTCTTATTTAACTAGTAACGGTTCTTTAATTTCTTCTTTAATAGGTGGGTGATATTTAAACTATTTCTCTTTAGGGAGATCAACATGAGTAGCAAATGATTCACAAAAGGAGGCTACTATCTCATAGTCAAGTCCATATTTAGTGCTAAACTTTTGAAAAGCATTGGTATCCATAAAAGATTTAACACAATCATACGTAAGTTTAATACCTGACTCTTTACCTTCATTGAGTTCCCAATATTCAGAGTTGCGTTTAATTATTTCCAAAAGATCCCACCGGAATTCAATAGTCTTCTTCATAAAAGAACTAGAACAAGAGGTATCGAGCATGGTTTGGGGCATGAATGGGGCATGATAATTTCTGGATAATAATTTCTCTTGAGAGCTCATGATTGGGACATGAATGTAAGATTATATTGACTTCATCCTCCCCCAAGCTAGAGCGATTCTTTCTCCTTCATGAGGCCAAAAATTATATATATAATTCCGATCACGATGAACTAGATGCATAGGATAATTTTCTTGATGGAACTCCAATTTCAAACAATTCCAATTCCAAGATCCAATATCATTGCATAGCCTATACCATGCCAATGCTTTTCCCTTCAAACAGAAAGGGAAAATCTTTTCCATAACTTCATCTCTGGGTAAACCTGCAAGCTTGAACAATCCACAAATCTATTCTACATATATCAAGTGCATATCAGGATGTTCGGTTTCGTCTCCTTGAAAGGATTGAGAACAGCTGTCTAGAGAGGGGGAATAGACTCCTAACAAAGAAAAGTTGAAGTTTTTATTTTCTTCAAGTTAAGGTAGAGTTTTCGCACAAGTTTAAGCATCCACAATACATTCAAGCAAGCATGGCAAGAGTATATGAGCAGTGGAAAGTAAAGCATGCAATTTGCAAGAAAGTAAAGGGATGGGACTGGAGTGTGCAAACGCAATTGGAGACACAACGGTTTTTGGCGTGGTTCCGATAGGTGGTGCTATCGTACATCCACGTTGATGGAGACTTCAACCCACGAAGGGTAATAGTTGCGCGAGTCCACGGAGGGGTCCACCCACGAAGGGTCCACGAAGGGTCCACGAAGAACCAACCTTGTCTATCCCACCATGGCCATCGCCCACGAAGGACTTGCCTCACTAGGGTAGATCTTCATGAAGTAGGCGATCTCCTTGCCCGTACAAACTCATTGGATCAACTCCACAATATTGACGGAGGCTCCCAAGTTACACCTAACCAATCTAGGAGACACCACTCTCCAAAAGGTAATAGACGGTGTGTTGATGATGAACTCCTTGCTCTTGTGCTTCAAATGATAGTCTCCCCAACACTCAACTCTCTCTCACTGATTTGGATTTAGTGGAAAGATGATTTGAGTGGAAAGCAACTTGGAGAAGGCTAGAGATCAAGATTCATATGGTTGGAATGGAATATCTTGGTCTCGACACATGAGTAGGTGGTTCTCTCTCAGAAAATGAATGCTGGAAGTGTAGGCATGTTCTGATGGCTCTCTCTTCGAATGAAGAGTGGGTGACGGGGTATATATAGCCTCCACACAAAACCTAACTGTTACACACAAATCGCCAAACTCGATGGGACCGAATCAGAAAACTCGGTCGGACCGATTTAGTTCATAATGTGACCGTTAGGAATTTTGGTGGGACCGATGTGCTTGGGTTAGGGTAAAACCTCATCTCAGTTTGATCGATTACACAAACTCGCTGAGACCAATTTTGGTAATAAGCAAAACAGAGAGTTGGTAAAGCAAACTCGATGGGACCGAAATTATTGCAATAGGTAACAGAGAGTTTGCAAGCCCATCTCGTGAGACCGAGATCCCATCGGTGAGACCGAATTGATTAGGGTTTGTGGCAGTGGCTATGTCAAGAGAACTCGGTGGCACCGGATGGAACAAATCGGTGGGGCCGAGTTTGACTTTTTGGTTTGGGACATATGTGGATATGAAAAAGTGGTTGAGGTTTTTTTGAGCATATCACTAAGCATTTTGAGCAAGAAACCCATTAAGCAACACCTCATCCCCTTTTAATAGTATTGTATTTCCTATGGACTCAATGTGATCTTGGATCACTAAAAGAAAAATGTAGAGTCTTGAGCTTTAGAGCTTGAGACAATCTTTTGTCCTTAGCATTTTAAAAGGGGTTCCACATCCTCTTGTCCACGCCACTCCATCTGTTGAACTTGTCTGAAAGATGAAAACATTAGTCCAACAAGAGATATGTTGACATTAATTACCAAAACCAACCAGGGAGCACTTGTGCTTTCACTCCTACATAAGGATTAGCTAACAGTTGTTCTGTCATACCCGATGAGGTTCATGAGGTTGATGAGGTTCATCTTGGTGTACTTCCTCATTTTCTTCATCTTGGTGTGTCCCACTTGTGGAGCTTCCATGTCAACTCTTGGTTCACCTTGTTGTGAGGTAGAAGCTTCCACTTGGATGGATGAGGTACTCTCCTTCACCTCCGTTGGACGAATCTTGCCAATAGACAAGTCTTGGATTTCTTCTGAAGGGTCTTTCTCTCCTACATCAATTGGCAATTGCTCTACTTGCAAGCCTTTAGATTCATCAAACTTCACATCTACCGTCTCTTCAACCTTTCGGGTGAACTTGTTGTAGACACGGTAAGTGTGAGAGTTTGAGCCATAACCGAGTAGGAAACCCTCATGAGATTGAAGAGAAAATTTAGAACGACAATGCTTATCAAGAATGTAACGCTTTGATCCAAACACTCGAAAGTATCCAACTTGGGGTTTGTTACCGGTGAGAAGCTCATATGCCGTCTGCTGCCTCTTGAGCACTGCATTGGATTTCCTTGAAGAGGAAAGGATGATGCAGCAAAGTAACGTAAGTATTTCCCTCAGTTTTTGAGAACAAAGGTATCAATCTAGTAGGAGGCTACGCGCGAGTCCCTCGTACCTGCACAAAACAAATAACTCCTCGCAACCAACGCGATAAGGGGTTGTCAATCCCTTCACGGTCACTTATGAGAGTGAGATCTAATAGATATGATAGAATAATATTTTTGTATTTTTGTGATAAAGATGCAAAGTAAAATAAAAGAAAAGGAAATAACTAACTATTGGAATATTAATATGATGAAGATAGACCCGGGGGCCATAGGTTTCACTAGTGTCTTCTCTCAAGAGCATAAGTATTTTACGGTGGGTGAACGAATTACTGTTGAGCAATTGACAGAATTGAGCATAGTTATGAGAATATCTAGGTATGATTCTGTATATAGGCATCACGTCTGAGACAAGTAGACCGACTCCTGCCTGCATCTACAACTATTACTCCACTCATCGACCTCTATCTAGCATGCATCTAGAGTATTAAGTTCATGAAAACAGAGTAACGCCTTAAGCAAGATGACATGATGTAGAGGGATAAATTCATGCAATATGATAAAAAAAACCATCTTGTTATCCTCGATGGCAACAATACAATACGTGCCTTGCTGCCCCTACTGTCACTGGGAAAGGACACCGCAAGACTGAACCCAAAGCTAAGCACTTCTCCCATTGCAACAAAGATCAATCTAGTAGGCCAAACCAAACTGATAATTCGAAGAGACTTGCAAAGATAACCAATCATACATAAAAGAATTCATAGAAGATTCAAATATTGTTCATAGATAATCTTGATCATAAACCCACAATTCATCGATCTCAACAAACACACCGCAAAAAGAAGATTACATCGAATAGATCTCCACAAGAGAGGGGGAGAACATTGTATTGAGATCCAAAAAGAGAGAAGAAGCCATCTAGCTAATAACTATGGACCCGAAGGTCTGAGGTAAACTACTCACACTTCATCGTAGAGGCTATGGTGTTGATGTAGAAGCCCTCCGTGATGGATGCCCCCTCCGGCGGAGCTCCGAACAGGCCCCAAGATGGGATCTCGTGGATACAGAAAGTTACGGGGGTGGAATTAGGGTTTTGGCTCCGTATCTGATCGTTTGGGGGTATGTAGGTATATATAGGAGGAAGGAGTACGTAGGTGGAGCAATAGGGGGCCCACGAGGGTGGAGGGCGCGCCTAGGGGGGGGGGGTAGGAACGCCCCCCTACCTCGTGGCCTCCCTGTTGGTTGCTTGATGTAGGGTCCAAGTCTCCTGGGTCTTGTTCGTTCCAAAAATCACGTTCCCGAAGGTTTCATTCCGTTTGGACTCTATTTGATATTCCTTTTCTTCGAAACCCTAAAATAGGCAAAAAAACAGCAATTCTGGGCTGGGCCTCCGGTTAATAGGTTAGTCCCAAAAATAATATAAAAGTGGATAATAAAGCCCCATAATGTCCAAAACAGTAGATAATATAGCATGGAGCAATCAAAAATTATAGATACGTTGGAGACATATCAAGCATCCCCAAGCTTAATTCATGCTCGTCCTCGAGTAGGTAAAAGATAAAAAAAGATAATTTTTGATGCGGAGTGCTACTTGGCATAATTTAAATGTAATTCTTCTTAATTGTGGTATGAATATTCAGATCCGAAAGATTCAAGATAAAAGTTCATACTGGTATAAAAATAATAATACTTCAAGCATACTAACTAAGCAATTATGTCTTCTCAAGATAACATGGCCAAAGAAAGTTCATCCCTGCTGTCGGTGTCAAAACCGGCGGATCTCGGGTAGGGGGTCCCGAACTGTGCGTCTAAGGCAGATGGTAACCAGAGGCAGGGAACACGATGTTTTACCCAGGTTCGGGCCCTCTTGATGGAGGTAAAACCCTACATCCTGCTTGATTTATTCTTGATGATATGAGTATTACAAGAGTTGATCTACCACGAGATCGGAGAGGCTAAACCCTAGAAGCTAGCCTATGGTATGATTGTATGTTCTCCTACGGACTAAAACCCTCCGGTTTATATAGACACCGGAGAGAGTTAGGGTTACACAAGGTCGGTTACAAAGGATGAGATATCCATATCCGTACTGTCTAGCTTGCCTTCCACGCCAAGTAGAGTCCCATCCGGACACGAGACAAAGTCTTCAATCTTGTATCTTCATAGTCCAACAGTCCGGCCAAAGGATATAGTCCGTCTGTCCGGAGACCCCTAATTCCGGACTCCCTCAGTAGCCCCTAAACCAGGCTTCAATGACGATGAGTCCGGCGCGCAGTGTTGTCTTCGGCATTGCAAGGCGGGTTCCTCCTCCGGATATACCACAGAAGAGTTCAAATAAAAGGATAGTGTCTGACCCTGCAAAACAAGTTCCACATATCTCCGCAGAGAGAATAATATTTCCACAAATCTAATCTGCTGACACGTTTTGGCCACATGACATTAAGCCATGGCCCGGTGATTATTCGAACCATTTCCTTTAACTAGCCCCGCACATAACGCGAGGCAGTTTTTTGACACGTCTTGTCAAAGCAGAGATCGTGTCCCCCTTATTTTGGGATTCTCATCAATACAGGCGTGGGTAACCCAACCGCGCCATCGATTACGGTGCTTGGGGGATAAGCGAGTTTTACCAGGCTAGTGGGGGCGCATAGTTTCGGCCGCCCTTATAAAGGGATAAGGTTTAACCTTTCTCTACCCACGCCTTCTTCCTCCTTGCCCATCCATTCTTGCGCACTCGAGCCCCAATGCCCAAGTCCACATTTTTCTCCTCAACCTCCTCCAAACATGTCTGGAGCGGGAGGCAAGTGGATGGCCTCCTCCGTTACGGAGGAACACATCAAAAAACTGCGCGGAGCCGGATACTTAGCCGCGAATATCGCGCATCGGCTGCCCGCTGCGGGGCAGATCGTCCCTACCCCAGAACCCCATGAGAGGGTAGTTTTCCTCCACCACTTCCTCCGCGGACTTGGGGTTTCCCCTTCATCCATTCGTTCGCGGTCTCATGTTCTACTACGAGCTAGACTTCCATGATCTGGCCCCGAACTTCATCCTCAACATTTCGGTGTTCATCGTCGTCTGTGAGGCTTTCCTCTGCATCCGCCCCCACTTTGGCTTATGGCTAAAGACCTTCAATATCAAGCCGAAGGTGGTGGGCGGCCAACAAGCAGAATGTGGCGGAGCCATGGACGGCAAGATGCTCAACGTTATATGGCTTGAAGGCTCCTTCGTGGAGACCATAAAGGGGTGGCAATCGGCGTGGTTCTACATCACTGAGCCGCGCGACACCAAATGGGTGGCTGCCCCCAAGTTTCGATCCGGATTCCCTACACGGCTCACTTCCTGGAAAGAGAAGGGCTTGTCGTGGGGTTCATCGGTGGAGCTGGACAGACTCCAGAAATGTATCCTGAACATGACAAGCAAGAAGCTCAAGCTTGTCAATATAGTCTAGGTCATGCTCATCCGCCGGATCCTCCCATGCCAACAACGGGACTTCAACTTGTGGGAGTTCGACCCGGCCCAGCACCAGACTCTGAGCGAGCTCTTCGACATGACGCACAAGGACGTCTGGAAGGTGTTGTTCAAGGGCGCCAAGGTCCCTCCCTCTCTCACCGAGGACCGCGGGCTAAGCGCGAAGCGCCGAGCGCATTCGGTGAATTCTATACATCCGGTAGGATATTTATTTCCCCTAGCTTAACCATGTGCGGGGTCTGATCTCCCTGCCTTTGACAGGACTGGGTGGAGACATCGGGGCAGATTAACTGTCCGGCCCCTCTGCCCGAAGACACTGCGGACGCTCTCCTGACGGAGATGCTGACTCCGGCTCCTTACAAGGTGCCGGAAAAGACCAAGAAGGCCAAGGGAACCCGAAAGAGCTCCCGGCACCAGGTGTTATCGGGCTCATCGTCCGATAACTCCGTGACGCACTCCTCCCCTGAAGACAAGGAGGAAGATGAAGATGTTCCCCCTCCAGTCGGGGGAGACAAGAAAAGGAAGGCCGCCCCTACTGGGGGGGCCGAAGGGTCCAAGAATGGAAGGACTCTCCTTCTGGACTACTCCACCACCGCCGCCGAAGGCGAAGACGAGTGGCTGCTCAGGGCCAAACCCCTGGCGAAGTCGTAAGTATTCTGATACCAGAGTAACTCATAGCATTCCTTTGTCGCACTACTTCTCCTAACGCCGAATTATGATTGTGCAGACCGCCCCGAACCCGTATCGACGTATCCTCGTCGGACGGCTCCCTGGGCTCGTCGGATATGGATAGCGATCCACTTCCGACCACCACCTCCCCTTGCCCTACGGACAACGCCGAGGTGTTGTCTCAAGAGGCACTGGGTCGAGGGGAGACAGTCCCGGAGGTGCCTCAAAGCGACCTTCCGGACTTCGGGAGCAGGGGGAGCAAAGCCCCCGAGGGCTCCGAGTTCGGCCCTCAGCCGAACACCGCGCCGGAACCTCTAGTGGTTCCAGACTCGGGCAGGCGGCCTCCTTCCAAGAGGGGCAAGATGCCTGTGCTGGTGACCTCTGCCCATCCAGAGGCACCGGACAATCTGCTGGGAGCGCTTCGCAGCACTTCTATTGACGAAGAGCACCGTACTATCATGAGTGCGGTGGTCCAAAAGGTTCAGTCCACCAAGAGCGGACTGACTGAAGCCTGTGCCAGCCTTCTAACAGGCTTTGAGGTAAGTTTTTGAAATATAGGAGAAATATTACCGCATAGACAGTAGCCCCTGATGCTCTTTTCGGTGTTCACAAAGAAAAGCCGAACAGAGGATCAAACAATATCGCGGGAGTCTAATATAAGTATGTCTATATGCGTATGCAGGCTTCGCTGCTGGCCTCTGCTGCACTGACTGCGGAGGTCACCGCACTGAAGCAGGACCTTAAAGGGTCCAAGGAAGAGCTCGGCCTTGCCAAGAGGCAGCTCGAGGAGAACAAAGGTAAGTAGTACCTAGTCTATGGATCTATATAAAAGGAAAGCGATTGCAAAATGACAGGATTATCGTAAATTTGCCAGGGGCCACGACCGAGGTGGCGACCCTGAAGCAAGCGATGTCCGAGGCCGAAAACAAAGCGGCCAAGGAGCGCACCGAGCGGGAGAGGCATGAGGCACGGGTGGGCGAGGTGCAGCAAGAGCTCCACGCTCTCGTGACAAAGCACGAGGCGTTGGAGCTTGACCTGAAGACGCTAGAGTCCGAGCTTGCCGTGGCCCTCGAGAGCGCAAAGAATGCCAAGGCCGAAGCCCAAAAGGCCCTCCAGGAGATTGATGCGATGAAGAAGATAGCGGCAGGTAAGGCATTCTATATGCAAAGCAAGCATGTGAAAGTAAATTACTTGTTACTTACCCGAATCCGGAGCTCTCTAGGAGCATTCGCAGATTTGCCCCGCAGTGTGTCGGATGCCGCAACGTTTTACCAGGCCGAGGAGGGAAGCTCAACGGAGAAGTTGTTCTGGGCCCAATATACTAGGACTGAACACCCGGTGCCTATGAGCGACCAGCTAAAGCAGCTGGTCGAGCTACACAAGGCGGCCGAACAGGCCATGAAGGGCTTTATAGTCCGGATGTGGCCTGGCGACGCCCTTCCCAGCAGCTACTTCGGCCTGGTGAGGCGGCTTGTGGATGCCTTCCCATGGCTGGAAGTTATCAAGTGGTCCGTCTGCATCGAAGGTGCACGCCGGGCTTTTGCCCGTGTGAAGGTGCAATGGGCCAAGCTGGACGCCGTGAAGCTGATTAAAGAAGGGCCGCCGGAGGGCAAGGAGCATCGCCACCCCGAGATGTACTATGAGGGTGTCCTGAAGGGTGCTCGTCTCGTAGCGGACGAGTGTACGGAAGATATAATATTGGAGTAAACTTGCTCGTGTAATCCTGTAGTTATGAAAACTTGTTCATATGCGCTATGCAACGCTTGTTTGAATTTAAAATATTACCTTCTGTTCAGCTGTTTATCAAATCTGAGAGATGGCTAGTCGTTGGCTTCTGCCCCCATGCCACGAGTGCTAGGGTGTTCGGGATAAACCTGAGCACTCTTGTTCCCATTGTTGGGTCCTTCGAGGGAGGTGCTCAGCACAACGAACAAGGCAATCGGACTATAATGCGTTATCACTCTCACTTAGCCATAGAATTCTATAATTTTAAATTTCGGCGAAGCCCCTAGTATTCGGAAGGCCGAATTCGGGGCGCGATACATGCCTTAAGCCGGACAGGGCCGACTCCTCGCTCTAAGCGGCATAAGCCTTTAGGGACTCGAAACCTCTCAAACAGCGACCAGTCCCTCGCCTTATCATGACAGTCGGTTTTAGCTTTCTCTACTGAGGTGCTTAGCCCAACAGAACCGGGGCACAATCGCAGTAGTTCTCCCAGTGCTACCTTAGCCGATATAGCGGAACGTAAGGTACCAAAACATGGGAGCCGGGCAAACCCAACTATTGACCCAAGACATGATTCGAAGCTGATGCATATAATGCTATAAGTTCGGGGTGCCGCACTTGTGAAAGTGTTCGGACTTATCACACCATATTGTGGGGTACTTAAGCCCCTAGTGTATTGGCCGTACCAGAGTGTACGGGTGCTGGATGTCACAAATGAACATATATATACAAAAAGAAGAATGCAATAAAAGCCTTAATGCAATGCATTTTTATTAAAAAGCGTGCGTTAGAGCAGAATGATACAGGTAGTGCGATAAGAAAAAAGTAGGACTATGTCCCCTCCAAGGGCAAGCTGAGGAATAATATTAAAACAAGTATTTCACTCGTTATCGTAATCCACCTGGGAGTTCCATGGTGTGATGTAGCTTTCTGCCTCCTTGGTTGCTGCATCATGTGTTCGGCAATCATGCTGCCAGACATGGTTTCCAGAGATTAATGTCCTGAAAGAGAGAAAAATAACAAAGCGGGAAGCCCCTAGTGCGGTTTAAGCTGCGTCTTGGGGCGTGCCGTAGTCGTGCTCCCTTTCCCGCCTGTTCCCATGGTATTTTTAATGCGTAATTATGTACACGTGGCACAAATTTCGCCGTTTGGCTTGGGGCGAGGTGGGGGCCGCATTGCTATGCGATCTCGGAACGTGTCAGGCGGTCCTGTTGCTGATTACTCCGGGCGCGCTTGAAGGTGTTTGGGTCCTTAAACGCTGAACTAGTGGATTGCCTTAAGAGGCTGCTTTGCGATTCCGCTGCGAGGGCCACAGTGTGCTCCTCCGTTTAGAGAGAGCGCTCTGTGTTTCTGTTAACTGTAATGACCCCCTGAGGTCCTGGCATCTTGAGCTCGAGGTATGCATAATGTGGTACCGCATTGAATCTCGCAAATGTGGTTCGCCCGAGCAGTGCATGATAACCACTGCGGAACGAGACTATATCGAAGATTAACTCTTCGCTTCGGAAGTTATCCGGGGATCCGAAGACCACTTCCAGTGTGACTGAGCCTGTGCAATGGGCCTCTACACCTGGTATGACGCCTTTAAAGGTCGTTTTTGTGGGCTTGATCCTTGAGGGGTCTATACCCATTTTGCGCACTGTGTCCTGGTAAAGCAGGTTTAGGCTGCTGCCGCCATCCATAAGGACTCGAGTGAGGTGAAATCCATCAATGATTGGGTCTAGGACCAGTGCGGCAAATCTGCCATGACGGATACTAGTGGGGTGGTCCCTGCGATTGAAGGTGATCGGACAGGAGGACCATGGGTTGAACTTTGGGGCGACGGGCTCCAACGCGTATACGTCCCGGAGCGCATGCTTCCGCTCCCTCTTGGGGATGTGGGTTGCGTATATCATGTTCACCGTCCGCACTTGTGGGGGGAACCTCTTCTGTCCTCCGGTGTTCGGCTGCCGGGGCTATCCCTCGTCATCGCTATGTGGCCACTTATCTTTGTTTTCGGCATTTCACTTTCCGGCCTGCTTGAATACCCAACAATCCCTATTGGTGTGGTTGGCTGGCTTGTCGGGGGTGCCGTGTATTTGACACGAGCGATCGAGTATGCGGTCCAAACTGGACGGGCCCAGAGTGCTTCTTTTAAATGGATTTTTCCACTGACTGGGTTTAGAGCCTTTGAATCCGGCATTGACTGTCGTATCCTCGGTATTGTCGCTGTTAATGCGGCGCTTATGTTTGTTGCGACGTGGCCTGCCATTGCCGTCCTTGGTATCCGAAGTACCACGGTTCTTTGATATGTTATTACTACGAGCCAGCCAGCTGTCTTCTCCCGCACAAAAGCGGGTCATGAGTGTCGTGAGGGCTGCCATAGATTTCGGCTTTTCCTGACCAAGGTGCCGGGCTAGCCACTCATCGCGGATGTTGTGTTTAAAAGCTGCTAGGGCCTCTGCATTTGGACAGTTGACTATTTGATTTTTTTTTGTTAGGAACCGTGTCCAGAATTGCCTGGCCGATTCCTCTGGCTGCTAAATTATATGGCTCAGGTCATCGGCGTCTGGTGGTCGCACATAAGTGCCCTGAAAGTTGTCGAGGAATGTGGCTTCCAGATCTTCCCAACAGCCAATGGACTCTGCTGGCAAGCTGTTGAGCCAATGCCGACTTGGTCCTTTAAGTTTGAGTGGTGTTCGCACACGAACACGTCACCGTGTACCCTCGATGCCGGGGGTGATGCACCGCAGCTCATGTCGAAGGAGACCCATCCGGAAGTGCGGTACGCAAGCAATCCGGCGGGTGCTTTTCAGGACCCGAAACCCCACGCGCCCGGGAGGGACCCCGTCTAGACGTGCGGCGGCTATGGGCTGCCCTAGGTCGGTTCGCCCGCCCCTAGAGCCTCGAGGATCGCTGCCCTTCAACACGAAGAACGAACGAAGAACGAGAAAGAAAGAACAAAGGAGGGATGTAAAACTAGGGTAAAAAGTAGATGTGTTTTGCGATTGTGTGTTGTTCAATCGGTCGTCACCTCTCATCTATTTATGAGGCGGCTGGACTTCCCACACAAGAAAAAGACTATAAATTCCATCCAAAACATCAAAAACCCTAACTTAACTCGGACAGGAATCTTTGGTAATTTCCCGGACCAACTCGGTCTCACCGATTGGTTCATTTCGGTCCCACCGAGTGAACTTTGCCAACTCTCTGTATCCTTCTGTAATTTCTCAGATCAACTCGGTCTCACCGATTGGTTTGCTTCGGTCCTACCGAGACAACATTGCCAACTCTCTGGTAAATTTTCGGACCAACTCGGCCTCACCGATCAACTCAACTCGGTCGGTCCGAAATGACTCTGCAGCTTCTGTTTCTGACCTTGTTTTGCCTTCACAGGTTGCATACGATCTCGGATTAAGATGATTTTTATATCAAAATCTACCGTTTCGACGAGACGCACAACTTTCATGTTGAAACATTTTCCATAAGAGGCCATCTTGATTAAGTTTTATGCCTTTCTTTACTCTGATGTCAACATGAGCATCTCTGAACTTGTCATAACTTTTGAGTCCGAGCTCTGTTTTAGACCATCTTCATATCCATCTTGATCTTCTCAAAGAGAGCCATATCATGGTGACTTTCAATAGTAAGTTCGAATTAATCTTGACATAGCTTCAAACCACTCTTTATAAACGTGCCACTTTTGAGCGTCAACACATGCCCCCATGTTTTTCGCCAAACTTGTGTGCCGAAAAATAACTTGCACGATGCTTTTCCTAAGGACGATGTCAACACTCCATTGGTCATTTTATGTGCTGAGGGCGATAATTTCTATATTGGCCATGTTTAACTTCTTGTTTACATCATACCCTGGAACCGATTACCACCAATCGGCTTTAAAGAGATGGGAATGAACCCGTTCCTCGTAGCACTAAGGAAATCAAGCTCTGAGAGGTCACGCCCTGTCAAGCAAGTAACATTCGGATGATTCCAATCCACCGATGCATCGGCCAAAGCAACACAAGCCGAATTATCCGCGTGAATGACTTCTACCTCATCATCGACCCATTGTATTAAGAATTGATGCGTGGTAGATGGCACACATTGGTTAGCATGGACCCAATCGCGGCCTAATATAACATTATAGTTACCTTGCACCTTGGCGATGAAGAATGTGGTGGCCAAAGTTTTGCTTCCCACGGTGAGTTCCATGCACATCACACCTTTGGCCTCTGTCTTTTCTTTACCCTCAAATCCATTAAGTACCATATTGGTCTTCATCAATGCATCATTATCTAATCCCAACTTCTTGAAGACCGAGTAGGGCATAAGATTTACCACAGCACCATCATCAACGAGCATCCTAGCAACCGCGATCCGTTAATATGACCTTTGAGGTACAATGGCTTCAAGTGTTTCACCGGTTCTTTTGGCTTCTCGAAGATAGCGTTCTTTGGACCAAAATCCAGTTGAGCCACCTCCCCTTCTTCACCTATAGCACGAAACTCGGCAAGTAAGTAATACACCATATTAATATCCATACCTTCCCGAACCGGCATAGAGTCGTAATCCACCATCTCATCTTCATCCCCCAATGTGTATATTGGGCTCAAAGTTTCCTCAATTGAAGGGGATTTTTCAGGTGGTGTGGATGATGTAATAGGGGTCGCATCATCCTCTTTCTGTGGTGAAGGTGTTGCTGCAGCTAATGTAGAAGCATCTGTGTTTTGTTTTTTTAGGCCTCCACACTTGTTTTGTGAGTGCCATGGGCCGAATTTCACTTAACAATTCATCCCTTTACCTCTCCTCTTTGTGCTCTACTTTCTCGTGGTTCCTCATGCGTTGTAATCTCCTTTTCATGGTCTTGGTTAAACCGGGAGGACACCACTTAGGTTGAGTATATTTGGGATCCCTTGGTTTGGCCTTGCTTGTGCTCGCCTCATGATCACTAACCATGGAACCCCGCTGAACAATAACAATATCACCATTAGAAGTAGCCAGATTACCAACAACCGGCTTGTCGCATTGTGAAATTTCCGCATTAGATGACTTAACACGCCACACTTTTTTATTGGCCTTACTTGGAGAAATTTTTGTTGGCCGATTAGCACCATATCTCAAATGGCCTTGTGTGGGATAATAAAGCCTCTCGCGAGCAGGCCTTTTAGGTGCTGCCCACCCCATATGGAAAGCATAAGGAGCCATTGGGGGCTGCCCCCATCCTCCACTGAAGCCTCTCATGTAATATGGCGCATAGGAGGGTTGTGACATCCATGGTGTCGGTGCCCATGACCCATATGGCCTTGCATATCATCGAAACTCTTGCTCCGGAGGCAATCTTGAACGCTTTGAATGTGATGGCCGATTAGAGCTAGAATCGGCCGCTTGACTTGCATATTTGGATAGCAACATATTAAAAGTTGGCTTGATTCTCTTGTTCTTAGTTTCATTCTCTTTCCACTTGCCAACTTCTGAATTCTTGGGCTTGATCAATTTAACATGAGCATCCTCTTGTACTTGTGGTTGCCCCCCGAGTGTAGCATTTTTATAGTGATCTTCAACACTTCCTTACCATTGGGTTGCTTCTCAAGCACAATCTTTCTTCCCAAGTCCTTGTCGCCCTCCTTTCTATTCCTGGGTTCACCAATAACAACATTATCTTTATTAGCGGATTCGGCTATGTTAGGCCGAATTAACATTTTCTTCCCTTCCAAGTCTATGGTGTTTATGGGGAAGGGATGCTTATCAACTTGCATCTCAGCAAAATTCAATCGTTCATCATTAATGGCCGATTGTATCTGTCGTCGAAAAACATTGCAATCGTTAGTAGCATGAGAAAATGAATTATGGTACTTGCAATAAGCACGCTGTTTCAGCTCTTCAAACGGCGGTATGGTGTGTGATATTTTAATCATCTTATCTTGCAAGAGAGCATCAAATATTTTATCACACATTGATATATCAAAAGTAAACCTCATCTCCTCATCACGATTCTTGCGAATCGACTTAAGAGCATTGCACATATAGGGTTTGGCCTTTGAGGACCAAACAAATTCAGTAGTATAGACATCAACCTCATCGTCCAAATTATCATCATTGTGTTCAATCATATGCATTCTAGGACGGTCGGTTGTTGACCTATGGACCTCTTTACTTCGACTCTCTTGGGCCAAAGCTTTTTGTAAGACTTGATTAATGCTCAAAAACTCATAACTTTCTAACCTCTCTTTAATGTGAGTTTTCAAACCATTAAGAACAAGATCCACCAAGTCTCTCTCAGTTATCACTAAGCTATAACATCGGTTTTTTATATCTCTAAATCTCTTGACATAATCGGTGACCGATTCATGTTGTTTTTGCCTAACCTATGTAAGATGTGACAACTTAAGCTCATTATCGCCGCTATAAAAGTGATCATGAAACTTTTGCTCTAATTGCAACCATAAGAGAATTGAACCATGTGGTAAAGCAGCAAACCATGAAAATGCGGTGCCAGTTAAAGATAGGGGAAATAAATGCACTTTCAACTCTTCTATGGAACCCGCTTCACCCAACTGTGCTAGATACTGACTCACATGCTCCCAAGTCGTTTTCGTACCCTCACCACTAAAGTTAACAAAATCAGGAACCTTATAACCTTGAGGGTAAGAAATTGCATCGAAGTGTTTAGGATAAGGCTTTTGGTACACACGACTCTTTACTTTCGGCTCGTTTCCGAAAGTTTCTAGAAACATCTTATGCAAATCCTCCCTTAATTTAGCTAAAATTGGATCCGAGGTAGATGAAGATGTTTGTGGCAATGACATAGGAGCAACCTGAGTACTAGCTATTGGTGCAACTTGTGAGATGGGCGCCGAGCCATAATTCGGTGGAAGACCAAACATGCTTGCGCCTATGGGTGGTGTGACAAAGTGATTCGGCGTTGGCGCCGAATTGGGCACACTCATAATAGGATTAGAGTATGTAGGTGTAGCCACAAGCTGGTTGGTTTGTGTAGGGTAAAAATTCAACGGGATATTATATTGTTGTTGCATAGGTGGTGCCGATGAAATAGGTAAAATTGTACTAGGGTTTTCGGATATACCAACAGTACCATTAGATGATGGAGGCATATTTTTCTGAGCATTAGCACTAGCAACAAAAGAGTTGTATGCCATCACATTACCCTTACTAACAAGACTTTCAATCACAGCCACTTGCTTTGGAGACAAAACTTTACTCACAGTGATCACATCTTCTTCGTCGATGAGGGGAGGAAAATTGACGTTTCCAGCCGGAGTGATGTTGCCTTGACGGTCCTTCTTGAAACTTGAAAGAAACGCTTCCAAATCCTCCTCCTCGCGCTTCTTCTTGAGTGCCTCAAAAGCCTCTTCATGCTGCTTCTTGCGTGCTTCGTAGGCTTGGTGATGTTCATCCGATAGTTCATCAAGACCGGGCTTAATGATGTTATCGGCATCAACTTCTGAGGGCTTGGGGAGATTAGACATGGTTGATGATGATTCTTGATCTGTATTCCCCAGCGGAGTCGCCAAAAAGTGTGTTCGCACACGAACACATCACCGTGTACCCTCGAGGCCGGGGGTGATGCACCACAGCTCACGTCGAAGGAGACCCGTCCGGAAGTGCGGTACGCAAGCAATCCGGCGGGTGCTTTTCAGGACCCGAAACCCCACGCGCCCGGGAGGGACCCCTTCTGGACGTGCAGTGGCTATGGGCTGCCCTAGGTCGGTTCGCCCGCCCCTAGAGCCTCGAGGATTGCTGCCCTTCAACACGAAGAACGAACGAAGAATGAGAAAGAAAGAACAAAGGAGGGATGTAAAACTAGGGTAAAAAGTAGATGTGTTTTGCGATTGTGTGTTGTTCAATCGGCCGTCACCTCTCATCTATTTATGAGGCGGCTGGACTTCCCGCACAAGAAAAAGACTAAAAATTCCATCCAAAACATCAAAAACCCTAACTTAACTCGGACAGGAATCTTTGGTAATTTCCTGGACCAACTCGGTCTCACCGATTGGTTCATTTCGGTCCCACCGAGTGAACTTTGCCAACTCTCTGTATCCTTCTGTAATTTCTCGGATCAACTCGGTCTCACCGATTGGTTTGCTTCGGTCCTACCGAGACAACATTGCCAACTCTCTGGTAAATTTTCGGACCAACTCGGCCTCACCGATCAAATCAACTCGGTCGGTCCGAAATGACTCTGCAGCTTCTGTTTCTGACCTTGTTTTGTCTCCACAGGTTGCATATGATATCGGATTAAGATAATTTTTATATCAAAATCTACCGTTTCGACGAGACGCACAACTTTAATGTTGAAACATTTTCCATAAGAGGCCATCTTGATTAAGTTTTATGCCTTTCTTTACTCTGGTGTCAACATGAGCATTTCTGAACTTGTCATAACTTTTGAATCCGAGCTCCGTTTTAGACCATCTTCATATCCATCTTGATCTTCTCGAAGAGAGCCATCTCATGGTGACTTTAAATAGTAAGTTTGAATTAATCTTAACATAGCTTCAAACCACTCTTTATAAACATGGCACTTTTGAGCGTCAACAAGTGGGAGGTATTTGATTGCGTGTAGGTCATCACCGCGGGCCTTGTGGATGCGCAGGAGGAAATCCTCGATCCATACCGCAGGATCTGTCATGTCGTCGTATGATTCTATGTTTACAGGTTTGAACCCCTCTGGGATTTGATGATCCATTACTTCATCTGTGAAGCATAAGGGGTGTGTGGCACCTCTGTACTGGGCTATATCACGACGCAACTCCGATGAGTCTTGCTCACTGTGTTCGGCCCGGCCAGATTTACTTTTACTGTATCCGGCGTGACGTTTATCGTCTCGCATAGTGGCGCTCCCTCGTGATCCGTAGATCGATCTTGCATGTTTTGCTTTGTCCTCCAATACGTCTCGCAGGTCTGGCGTATTTCCCCATGCCTTTTTATTTGAATGGCGTCGGGGTGCAGGCTGAGCTTTTGGCTGGAATGCCTCTCTATCGCGGCCACGAGGTGGCCGATCAGCCGCGTCATATGCTTCTTCCTCCAGTCAGGGTAGCAACCTGCATTTTGGGTAACTCTTGGAGGGGCGTTCGAGTTTATATTCCTCGGCCGCGAGGACTTCAGTCCATCTGTCAGCTAGCAGATCTTGATCAGCTTGAAGCTGCTGCTACTTTTTCTTAAGGCTATTTGCCGTGGCTATAAGCCGGCGCTTGAAGCGCTCTTGTTCGACGGGATCCTCTGGCACGACGAATTCATCATCGTCGAGGCTTGCCTCGTCTTCGGAGGGGGCATGTAATTATCATCCTCTGCCTCTCCATCTGCCGCTCTCTCTGGAGGGCTGGCCTCCCCATCCTCCTGTCCTAGATCGTGCTGGAGGGGATTGTTGCCATCTTCGGCACTTTCCGGAGTGTTATTATCTCATGTTCCGGTATCACCACTTTTGCTTTGGCGGGACTTAGAGCAGCGTCGCTGACGTTGGCGCTTGGGTTGCTTCTTGGAGGGGTCATCCTCCGCTGTCTCGTCGCCATTGCCTTCCTTGGGTGTGCCCACCATGTATATATCGTATGATGAGGTGGCTGTCCAGTGCCCTGTGGGCAGTGGTTCCTCTTCGTCTCCCGCATCGTCGTCCATACCGTCGATGTTTTTGGAGTCGAAGTCGAGCATGTCGGTTAAGTCGTCGACAGGGGGCTACTAAGTGGGTGGTGGGTGGTGACGGTGTCCTGGACTAGGGGGTACTCACCACGTCATCTCCCGATCTGTTAGATTGGGCCGAGGACCCCCATGGCCGTATACTCATGGGCTAGTTCGGATAGCTGCCGCATACAAGGAAGATTCCACAAGACTTGGCGATCAAGACAAGGACTCCGCCCCACCGACGTATTCGGCTAGGACTCTTGTTATCCTAGGCCTCTGGTGCATTATATAAACCGAGGCTAGGCTAGTCGATACAACAACCACAACATACAATCATACCATAGGCTAGCTTCTAGGGTTTAGCCTCTCTGATCTCGTGGTAGATCTACTCTTGTACTACCCATATCATCAATATTAATCAAGCAGGACGTAGGGTTTTACCTCCATCAAGAGGGCCTGAACCTGGGTAAAACATTGTGTCCCTGTCTCCTGTTACCATCCGGCCTAGATGCACAGTTCGGGACCCCCTACCCGAGATCCGCCGGTTTTGACACCGACAGGTGGGCAGCGAATTTCTTCGTCATCCGCATCCCAATCCTGCCGGACATAGTTTGGCCAGGATCCTCCTGACAAGGAGAGAGACCTTAATGAGTTTAGTATGTCGCCAAAGGGCGAGTGCTGAAAAATATCCGCGGAGGTAAACTCCATGATCGGCGCCCAATCAGATTCGCTAGGAACAGGCGCAGGCGGTTCGGAGTCCATGGCCGGAGAAGGATCCGGCAGTCTGACAACTCGGCTCTCGTGCAGGGTAAGGTCGATGTTCGGCTCGATCGCCGCTGAGGGTAAGGCCTCCGTGGCGGGGTCCATCCACCCGTCCATGGACAGCGCAACTGGCTCTAAATTGAGGGTCGGAGCGGCTGCCGGTGCGATCTCCTGAACACTGTCTGATGGTAGAGCTAAATCGTACTCATCGTGACCGCGTGACACACAAGGCAGAGGCTCAAATCCGTCGAAGATCAAGTCTTCGCGGATATCGGCCGTGTAGTTTAAGCTTCCAAACCTGACCTGGTGGCCAGGGGCGTAACTTTCGATCTGCTCCAGATGGCCAAGCGAGTTGGCCCGCAGTGCGAAGCCACCGAACACAAAGATCTGCCCGGGGAGAAAAGTCTCACCCTGGACTGCATCGCTATCGATGATCGTAGGAGCCATCAAGCCTAACGGCGACGACACAGAGGAACTCTCAATGAAAGCACCAATGTCGGTGTCAAAACCGGAGGATCTCGGATAGGGGGTCCCGAACTGTGCGTCTAAGGCGGATGGTAACCGGAGGCAGGGAACATGATGTTTTACCTAGGTTCGGGCCCTCTTGATGGAGGTAAAACCCTACGTCTTGCTTGATTTATTCTTGATGATATGAGTATTACAAGAGTTGATCTACCACGAGATCGGAGAGGCTAAACCCTAGAAGCTAGCCTATGGTATGAATGTATGTTGTCCTACGGACTAAAACCCTCCGGTTTATAAAGACACCGGAGAGGGTTAGGGTTACACAAGGTCGGTTACAAAGGAGGAGATATCCATATCCGTACTGTCTAGCTTGCCTTCCATGCCAAGTAGAGTCCCATCCAGACATGAGACGAAGTCTTCAATCTTGTATCTTCATAGTCCAACGGTCCGGCCAAAGGATATAGTCCGGCTGTCCAGAGACCCCTAATTCCAGACTCCCTCACCTGCAAAATCATATAGTTTATTCATGCTCCATTTTCGTCACACAAGAATGCTCTCATAATGCACAACCCCGATGACAAGCCAAGCAATTGTTTCATACTTTAGTAATCTCAAACCTATAAACTTTCACGCAATATATGAGCGCGAGCCATGGACAAAGCACTATGGGTGGAATAGAATATGATGATGGTGGTTATGTGGAGAAGACAAAAAAGGAGAAAGTCTCACATCAACGAGGCTAATCAATGGGCTATGGAGATGCCCATCGATTGATGTTAATGCAAGGAGTAGGGATTGCCATGCAACGGATGCACTAGAGCTATAAATGTATGAAAGCTCAACAAAAGAAACTAAGTGGGTGTGCATCCAACTTGCTTGCTCACAAAGACCTAGGGCACTTGAGGAGGCCCATTGTTGGAATATACAAGCCAAGTTCTATAATGAAAAATTCCCACTAGTATATTAAAGTGACAAAACAAAAAGACTCTCTATCATGAAGATTATGGTGCTACTTTGAAGCACAAGTGTGGCAAAGGATAGTAGCAATGTCCCTTCTCTCTTTCTCTCTCTCTTTTTTGGGGCCTTCTCTTCTTTTTATGGCCTTTCTTTTTTTTAATTCCTCACTTGGGACAATGCTCTAGAAAATGATGATCATCACACTTCTATTTATTAACAACTCAATGATTACAACTCGATGCTAGAACAAAATACTATATGAATGCCTCCGGCGGTGTACCGGGATATGCAATGAACCAAGAGTGACATGTATGAAAGAATTATGAATGGTGGCTTTTCCACAAATACTATGTCAACTACATGATCATGCTAAGCAATATGACAATGATGAATGTGTCATGATAAACGGAATGGTGGAAAGTTACATGGCAATATATCTCGGAATGGCTATGGAAATGCCATAATAGGTAGGTATGGTGGCTGTTTTGAGGAAGATATAAGGAGGTTTATGTGTGAAAGAGCGTATCATATCACAGGGTTTGGATGCACCGGCGAAGTTTGCACCAACTCTCAATGTGAGAAAGGGCAATGCACGGTACCGAAGAGGCTAGCAATGATGGAAGGGTGAGAGTGCATATAATCCATGGACTCAACATTAGTCATAAAGAACTCACATACTTATTGCAAAAATCTACAAGTCATCAAAAACCAAGCACTATGCGCATGCTCCTAGGGGGATAGATTGGTAGGAAAAGACCATCGCTCGTCCCCGACTGCCACTCATAAGGAGGACAATCAAAGAACACCTCATGTTTCAAATCTGTTACATAACATTTACCATACGTGCATGCTACAGGACTTGCAAACTTAAACACAAGCATTTCTCAAATTCACAACTACTCAACTAGCACGACTTTGATATTATTACCTCCATATCTCAAAACAATCATCAAGCATCAAACTTCTCTTAGTATTCAAAACACTCATAAGAATTTTTTTACTAATCTTGAATACCTAGCATATTAGGATTATTTAAGCAAATTACCATGCTATTTAAGACTCTCAAAATAATCTAAGTGAAGCGTGAGAGATCAATAGTTTCTATAAAACAAATCCATCACCGTGCTCTAAAAGATATAAGTGAAGTACTAGAGCAAAACTATATAACTCAAAAGATATAAGTGAAGCACATAGAGTATTCTAACAAATACCAAATCATGTATGGCTCTCTCAAAAGGTGTGTACAGAAAGGATGATTGTGGTAAACTAAAAATCAAAGACTCAAATCATACAAGACGCTCCAAGCAAAACACATATCATGTGGTGAATAAAAATATAGCTCCAAGTAAAGTTACCGATGGAAGTAGACGAAAGAGGGAATGCCTTCCGGGGCATCCCCAAGATTTGGCTTTTAGGTGTCCTTAGATTATCTTGGGGGTTCCATGGGCATCCCCAAGCTTAGGCTCTTGCCACTCCTTGTTCTATAATCCATCAAATCTTTACCCAAAACTTGAAAAGTTCACAACACAAAACTTAAAGTAGAAAATCTCGTGAGCTCCGTTAGCGAAAGAAAACAAAATACCACTTCAAGGTACTGTAATGAACTCATTCCTTATTTATATTGTTGTTAAAACTACTTTATTCCAACTTCTCTATGGTTTATAAACTATTTTACTAGCCATAGATTCATCAAAATAAGCAAACAACACACGAAAAACAGAATCTGTCAAAAACAGAACAGTCTGTAGTAATCTGTATCTAGCGCAATATCTGGAACCCCAAAAATTATAAAATAAATTTCTGGACGTGAGGAATTTATCTATTAATCATCTGAAAAAATAATTAACTAAATAGTACTTTCCAAATAAAAATGGCAGCAGTTCTCGTGAGCGCTAAAGTTTCTGTTTTTTACAGCAAGATATCAAGACTTTCCCCAAGTCTTCCCAACGGTTCTACTTGGCACAAACACTAATTAAACACAAAAAACACAACCAAAACAGAGGCTAGATAAATTATTTATTACTAAACCGGAGCAAAAATCAAGGAATAAAAATAAAATTGGGTTGCCTCCCAACAAGCGCTATCGTTTAACGCCCCTAGCTAGGCATAAAAAGCAAGGACAGATCTAGGTATTGCCATCTTTGGTTTTCAACTTTTCAACGGAATCAAGATCGAATCAGGAAGATTATTTATGTTTCCCTTCATATTCTGAAATTTTTAGATCTAAAGAATCCAACCACTTATTGCAAAGAGTAATTGAGGGAGTCCTGGATTAGGGGGGTGTCCGGATAGCCGGACTATATCTTCGGCCGGACTCCTGGACTATGAAGATGCAAGATTGAAGACTTCGTCCCGTGTCTGGAAGGGACTTTCCTTGGCGTGGAAGGCAAGCTTGGCGATACGGATATGTAGATCTCCTACCATTGTAACCGACTCTGTGTAACCCTAGCCCTCTCCGGTGTCTATATAAACCGGAGAGTTTTAGTCCGTAGGACGAACAACAATCATACCATAGGCTAGCTTCTAGGGTTTAGCCTCTCTGATCTCGTGGTAGATCTACTCTTGTACTACCCATATCATCAATATTAATCAAGCAGGACGTAGGGTTTTACCTCCATCAAGAGGGCCCGAACCTGGGTAAAACATCGTGTCCCCTGCCTCCTGTTACCATCTGGCCTAGACGCACAGTTCGGGACCCCCTACCCGAGATCCACCGGTTTTGACACTGACATTGGTGCTTTCATTGAGATTTCCTCTATGTCGTCACTTTTAGGCCTGATGGCTTCTCCGATCATCAACAGCGATGCGATCCAGGGTGAGACTTTTCTCCCCGGACAGATCTTCGTATTCGGCGGCTTTGCACTGCGGGCCAATTCGCTTGGTCATCTGGAGCAGATCGAAAGCTACGCCCCTGGCCATTAGGTCAGATTTGGAAGTTTGAACTACACGGCCGACATCCGCGGAGACTTGATCTTCGACGGATTCGAGCCACAGCTGAGCGCGCCACACTGTCACGATGGGCATGATTTAGCTCTGCCGCCGAACAGTGCCCTGGAGGCCGCACCTGTGTCCGCTCCGACCCCTAGCTCGGAGCCGATCACACCAACCGAGGATGGGTGGTTAGACACCTCCTCGGGGGCAGCAATCTCTATCGCGATCGAGCCGAACACCAGCCCTATTCTCTACGAAGCCCGTGACTCCAAGGAGCGGGACTCCTCTCCAGACTCCGAGCCCTCCCCACCCCGACCGATCGAACCCGATTGGGCGCCGATCATGGAGTTCACCGCCACAGACATCTTTTAGCACTCGCCCTTTGGCGATATTCTGAATTCACTAAAGTCTCTCTCTTTGTCAGGAGAGCCCTGGCCGGACTATGGTCGGCAAGGTTGGGATGTGGATGATGAAGAAATTCAAAGCCCACCCACCACCCACTTCATAGCCACTGTCGATGATTTAACCGACATGCTCGACTTCGACTCCGAAGATATCAATGGTATGGACGCCGATGCAGGAGACGATCAAGAACCAGCGCCTATAGGGCACTAGAAAGCCACCTCTTCGTATGATATATACATGGTGGGCACCCCAAAAGAAGGCAATGGCGATGGAACAGCGGAGGATGACCCCTCCAAGAAGCAGCATTCCTCGGAAATTTCTAGCCAAAACAAAAATGGTGATTCTGGCATGGGGGATAATAACACCCCGGACAGTGCCAAAGACAACCACCTCCAGCAAGATTTAGCACAGGAGGATAGAGAAGCCAGCCCTCATGAGAGAGCGGCAGACAGAGAGGTCGAGGACGATAATTATATGCCTCCCTCCGAAGACGAGGCAAGCCTCGACGACGATGAATTTGTCGTGCCGGAGGATCCCCTCGAACAAGAGCGTTTCAAACGCAGGCTTATGGCCACGGCGAGCAGCCTCAAGAAAAAACAGCAACACCTTAGAGCTGATCAAGATTTGCTAGCCCACAGATGGACTGAAGTCCTTGCGGCCGAAGAGTATGAACTCGAACGCCCCTCCAAGAGCTACCCAAAGCGCAGGTTGCTACCCCAATTAGAGGAGGAAGCACCTAAACCTACATCACCAATGCATGATGCGGCCGACCGGCCACCACGTGGCCGCGACAGAGAGGCCTCTCGGCCCTCCACTCAAGCCGCACCCCGGTGCCGCTCAAAAACTACCAAGGCATGGGAAAATGCGCCAGACCTGCGAGATATATTGGAGGACAAGGCAAGGCAAACCAGATCGAACTACGGATCACGTGGGCGCCCCACGGCATGAGACGGTACTCGCCACACCGGATACAGTAAATCCGGCCGGGCCGAACACAGTAGACAAAGCTCGTTTGAGCTGCGTCGTGATGTATCCCAATACAGAGGCGCCGCACACCCACTATGCTTCACAGATGAAGTAATGGATCATCAAATCCCTGAGGGTTTCAAACCCTTGAACATCGAATCATACGATGGCACAACAGATCCTGCGGTATGGATCGAGGACTATCTCCTTCATATCCACATGGCCCGCGGTGACGACCTACACGCCATCAAATACCTCCGACTCAAGCTTAAAGGACCAGCCCGTCATTGGCTTAACAGCTTGCTAGCAGAATCAATTGGTTGTTGGGAGGACCTGGAAGCCGCATTCCTCGGCAATTTCCAGGGCACTTATGTGCGACCACCAGACGCCGATGACCTAAGCCACATAATTCAGCAGCCAGAGGAATCGGCCAGACAATTCTGGACACGGTTCCTAACCAAGAAAAATCAAATCGTCGACTGTCCGGATGCAGAGGCCCTAGCAGCCTTCAAGCATAACATCCGTGACGAGTGGCTTGCACAGCACCTAGGACAGGAAAAGCCGAAATCTATGGCAGCCCTCACGACACTTATGACCCACTTTTGCGCGGGAGAGGACAGCTGGCTAGATCGCAGCAATAACATGACCAAGAGCCCTGGTAATTCGGATACCAAGGACAGCAGTGGTAGGTCACGTCACAACAAGCAAAAGCGCCGCATTAACGGCGACAATGCTGAGGATACGGCAGTTAATGCCGGATTTAAAGGCTCTAAACCCGGTCAGCGGAAAAAGCCATTCAAAAGAAATACTCCGGGCCCGTCCAGTTTGGACCGAATACTCGACCGCTCATGTCAGATACATGGCGCCCCAAAAAAAATAGCCAATCACACCAACAGGGATTGTTGGGTGGTCAAGCAGGCAGGCAAGTTAAATGCCGAAAGCAGAGGCAAGGGGCTGCATAGCGATGACGAGGAGGAGCCCCGGCCGCCGAACAACAGTGAACAGAAAGGTTTTCCCCCACGAGTGCGGACGGTGAACATGATATACGCGACCCACGTCCCCAAGAGGGAGCGGAAGCGTGTGCTAAGGGACGTAAATGCGATGGAGCCAGTCGCCCCAAAGTTCAACCCATGGTCTTCCTGCCCGATCACTTTTGATCGACGGGACCACCCCACTAGCATCCGTCATGGCGGATTTGCCGCATTGGTTCTAGACCCAATTATTGACGGATTTCACCTCACTAGAGTCCTTATGGACGGCGGCAGCAGCCTAAACCTGCTTTATCAGGATACAGTGCGGAAAATGGGCATCGATCCCTCGAGGATTAAACCCACCAGAATGACCTTTAAAGGCGTCATACCAGGTGTAGAAGCCAACTGTACAGGCTCAGTTACACTTGAAGTGGTCTTCGGATCTCCGGATAATTTCCAAAGCGAGGAGTTAATCTTCGACATAGTCCCGTTCCGCAGTGGCTATCACGCACTGCTCGGGCGAACCGCATTTGCCAAGTTCAATGCGGTGCCGCACTACGCATACCTCAAGCTCAAGATGCGAGTCCCTCGAGGCATCATCACGTTCAATGGAAACACCGAACGCTCTCTCCGAACGGAGGAGCATACGGGGGCTATCGCAGCGGAAGTACAAAGCAGCCTCTCAAGACAATTCTCCAGTTCGGCCATTAAACGTCCGGACACCGTCAAGCGCGCCCGGAGTAACCTACAACAAGAGCGTTCCGAGCAAGCGTAGCAATGCGGCCCCAACCCCAGCCCTCGCGAACTTGCAAAACCAGTGTTGCGCGTACATAACTACGCTCTAGAAATACCATGGGCATAGGGGGAGGGGCACCATCACGGCACGCCCGAAACGCGGGTTAAACCGCACTAGGGGCTACCGATTTCTTAAATTTTCTCTTATTTTTAGGACTCCATTCTTCAGAAGGCTTGTCCAGCAGTACAATTGCCGCACAAACGATACAACCAGGGAAGCAGAAAGCTACGCCGCACTACGGAACTCTAAGGTGGTCTCTATAACGAGCAGTATACCTGTTTCGCATAACATTCCGCAGCTCGCCCCTGGAAAGGACATATTTGATAGTCCCATCTTTTGCTTATCGCACTATTTGTATCGTCCTGCTTTGATTGCAGCCTTTTTAAATAAACAATGCATAGCTTCCGTCTATTATTGCATTACCTTTTTTACGAATATATGTTCATTAATGACATGTTGCACCCGTACACTTTGGTACGGCCAATACGCCAGGGGCTCAAGTACCCCACAATACGGCGTGAGAAGTCCGAACACTTTCACAAGTGCGGCACCCCGATCTTATAGCATTATATGCATCGGCTCTGAATCATGTCTTGGGTCAAATGTTGGGTTTGCCCGGCTCCTATGTTTTGGTACCTTATGTTCCGTTATATCGGCTAAGGTAGCACTAGGAGAACTACTATGATTGTGTCCCAGTTGAGCTGGGCTAAGCACCTCAGTAGAGAAAGCTAAAACTAACCATCATGATAAGGCAAGAGTTGGTCGCTGTTCGAGAGGTTTTCGAGTCCCTAAAGACTTATGCCGCTTAGAGCGAGGAGTCGGCTTTGTCCGGCCTAGGCGTGGATAGCGCCCCGAACTCGGTCTTTCGAACACTAGGGGCTTCGCTGAAATTTAAAATTATAGAATTCCATGGCTAAGTGAGAGTGTTCAAGCATTATAGTCCGATTGCCTTGTTCGTTGTGTTGAGCGCCTCCCTCGAAGGACCCAAGAATGGGAAAAGGAGTGCTCATGTTTATCCCGAACACCCCAGCACTCGTGGCATGGGGGCAGAAGCCGACGACTCGCCATCTCTCAAATTTGATAAACGGCCGCATAGAAGGTAATATTTTAAATTCAAAAGCGTTGCTTAGCGCATATGAACAAGTTTTTAGCGTACAGGATCACAAATGCGAGTTTACTCAAAAATTACATCTTTGGAGCATTCATCCACTATAAGACGGGCACCCTTCAGGACGCCCTCATAATACGCTTCTGGGACGCGATGCTCCTTGCCCGACGGCGGCCCGTCCTTCACCAGCTTCTCTGCATCCATCTTGCCCCAGTGCACTTTAGCACGGGCAAGCGCCCTACGGGCACCTTCGATGCAGACGGAGCGCTTGATTACTTCAAGCCGTGGACAGGCATCCACCAGCCGCCTCACCAGCCCGAAGTAGCTCCCAGGCAGAGCCTCTTGAGGCCACAGCCGAACTATGAGGCCCTTTATGGCCTGTTCGGCAACCTTGTGGAGCTCGACCATTTGCTTCAACTGGTCGCTCAAAGGCACCAGGTGTCCGGCCTCAGCATACTGAGACCAGAACACCTTCTCCGTCGAGATCCCCTCTTCGGCTCGGTAGTAGGCGGCGGCATCCGACGCACTGCGGGGCAAATCTGCGAATGCTCCTGGAGAGCTCCGGACTCGAGTAAGTAACAAGTAATTCACTTTCACGTACTTGCTTTGCATAATGAATGCCTTACCCGCCGCTATCTTCTTCATCGCTTCAATTTCTTTGAGGGCTTTCTGGGCTTTGGCCTTGGCATACTTCGTGCTTTTAAGGGCTGCCGCAAGCTCGGACGCTTGCGTCTTTGAGTTAAGCTCCAAACTCTCGTGTTTTTTCACGAGAGCCTGGAGCTCTTTCTGCACCTCCTCCACCCGCGCCTCCTGCTTCCCCCTCTCCGTGCGCTCCGCGGCCGCTCTATTTTCGGCCTCGGACAGCGCTTGCTTAAGGGTTGCCACCTCGGTCGTGGCCCCTATAATAGCACGTTGATCCTGTCATTTTTTGCAACCACATCTTCTCTATATACTTGCACAAGGTATTACTTACCTTCCTTCTCCTCGAGTTGCCTTTTGGCATGACCGAGCTCGTTCTCGGACCACGCAAGATTTTGCTTCAGCGTATCCACCTCCGCAGTCAGTGCGGCGGAGGCCAGCAGCGAAGCCTGCATACGCATATTGACTTGATTATGTTAGACTCCTGCGAATGTTATTAGATCTTCTATTCGGCTTTTCTTTCCAAACGCCGAACAGAGCATCAGGGGCTACTGTCTATGCAGTAATATTTTTACATATTCTTTACTTACCTCAAAGCCTGTTAGAAGGCTGGCACAGGCTTCAGTCAGTCAGCTCTTAGCAGACTGAACCTTCTGGATCACCGCACTCATAATAGTGCGGTGCTCCTCGTCGATGGAGGCGCCATTAAGCGTCTCCAGCAAATTGTCCGGTGCCTCCGGTTGGACGGAGGTCACCGACTCGGTAGGCTCGCTCCTCTTGGAAGGAGGCCGCCTACTGGAGTCCGGAACCATTGAAGGTTCCGGCGCGGTGTCCGGCTCAAGGTCGGACTCGGAGCCCTTGGGGGTTTTATCCCCTTTGCGCCTGGAGTCCGGGAGGTCGCCTTGCGGCGCCTCCAGGACCACCTCCTCCTGGCTTGGAACCTATTGGGACAGCACCTCGGCGTCGTCCGTAGGGTGGGGGGAGGTAGCCGTCGGAAGCGAATTCACATCCGACGAATCCAGGGAACCGCTCGACAACACGTCGAGCCGGTCTTTGGGTGGACTGCATAAACATGTTCGACATAAGAAAAAGTTGTGCAATGGAGGAATATTATGAATCACTCTGGTATCCGGACACTTACGATCTCGCCAGGGGCTTGGCCCTGTGCGGCCACTCCTCTTCACCGTCGTCGGCGTTGGTGGAGCCGTCCAAAGGAAGGGTTTTCCCCTTCTTGGACCCTTCGGCCTCCCCAGTTGGGGCGGCCTTCCTTTTCTTCTCTCCCCCCGCTGGAGGGGGAGAGGTCTCTTCTTCCTCCTCCTCATCTTCACAGGAGGAGTGCGTCTTGGAGATGATGAATCCGACACCCCCTGGCGTCGGGCACTCTTCCGAGTCCCCGTGGCCTTCTTCTTAGCGTTCTTCTCCGGCACCACATAGGGTGCCGGAACCAGCAGCTTCGCCAAGCGAGCGTCCGCTGGGCCTTCGGGCAAAGGAGCCGGACAGTTGATCTGTCCGGACGTCTCCTACCAATCCTGTCAAAGTTAAGGGAGCTTAAGATCCTGCATGGAGTCAAACTATGAAAAACTAATACCCTGTAAAAGGTAAAAACAGCTTACCGCACGAGCGCGACGCTGCGTGCTGAATCCGCTATCCTCTGTAGCGGATATGGGGGCCTCGGCGCCCTTGAAAATCACCTTCCAGGCATCTTCGTACGTCGTGTCGAAGAGCCTGCTCAGAGTTCGGTGTTGCGCTGGGTCGAATACCCATAGGTTGAAAGCCCATTGCTGACACGGGAGGATCCGGCGGATGAGCATAACCTAGACTACGTTGACAAGTTTGAGCTTCTTGTCCACCAGGGTTTGGACGCATGTTTGGAGTCCGGTCAGCTCTCCTTTACCCCACGACAGGCCCGTCTCTTTCCAGGAGGTGAGCCGCGTAGGGGGTCCAGATCAGAACTCGAGGGTTGCGACCCATTCAGGGTCGCGCGGCTCGGTGATGTAAAACCACCCCGATTTCCACCCCTTTAGGGACTCCACGAAGGAGACCTCGGGCCATAGGACGTTGGGCATCTTGCCCACCATGGCGCCTCTGCACTCCGCCTGGGTGTCGCGCACCACCTTCGGCTTGACGTTGAAAGTCTTGAGCCATAAGCCGAAATGGGGGCGGATGCAGAAGAAAGCCTCACACATGACAATAAACGCCGAGATATTGAGGACAAAGTTCGGGGCCAGATCGTGGAAATCCAGGCCATAGTAGAACATGAGCCCCCGGACAAATGGGTGGAGAGGGAAGCCCAGTCCGCGGAGGAAATGGGGGAGGAACACCACCCTCTCATGGGGCCTAGGGGTGGGGATGAGCTGCCCCTCTTCGGGAAGCCGGTGCGCAATGTCGTTAGACAAGTATCCGGCCTTCCTCAGTTTTTTGATGTGTCCCCCCGTCACGGAGGAGACCATCCACTTGCCTCCCTCTCCGGACATGGCTAGAGAAGGTTGAGGTGGGGTGTGCGGACTTGGGCGCTAGAGCTCGAGTGCGCGGAAATGGATAGGCAAAGGATGAAGAAGGCGTGGATGAAAAGGCGGATCCTTATCCCCTTATATATGGGCGGACGCAACTATGCGCCCCCACCAGCCTGGTAAAACTCGCTTATCTCCCAAGCGCCGTAGTCAATGGCGCGGTTGGGTTACCCACACCCGTATTGATGGGAATCCCGGAATAAGGGGACACGATCTCTGCTTTAACAAGACATGCCAAGGAAACCGCCTCGCTAAACGCGCTGAGGTAGAACAATAAAACGATTCAAATAAAGACTTGGCCGTGGTGTGATGTCACGCTACGGAATACGTTAGCAGATTAGATTTGTGTAAATATTATTCTCTCTATGGCAATATGTGGAAACTTATTTTGCAGAGCTGGACACTACCTTTGTGTTCAAAATCTTCTATGAAGTACTTGGAGGAGGAAATCGCCTTGCAATGCCGAAGACAATCTGCGCGCCGGACTCGTCGTCATTGAAGCCTGGGTCAGCGGCTACTGAGGGAGTCCTGGATTAGGGGGTGTCCGGATAGCCGGACTATATCTTCGGCCGGACTCCTGGACTATGAAGATGCAAGATTGAAGACTTCGTCCCGTGTCCGGAAGGGACTTTCCTTGGCGTGGAAGGCAAGCTTGGCGATACGGATATGTAGATCTCCTACCATTGTAACCGACTCTGTGTAACCCTAGCCCTCTCCGTGTCTATATAAACTGGAGAGTTTTAGTCCATAGGACGAACAACAATCATACCATAGGCTAGCTTCTAGGGTTTAGCCTCTCTGATCTCGTGGTAGATCTACTCTTGTACTACCCATATCATCAATATTAATCAAGCAGGACGTAGGGTTTTACCTCCATCAAGAGGGCCCGAACCTGGGTAAAACATCATGTCCCCTGCCTCCTGTTACCATCCGGCCTAGATGCACAGTTCGGGACCCCCTACCCGAGATCTGCCGGTTTTGACACCGACAGTAATCAACATATTCATGCGGTGAATATTTCCACGAACGTTCTTAAGAGGTTCTAGAGACTTCTGTAAAATCTTAGTAACTTCACAAATTTTTTCAAAAACTTGTGCCTCTTCCTGGGTAGGATGAGGCCCCTTTTGTTGAGGTAGTGTTACCACTATACCGTCTATAATTTCAAGCGCAATATGGGGATCAATTTCAATAAAATTGCCTTTGGCAACGCAATCCAAGAGTTGTCTATGAGACATATTTAATCCAACATAGAAATTGCGAAGCAAATTTCTCAGGTTCACTTCAAAGGTACAATTACGATAAGACTCCATTATCCTCAAGCAAGAATCTTTTAAGTTTTCTCCTTCTCTTTGTTTGAAGTGAAAGACTTCAAACTCAGGGGACAACGGAGTGGATAAGGGACTAGCCATAGCGATAAGCAAGCAATCCAACACACAAGCAAACAAAAAGCAAGCGGGCAAAAAGAGGCAAATAGAGAAAGAGAGGGAGGATAGAGAGAGAGAGGGCGAATAGAACGGCAAGGGTGAAGTGGGGGAGAGGAAAACGAGAGGCAAAAGGAAAATAATATAATGCGGGAGATAAGGGTTGTGATGGGTACTTGGTATGTTGACTTTTGCATAGACTCCCCGACAACGGCGCCAGAAATCTTCTTGCTACCTCTTGAGCACTACATTGGATTTCCTTGAAGAGGAAAGGATGATGCAGCAAAGTAGCAAGTATTTCCCTCAGTTTTTGAGAACCAAGGTATCAATAGTAGGAGGCTATGCGCGAGTCCCTCATACCTGCACAAAACAAATAACTCCTCGCAACCAACGCAGTAAGGGGTTGTCAATCCCTTCATGGTCACTTACGAGAGTGAGATCTGATAGATATGATAGAATAATATTTTTGGTATTTTTGTGATAAAGATGCAAAGTAAAATAAAATCAAAGGAAATAACTAAGTATTGGAAGATTAATATGATGAAGATAGACCCGGGGGCCATAGGTTTCACTAGTGGCTTCTCTCAAGAGCGTAAGTATTTTACGGTGGGTGAACGAATTACTGTTGAGAAATTGATAGAACTGAGCATAGTTATGAGAATATCTAGGTATGATTATGTATATAGGCATCACGTCCGAGACAAGTAGACCGACTCCTGCCTGCATCTACTACTATTACTCCACTCATCGACCGCTATCCAGCATGCATCTAGAGTATTAAGTTCATGAAAACAGAGTAACGCCTTAAGCAAGATGACATGATGTAGAGGGATAAATTCATGCAATATGATAAAACCCATCTTGTTATCCTCGATGGCAATAATACAATATGTGCCTTGCTGCCCCTACTGTCACTGGGAAAGGACACCGCAAGATTGAACCCAAAGCTAAGCACTTCTCCCATTGCAAGAAAGATCAATCTAGTAGGCCAAACCAAACTGATAATTCGAAGAGACTTGCAAAGATTACCAATCATACATAAAATAATTCAGAGAAGATTCAAATATTGTTCATAGATAATCTTGATCATAAACCCACAATTCATCGAACTCAACAAACACACCGTAAAAAGAAGATTACATCGAATAGATCTCCACAAGAGAGGGAGAGAACATTGTATTGAGATCCAAAAAGAGAGAAGAAGCCATCTAGCTAATAACTATGGACCCGAAGGTGTAAGGTAAACTACGAACACTTCATCGGAGAGGCTATGGTGTTGATGTAGAAGCCCTTCATGATGGATGCCCCCTCCGGCAGAGCTCCGGAACAGGCCCCAAGATGGGATCTCGTGGATACAGAAAGTTACGGTGGTGGAATTAGGGTTTTGGCTCCGTATCTGATCGTTTGGGGGTACGTAGGTATATATAGGAGGAAGGAGTACGTCGGTGGAGCAACAGGGGGCCCACGAGGGTGGAGGGCGCGCCTGGGGGGGTAGGCGCGCCCCCTACCTCGTGGCCTCCTTGTTGGTTGCTTGACGTAGGGTCCAAGTCTCCTGGGTCTTGTTTGTTCCAAAAATCATGTTCCCGAAGGTTTCATTCCGTTTGGACTCTGTTTGGTATTCATTTTCTTTGAAACCCTAAAATAGGCAAAAAAACAGCAATTCTGGGCTGGGCCTCCGGTTAATAGGTTAGTCCCAAAAATAATATAAAGTGGGTAATAAAGCCTAATAATGTCCAAAACAGTAGATAATATGGCATGGGGCAATCAAAAATTATAGATACGTTGGAGACGTATCACCGTCTTGCCGAGTAGCTTGTGAAGATACAAGCGATTTGTTGCATGACAGGCTGTTTCAACCGCTTCCGCCCAAAAGTGTTTTGGCGGCTTGTACTCATCAAGCATCATTTTTGCCATCTCAATAAGAGTTCGATTCTTCCTCTCAGCAACTCCATTTTGCTGATGTGTGTACGTAGCCGAGAACTCGTTTGAAATCCCTTCTTCGTCAAGAAAGGTATCCACATTTGCGTTCTTGAACTCCGTTCCATTGTCGCTGCGAACCTTCTTGATCTTCACTTCAAATTGATTTTGGGCCTTCTAGTGAAGTTCTTGAAGATCTTTTGGACCTGGAATTTATCATCAAGAAAGAACACCCACGTAAATCTTGAAAAATCATCGACTATAACTAGACCAAATGAGTTTCCACCGAGACTTTTGTAGGCATTGGGACCAAAGAGATCCATATGAAGTAGCTCGAGCGGTATCCTCATGGTCATTATGTTATTTATGGGGTGACTTCCTCTGACTTGTTTTCCTGCTTGACAAGCACTACATAATCTATCCTTGTCATATATAACATCTTTTACTCCAAGGATGTGATCACCTTTAATAAGCTTATCAAGATTTCGCATGCCCACATGACCTAATCTTCTATGCCACCAACCAACCTTTAGAAGATTTAGCAATTAAGCAAGTTCTAGGTTGAGCCTTTTTAGTGAAATCAACAATATATAGATCACCTCTACGTATACCGGTAAAGACCATTTTATGATTATCTCTATGAAACACCTGGCAATATGCTTCGGTAAATAGGACATTGAAACCAAAGTCAGAAAGTCTAGATACGGAAAGTAAATTGTAGCCAAGAGATTCAATGAGCATAACATTTTGTATAGAGCTATCATGTGAGATGGCCACCTTACCAAGGCCAACCACCTTACCCTTTGAGTTATCACCAAAAGTGACGTACTTCCAAGGCCGTCGTTTTCAGCAAGCTCATGAAACATATCCTTGTCTCCGGTCATGTGATCGGTACACCCACTATCAAGAACCCATTCCTTTCCTCCAGCCATGTAGCCACGAAGATTTGCCATAAGACCAAAGTGTCTCACAGACTCGTCGAGATCAAAGTCACTATCATCATCCTCATCATAGTACCCATGTTCAACATCGTCTTGTTATGGATCAATTCCTAGAGAGGGCAATTCATTAGATAAATGGTCATCACAATAGTCATCTTTATGAATTCTAATGGCTTCGGAGATGATACTGCTAACGATTCCAACATCTCCTTTGGCACACGTAAGATTAGTAAGATCAAATAGACAATCACCAAATTTGGGATCATTGGAACTCATCTTGCTCAAGGCAATAGACTTATGAAGGATCTCATCTAAGTTTTTCAAGGAATAGTTTGGAAATTGTTCCTCAAGAAATCTCCATATGGTGTAAGCACAATCAAGAGCAGGAAAGCTAGCAAACACGTTTCTAGGCAATCCTCTAGTGATTAAATTGAAAGTTCTAAGATTACGGATCATGTCAATAGACTCAGCAAGGGTAGGATGCAAAGGATCAACATGAGGTGCACAAGGGCTAGTAATATACTTGTTCAAATGATATTCATTGAAAATCTCAGGCATCTCAATTTTCCACTCATGAAAGAACTCTCCATCAAGTATAGGCACTCTACGTCTAAGACTCCCCAACATAGACTCATCCATGTTCCTCCAAAGGTGTTTAAACCAATGCAATGGAGACCAATGCTCTGATACCAATTGAAAGGATCAAGAAGAGGTGTCTAGAGGGGGGAATAGACTCCTACAAAGAAAAGTTGTAGTTTTTATTTTCTTCAAGTTAAGGTAGAGTTTTAGCACAAGTTTAAGCATCCACAATACATTCAAGCAAGCATGGCAAGAGTATATGATCAGCGGAAAGTAAAGCATGCAATTTGCAAGAAAGTAAAGGGATGGGATTGGAGTGTGCAAACGCAATTGGAGACATGGAGATTTTTGGCGTGGTTCCAATAGGTGGTGTTATTGTACATCCATGTTGATGGAGACTTCAACCCATGAAGGGTAATAGTTGCGTGAGTCCACGGAGGGCTCCACCCACGAAGGGTCCACGAAGAACCAACCTTGTCTATCCCACCATGGCCATCGCCCACGAAGGACTTGCCTCACTAGGGTAGATCTTCACGAAGTAGGCGATCTCCTTGCCCGTACAAACTCCTTGGTTCAACTCCACAATATTGACGGAGGCTCCCAAGTGACACATAACCAATCTAGGAGACACCACTCTCCAAAAGGTAATAGAAGGTGTGTTGATGATGAACTCCTTGCTCTTGTGCTTCAAATGATAGTCTCCCCAACACTCAACTCTCTCTCACTGATTTGGATTTAGTGGAAAGATGATTTGAGTGGAAAGCAACTTGGAGAAGGCTAGAGATCAAGATTCATATGGTTGGAATGGAATATCTTGGTCTCAACACATGAGTAGGTGGTTCTCTCTCAGAAAATGAATGTTGGAAGTGTAGGCACGTTCTGATGGCTCTCTCTTCGAATGAAGAGTGGGTGGAGGGGTATATATAGCCTCCACACAAAATCTAACCGTTACACACAAATCACCAAACTCGGTGGGACCGAATCAGAAAACTCGGTCAGACCGATTTAGTTCATAATGTGACCATTAGGAATTTCGGTGGGACCGACATGATCAACTCGGTGGGACCGATGTGCTAGGGTTAGGGTAAAACATCATCTCGGTTTGATCGATTACACAAACTCGGTGAGACCGATTTTGGTAATAAGCGAAACAGAGAGTTGGTCAAGCAAACTCGGTGGGACCGAAATTATTGCAATAGGTAACAGAGAGTTTACAAGCCCATCTCGGTGAGACCGAGATCCCATCGGTGAGACCGAATTGATTAGGATTTGTGGCAGTGGCTATGTCAAGAGAACTCGGTGGTGCTGGATGGAACAAATCGGTGGGGCCGAGTTTGACTTTTTGGTTTGGGACATATGTGGATATGAGAAAGTGGTTGAGGGTTTTTTGAGCATATCACTAAGCATTTTGAGCAAGAAACCCATTAATCAACACCTCATCCCCTTTTAATAGTATTGGCTTTCCTATGGACTCAATGTGATCTTGGATCACTAAAAGCAAAATGTAGAGTCTTGAGCTTTAGAGCTTGAGCCAATCTTTTGTCCTTAGCATTTTAAAGGGGTTCCACATCCTCTTGTCCACGCCACTCCATCTGTTGAACTTGTATGAAATATACTAGATGAAAACATTAGTCCAACAAGAGATTTGTTGACATTAATTACCAAAACCACCCAGGGAGCACTTGTGATTTCACTCCTACATAAGGATTAGCTAACAGTTGTTCTATCATACCCGAAGGAATTTCATATTCAATATTTTCAGTAGGTGCAGTAGGTTGAGGGGTAGCTAATTGTGGTTCCGGTCGAGGTGAAGATACCCCGAACAAACCCCTCAAAGGATTGTTTTCCATAGTAACAAGTGACAATAAATTTCAGCACACTATATAAATGTTTCCTTACCAAAGGCGCTTCACTCCCCGGCAACGGCGCCAGAAAATAGCCTTGATGACCCACAAGTATAGGGGCTCAATTGTAGCTCTTTTCTATAAGTAAGAGTGTCGAACCCAATGAGGAGCGGAAGTAAATGACAAGTGGTTTTTACTAAGGTAATGTATGCAAGTGCTGAAATTGTAAGTAGCAGAGTAGTTTGATAGCAAGATAATTTGTAACAAGCAAGTAATGATAATAGTAGCAAAAGTGCAGCAAGGTAGCCCAATCCTTTTGAGGATAAGGACAGGCCAAAACGGTCTCTTATAGTAAGCAAAGCGTTCTTGAGGGTACACGGGAATTTCATCTAGTCACTTTCATCATGTTGGCTTAACTCGTGTTTGGTACTTTGATAATTTGATATGTGGGTGGACCGGTGCTTAGGTGTTATTATTACTTGAAAAAGCCTCCTACTTATGATTAACCCTACCACAAGCATACGCAACTATGAGAAAAGTATTAAGAATAAATTGTAACCATAGCATTAAACTTTTGGATCCAATCGATCCCATACGGAATAGCGCATAAATTGGGGTTTAAGTTTCTGTCACTCTCGCAACCCATCATCTAATTTCTACTCCACAATGCATTCCCTTAGGCCCAAATATGGTGAAGTGTCATGTAGTCGACGTTCACATGACACCACTAAGGGAATCACAACATACATACTATCAAAATATCGAACACATATCAAGTTCACATGATTACTTGCAACATGATTTCTCCCGTGACCTCAAGAACAAAAGTAAATACTCACAAACGATAATCATGCTCAAGATTAGAGGGGTATTAAATAGCATATTGGATCTGAACATATAATATTCCACCCAATAAACCGTATAGTAATCAACTACAAGATGTAATCAACACTATTAGTCACCCACAAGTACCAATCTATAGTTTCGGTAACAAGATTGAACATAAGAGATGAACTAGGGTTTGAGAGGAGATGGTGTTATTGAAGATGTTGATGGAGATTGCCCTCCCCAAGATGGGAGAGTTGTTGGTGATGATGATGACGATGATTTCCCCCTCCGGGAGAGAAGTTCCCCCGGTGGAATCGCTCCACGGGAGGGCAAAAGTGCTCCTGCCCAAGTTCTGCCTCGAGACGGCGGCACTCCATCCCGAAAGTCATCTCCTTATTTTTTTTCTAGGTCAAAATGACTTATATACTAGAAGATGGGCACAGGAGGTGGGCCTGGGTGAGCACAACCCACCAGGGCGCGCCTGGGCTCCCTGGGCTCCCTGGTGCGCCCAGGTGGGTTGTGCCCACCTGGTGGGCCCCCTCTGGTAGTTATTTGCCCCAATATTCTTCATATATTTTATAAAAAAATCTCCGTGAAGTTTCAGCTTGTTTGGAGTTGTGCAGAATAGGTGGCCTGACGTAGCTTTTCCAGGTCCAGATTTCCAGCTGCCGGAATTCTCCCTATTTGTGTGTACCTTGCATATTATGAGAGAAAAGGCATTAGAATTACTCCAAAAAGCATTATTATGGATAAAAACATCATAAATAACAGTAAGAAAACATGATGCAAAATGGACGTATCAACTCCCCCAAGCTTAGACCTCACTTGTCCTCAAGCGAAAACCGAAATCGAAAAACATGTCCACATGCTTAGAGAGAGAGGTGTCGATAAAAACAAAATACGGACATAGAAGCATCATGTTCATTATTATAACAGCAACAAACTTAAACATAAAACTTTTATCAAAGAACTTTTATCATATACTTCTCATGAATAAGTGACAATTCATCATAGTATTGAAGTATAAAGCAAAAACTCTATTAGAAACCAACAAGCTATGTTCTCAGTCAACTTTGCAACTACAATTCATCATCTTTTCAGGAAGGGTCACATATCGGAGCCTTTAGGCAAGTCCACATACTCAACCATCATATAGTCTTCTATGATTGCTAACACTTACCGCGTACACATGAGCAAAACGTTTCAACTGGACACATAGAAAGATAGGGCTTATAGTTTCGCCTCCCAACATATTCACCTCAAGGGTGATGTCAACAATAATGACTCATGCTATCTATATTCAACTAGACATATGTGCCTAGATCTTTCCTCACCACATGATGCTTGCCAAAGAAGAAAAATAAAAAGGAATAAAAGGAAAATTTTGACTATTTGTATAAAAGGAATAAAAGGAAGGGATGATGCAGCACAACGGCGGTAGGTATTTCCCTAAGTGATGAAACCAAGGTTATCGAACCAGTAGGAGAACCAAGCAACACAACATAAACAACCCCTGCACACAAATAACAACTACTCGCAACCCGACGTGTACAAGGGGCTGTCAATCCCTTTCGGGTAGCGGCGCCCCAAGATGGGCAAACAGACATGAATAAAATTATAGTAGATTGATAGATAGAATGCCAAATAAAATAAATAAGAATAAAACACAGAAAGGTATTTTTTGTGTTTTTGGTTTAGTAGATCTGAAAATAAAAGCAAAGAAAAAGTAGATCGCAAAGGCAAATAATATGAGAAAGAGACCCGGGGCCGTAGGTTTCACTAGTGGCTTCTCTCGAGAAAAATAGCAAATGGTGGGTAAACAAATTACTGTTGGGCAATTGATAGAACTTCAAATAATCATCATGATATCCAGGAAATGATCATTATATAGGCATCACGTCCAAGATTAGTAGATCGACTCCTGCCTGCATCTACTACTATTACTCCACACATCAACCGCTATCCAGCATGCATCTAGTATATTAAGTTCATGGAGAAACAGAGTAATGCAATAAGAACGATGACATGATGTAGACAATATCTGTCTATGTATAGATAGACCCCATTGTTTTATCCTTAGTAGCAACGATACATATGTGTCGGTTCCCCTTCTGTCACTGGGATCAAGCATCGTAAGATTGAACCCACTACAAAGCACCTCTTCCCATTGCAAGATAAATAGATCAAGTTGGCCAAACAAAACCCAAATATCGGAGAAGAAATACGAGTCTATAAGCAATCATGCATATAAGAGATCAAAGAAACTCAAATAACTTTCATGGATATAAAAAGATAGATCTGATCATAAACTCAAAGTTCATCCGATCCCAACAAACACACTGCAAAAAAGAGTTACATCATATGGATCTCCAAGAGACCATTGTATTGAGAATCAAACGAGAGAGAGGAAACCATCTAGCTACTAACTACGGGCCCGAAGGTCTATAAAGAACTACTCATGCATCATCGGAGAGGCACCAATGGAAGTGGTGAACCCCTCCATGATGGTGTCTAGATTGGATCTGGTGGTTCTGTACTCTGCAACGGCAGAATTGATTTTTGTCGACTCCCCTAGAGTTTCTGGAATATTGGGGTATTTATAGAGCAAAGAGGTGGTCCGGGGGCACCCGAGGTGGGCACAACCCACCAGGGCGCGCCCGGGCCTCCTGGCGCGCACTGGTGGGTTGTGCTCCCCTCAGAGCACCCCCCCCAGGCGCTGCCTTGGCCCATTGGGTGTCTTCTGATCCAAAAAAATTCTGTAAAGTTTCGTTGCATTTGGACTCCGTTTGGTATTGATTTCCTGCGATGTAAAAAACATGCAAAAAACAGCAACTGGCACTTAGCACTATGTCAATAGGTTAGTACCAAAAAATTATATAAAGTGACTATAAAATGATTATAAAACATCCAAGGTTGATAATATAACAGCATGGAACAATAAAAAATTATAGATACGTTGGAGACGTATCAACGAGCTACATCACTACAAAAAAATACACTTCCGTGATGATATGTGTTTGTCACAGTAGGTCGTGTTTTTTGTCATGCATGTACATCCATGACAAATTTATGACAGAATCAAGATAGTCATACCTGTGTTGTCGTAGAAGTGTTCCATGACATTACCAAAATTATCATCACGGAAGTGTCCACTTCCATGACGATAAATCGCGCATCACGGAAGTGCTTTCGTCAAGGGTGACTGACACGTGGCATCCACCGTAACGGAACGCCGTTAAGCTATCGGGTCGGGTTTTGGATCCGATAACCCGTTAACAGCCCCGACCAATGGGGATTTTCCACATGTAAAATCATCATTGGTTGGAGGAGACATGTGTCAGGTCCGCGTTGGCACAGGTGTCACTCATCCAACGGGCGAGACGCGCCTATGATATGTTGACACGTGGACCGGCCCATCAAGTTTAAATGGGCCGGCCCAACTGAAGGCCCACAAGATTTTGCGACCATAATGGGCCGGCCCAGCTAAAGGCCCACGAGATTTTGCAAACCATAATGGGCTGCCCAGCTAAAGGCCCATAAGATTTTGCGGGCCATAATGGGCCGGCCCAAGTAAAGGCCCATAAGATTTTTGTGTGCCATAATGGGCAGGCCCGGGTAAAGGCCCACAAGATTCTTGCGGATCATAATGGGTCGGCCCAGCTAAAGGCCCACGAGATTTCGCCGACATTAATGGGCCGGTCCAGCTGTAGGCCCACAAGATTTTGAGGACCCTAGTAGGCCGGCCCATTAACTGGCTGCCATGTTTTGGCCAAATGTCGGCCCATATTTGATCCGATCCATTAATGGCCTGCCACGCTCCAGGCCTAATAGTGGCCCATATGAGATCCGGCCCGTTAAAAGCCTACCATGTTCTGGGCCAAATTACGGTCCAGATCAGGCCCGACCCTTTAAGAGGCTTTGGGCTCAATTATGGCCCATATCAGATTCGGCCCGTCAACTGGACACTAGCTTTTGGGCCCACTTGCTAAAGGCCCACTTAGTAATTCGGCCTGATATTAGTTTTGGCATGTTAAGGGCCCATTTAACATTTCGGCCCTATATTAATTTTGGCTTGTTAAAAGCCCATCATATAGTTGGGCCTAACTACGGCCCGGTTTGCATCCGGCCTACTCGCAGCCGATATCTGATTGGGCCAAACAAGGACCGAGACAAGTTTGGCCTATTAGAAGCCCATGATTTGATTCGCACAATCATGGGCCGGGGTTCATTTCGGGCTGCTGCCGGCCTGTGAGCTGTTCGGCATGTTTTAGGCCCAACCTACCTCGTGATTGCATGACGGCCCGATTATGTACCGTAATTTTACGTTTTGGCCGGTTTACTGCAAAGACAAAATATATATACAATAAAATAACTATAGCATCGTGAATAAGAAAAAACCTAGACTGTACAATAAAGAAATTACGGCATATTACATCCACTAGGCATCAAAGTTCGCCACTATGATAATGAAGCACAAGTAGACAGCAGATTACATACACTGGGCATCAAAGATTGCCACCAGTGCAAATAAACACGCCGACAAAATAATATACAAAACCGACATCACTTCAATAGAGTTCAAGAAAGGTTAGCCCTGCTGGGGAGTTGCAGCGCAAGCAGCTGAGCAAGATGATTAGATTGCGCTTGTTCAACACTTATATCTTCCTCACTCTGAAAGATAAACAAGCAGACCGATGACAGGTTTTGCACATAAAAGTATCAGTGCTGGCAATTCATCACATTTCTTACTGACGAATAAAGTGACACAGTTTAAAATTGCATTAATACAATATGGTATTGTTCAAGTCAAGACATGGCAGGAAATGACATTGTGAAGGAGTTGGCAGCTTCACGACACCACTGGATTACAGATCAAGAACTCATAAGTATCAATGGTTAGTGTGCTGTCAATTTATACCATTTCAGATTGGCAAATAAAGAGACGGTTTAAATAATAGTAGAATTATATGACATTGTTCATAGTTAAGACATTGCAGAATATGACATTGTGCTGTAGTCGGTAGGTTCACCACACCACTGGATTACGGATGAAGAACAGAAGCATACATGCAGTGCAAAAGAAGATCACTTGCTCTGTATAGTTTAATTTACATGTTATGAAGAAGGAACTTGGTTGTACAACTTAAAACTTAAATTGAGAAAGGACAAACTTTTGTTTATGAACTACATAATAAACTTTAAACAAGCAATTTGATGCAAACACAAAAAATAAACAGCTGTTGCAGTCATGCCTAACCAAATATATACAAAAAAGTTTGAAGGATTGAGATGGACAAACTTACATTATTGGTGAAGACAGGCTCTATAAAGGCCTTGTCCATGTTGATGGGGGGGCAATTCAAGAAGTTTACCACAGAATCTTCTTCAAAAGCATTGTCTTTATTCTACATTTTGTTAAGAGTAAATATAGATGTGATAATATACGAAAAAATGGAGAATATTTAAGATAAGATGAAGAGTGATGCTACATAACCAAGTAGCTATAAATGTAAGTGCAGTGATACAGGCAAAAGGTACAGCCAAGAGCAATGCATAGCTAAACTTCTTCAATACCAACCTTATGGTAAGAGTAAATATAGATTTGATGTGTAGAAAATGGAGGGCAAAGGAAAATAAGCTGTAGAGTGATGGTACATGAACAACTACCTGTCATTATAAGTACACTAATAAAGGACAACATGTACTTACAAGAACAATGCAGAGCTAAAAAAACATTGGCATTGGATATATTCTACACTAATGTAACCATTCATACAGATCAGATAATTTGGATCGAATAATTGATAAGCAAGCTATCATGCATACTGCTGTCACATAACGAAACAGGTATGTATGCAAGTACAGTGATACAGGACAACAGGTACTAACAAGAGCAAAGCAGCGGGCAGCATATTTGCGATATCCTGTCGTTCTTGTCAAACCGGAATTCTTCTTCAAGCAGATTTCCTGCAAAAAAGATCCGTAAGGCACATGCAGAAAAGTAGAAGTTCAAATTGTCATGTGATTTCATAGACAGTACCTCATCTTGGGAATGAGACCAGTGCATAACAAGGTTTTTCCATTCAATGTCTTCTAAATTTAGCACAGGAAACTTCACCGGAAATTCGTTTATAGACTTGCCATCAAAGTGTGATTTCCTCAGGTAACACCGATACTGCTGCAATGCTTCCTTGAAAAGCACAAGCAAGCTTTGCTCATCATGACTATCCAGATTGACCCTCGCCTAGTTACAACAATGTAATGTAAATCATTGATGTGTTCAATCAGCAAAAAACGGGAAAACAATAACCATGAATAATAGCACTTACACGTAAGTTGGACAGGAAGATGTGAAAATGGTGTTTGTCTTCACAATAATCTTCCCATGCTGGGAATATATGCACGTAGTCCCTAACAACATTGAAAGCATTGTCTTTTAAAGTGGGAATAAATGGAATGGGGTTCCAATCTGTAGGAATTGGCCGTCTCTGCAGTTGGGATAGATCTTTGGCCGGTGGACTTGCTGTACTTTTTGCTGGAGTGGGATTTTTCTGTGGTACAGCTGGTGCTATGGCAAATGAAATCGGTATACCTTTTGCTGGAGTGCAGGTCTTGTGTGGTGGGGCTAGTGGTGTGGCCAGTGAAGTATGGGTACAGTCTGCTGGAGTCGGTCCTACATTTTGTGTCACTAGTTGTACAACCAGTATAAGTGGGGTGATGTCTGATTTCTCCGGCACCACTATCGTGGAATTGTCACGGCAGATGTCCTTAGTGTCAGGACTTAGTCGCGAGGCCAACGCATCTATGTGGTAGCTTGAGAGGGGTTGAGCGGGACGAGAGACGCGATGTTTTACCCAGGTTCGGCCCCTCACGGTGGAGGTAAAAGCCTACATCCTGCTTCATTGATATTGATGATGATGATCATGGTTACAAGAGTGCTCTATCTCGAGAGCTATTGTCTAAACCTAACTTGTCCAACTTGTGGAACTTGTGAATCTTGTCCCTCTTGGGGTGCCCTGCCCCTCCTTATATATGTTGAAGGGGCGGTTTACATGACTAGTCCTATTAGGATTAGGATTACTCTATTACAAGTGGAGTCCTAGTCTTGCTTCCTTTGTAAGGGAATATTCCTTGTGCTTTCCTCATAAACCGGCCCACCATTAAACGTGAACCGGCCTTGTGGGCCATGGGCCTCGTCATCCATCTAACCCGCCCGCCGAGTTACTAATGAACCGCCAAGACTGCGCGTGTAGCCCGTGAACCGCCAAGCTCCGGGTGGGTTACCAGTGAGTCATCCAGTCCGGCCGGTTTATACTTCCGGCTGGTTTATGCCACAGGGTATATCCCCGACATTAGACCCCAGTTTAATTTTGATTTATCCATGTTAAACTGATCTGCAACATAAACTCAAGAGAAAATTTGACAGGTTATGCTCCGGGTTAAAAATTCTTGTAAATCGGTACCTGATCACCCTTAAGTCTTTGTTATGTCCTCATTCTGGGAAGTCCGGGTCAACAGACCAGCTTCATAATCAATTTGCCGACATTGGTTTGTCATAGAGAAATATTGTGAAGAGTAACTCCTTTGACTCAGCTCCCAAAGCGCCGGTTTAAGAAATATGGGTCTTGAAATACTTATCTGATATCCAGCCGGTTTGAAGATGTAAAACTTGCCGGTTTAATATTACCAAAATGGCCGGTTTATAAATATTGATGGCACCGGGTCATAATTTTTGTCGACACCGGGTCATGTAATTGATCTTCCTGATTTTCTCAAAACTGACAAAATGAAGATGTTCCTCCTTTATATGCATAATACCTGTAGCCCCCAAGTCTTAAGAGGAGAACATAGTGATAACTTAAGACTTGCTCCAATAAGTGTTTCAACCTTGAAGAAATCCGGTTTGTTCATCTCAAAACTGAATACTCCATATATGTAGCCCCCAAGTGCCGGGTTGTCATGCTTGCAGCAACCTGGGACTTGTAATTGCTTATAAAAACTTCAATCAGTGTAACCCCCAAGGGACCGGGTCATTATGCAATAATGAGCAGGAACTTTGTAAATATAATTATGTAGATTTTAGCAGTGATGTGTAGCCCCCAAGGGCCGGCTTAGTAAGATAATACTGAACCGGGACTTGATATATACTTCAATGAAAATAACATCTTATAATGTAGCTTCCATCGTAGGGCTTGAACCCACGTCCACAAGGTTAAGAGCTTTATGATTTACCAACTGAGCAATGGATCCTTCAATATTATGGACGAAAACTTGTGTACCTTGAATTGTCGACAGGAGCAATTGGTAGCCCCCAAGGGCCGGCTCATTATAATATGATGAGTCGGGTCTTCAATAAGACTAGTAAAAATGACTTTGCATTAGCCCCCAAGTGTCATGATGCATGCTTGCAGCGACATGAGACTTGCATGTAATCTCGATTTGAATAATGTAGCCCCCAAGTGCCGGGTTGTAAGCCTGCGGCGACTCGGGACTATTCCTTCAATTGTAGAATAAATCATATCTATTGATAATATGATAGCCATTGCGCTAAAGCGACTTTGAAAACCTCAATAATACCGGTTATTAATAACCATAAAAATCCAGCCATGTTGGCTATTCAAGATAACATAATCCGGTGAAAACCTTATTCATTCAATATCATAATGAAAATTCAGCCAAACTTGGCTATTTGAATAATATAACCCAATGATTTATAAACGCATGATTCCAATGGCGCAATCCAAATATATATATACTGGCAACTTATAGTCCAAAGCCAGGCTGGTTTAACAAACCTGTTTCTGCATACAACAAGTTTAAAGTGTCCTGGCGGTTTACCGCCGGACGGGTCATAATGCCCAACATATAACACGGGTTTATAACCAAGGCTGCACTTAAGAATAATCAAATATGAAATATATCATACCTGTGACATTGAATCACATTGTTGGTTTTACCAACTTTTTGTAGTAAGGGTGATAACCCAAATCTTGAGTACTGATAACTCCTTCCATATTGTGCCGGTTTATGATAAAACCGTGCCGGGTTGTAATAAACGCTGGTTTAACCACATATAATACTGGTGACTCGTAGTCAAACCAGACCGGGCTGATAGTCTCCAGATTATAACTTGATCGTGTACTGACAACTTGTAGTTGAAAGCCGAGCCGGGTTGATAAACACCGGTTTACTCCATAATAGGATGGTAACAGAAAATCAAACCAGGCAGATAGCCTCCGGATTAAGATTTGACCATGTTCCGTCAATTTGTAATTTGACAGTCGAACCGGTTTAAGAATTGTCAATTTAAAAATGCAACAAAAATAAAAGAAACAGTTATCAAGGAAAATATTGAAGCAAAGGCAATGATAAAACCATTTGCAAAAAGAGGCTTATTGAGCCGATCAGATGGTGTTACCATGGTCGGACACGACCAAGCTCCCCAATGGTGTAGCTATGGTTCAAGTCAGCCAGATCCCCAAATGAAACCGTGGCATTATGCCGATCAAGAGGCGTGGCAATGGTTCGGGTTCGACCAAGCCCCCAAGTGATTCTATGGCCTTAGGCCGATCAAGAGGTGTGACTGGTTCAGACTTGACCATGTCCCCAAGTGATCTGGTGGCTTTCGCCTATCAAAAGGTATTGCATCGGTTCGGACATGACCAAGCCCCCAAGTGATGTTGTGGCATTGAGCCGATCAAGAGGTGTAGCTATGGTTCGGATACGACCAAGCCCCCAAGTGATCAATAATATGATAAGACAATAAGGCATGATACCTATGTTTGAACGGCGCATCATGGCAGCAGGTCCTCTTTGGCACCCTTTAACTTTTTGCAAGAGATAAATCCTTCTTGAACCGGATGTTAAACCGGATATTGAGAGCTTCAAAGCTTCATGGGAGACATCTTTCCCTTGAACCAGATTTTAAACCGGAATCTTCATTTTCAGTCGGAAATTTTCTGACGGCCTTTAAACTCGAACTTGCGAGAAGTTAATTCCTTTTTTGAACCGGACAGTGTTAAACCGGATTTGAGCGCTTCAGAGCTTTGTGGGAGAATAGATTTCCCTTGAACCGGATTGTAAACTGGATATTAAGAGCTTCAGTGAGACTGACTTCCCTTGAGTCAGAACTTTGCAGACGGCCTTTAAATTTTCATCAATATGGTAGTAGCCTCCGGGACCGGGTTATCTTTCCCTCCAACGTCTTGGGGTTCTTGACTTTACTGAAAACCGGCAGCATTTGCTGAGTCATATCATTGTAGCCCCCGAGTCTCAAGGCGACTCGAGGAGTTGGCTTGAGATTCTCCATATTTTGACCGTGATATAAACCGGCATATAGCTGAACAGCGGACCGATGTCATATGTTGAAACTGGAAGCAAGGTGGCGAGTTAATGCTCTTCGCGACACTCATTGTATATCCTTGGCATTGATAATGCAATATGAATCCACAGAAACTTGAGGTCGATCGTGGCAGGTTATAAATGACTCTGTATGATTTGTGTCAGTAATCCGGCCAGCGGTTCATCCCAGCTGGTTGTTGAACCGTGGCGGCGACTTATGTGCCCTATCCATTGAATCATCCGGTGCAGGCAGAGGCTAAATTGTCATGCCTTGCTTCAGAGTTGTTGGAATAACCCGGACCGCAGTGCGGCAGCTTGTACATATCCATTGGGCAATGACATAGGCGTTGTCCGGGTGAATCGATGTAGACCGGACCACCGCATGACGAGTGGCGTGTTTGCTTATGATTTAGGTCAGCCCCCGGCATGTTGATAGTTGAATGCCCATTTGTTAAGAACTGCGGTATAGACGTATGCCAGCACGGCCTCCATATATCCTCGTAGACTGAACCACTGGATGATGCGCACGGGATCTCTATACCCGTAGCTTTAGTGGTCTCTTCTATATTGAAGAATTTTTCTGCATAAAAGACATGGTAGTGCGAGAGTAATTGTCCTTGAAAGAATAAAAAATATATACTGAAAAGTAGATAAGGCAGATATCACCTGGTATACTGTGTCAGATGAACACAGACGGTGGCCTTCCCCCCTTTTTTATCCTCACGCAGGTCAGAGAGGCGCCGTCCACGGGCGGCTCAGGAAGCCGTGGCTACAGCAGCAGTGATCAACTTGAGGCGAGGTCACGGCCGCAGTGGCAAAGTACAGCAGAAGCAGAGGGGTCCGGCAGCTCGCAACAACGGCAAGGCCGGCTCATGGCTGCAGGGGAAGAGGCCAATGGAGCGACGGGTCAACAACGATGGCCGAGGTCGGTGCGGCAGATGGCCGGGATGGAGACGGTGAGACTGCACGGCTCCCCAGCAAGACGGAGGCAAGGCGGAGACCGGTGAGCTATGGCGGCAGCTTGGCACGGCCTTCGGTGGCTCAAGATGGCCCCTGTGAGCTGGAGGTGAAGTGAGGCAGCGCCGGTGAGCCTCGACGACGGGGCGAACAGGGTGGCCTCGCGGCAAGGGCAGAGGCGCTCGGGAGGCGTCATGACGCTGGAGCAGCAGGAGGCGTTCGTCGGCGCAAGGGATGGCGGCTCGACGGTGGCCGGCTCGCGAGCAAGGCCGCGGCCGTAGGGGCGGCCTTCGTCCCGGGGCATAGTGGCTCGAGGCGGAGTTGCCGGTTCAAAAAGTGCTCTGGTGGCAGGAAAAAAATGAGATCGGCGAGGCCAAGGCAGTAGCTTGTGGTGCGCTTGGTGGCCCGGCAGTGAAGTAAGGACGGCTACTCAGCGCGGCGGCACAAGATGACCGTGGACTGCAGCAACCCGAGGCGACTGTGGGGCGTGATTGTTTGAACCCATTAGCACTCCAGGTGAATCTGTTTGTGTGCACTTATGAGCATATTGCTTTGCTTGTCTGACACATACACTGTTGTCTTATCCATCAGCTGGAGTGGCTCTCCTCTCTAAACCATATCAATCTTGCACCACAACCAACGATTCACCACAAGGCCATAGCAGTGGCTAGAACAGGCGGCAACGCGGGGGCATAGAGTGATGGCGACTTGAAGAAGCAGAGGCCGCGGTAGGCGATTCAAAACCATGGCGATTTAGAAGAACGCGTCGGCGAGTCAAGACCACGGCCGCGGAGCGGCTCAGCGCGAGGGTTCATCTGGCGAGGTCGAAACTCGACAAGGCAGAGGCCTGGAAACTCGTGGGGGCGGTTCAGGTGCAGTGATGGCCACAGCGCAGGCATAGGGCGGCTCGGAAGCGGGCTCAAGCGCAGCGATGGCTGCAGCTGCAGTGGAACGAGTCCACGCCCATGACCCCGTCCAATCCGGATCGTGGTTGCTTTGATGATTTTTTTTCAGGGGTAGCAACAGCCACGAACACAGGAAACAGCAGCAGCAACTTGTGTCTAGCAGATCAACGCATAGGGCCCAGGTAGAAACTTTTCTCGGGATTTAAAAACACCAGGTACAGCAGAAAAAAGAGCTTTAGTGACGGCCAAGACTAACGCGTCGACGTGGTTGACCGAATCCCTGTTTGTTTTGACTGTAGCAAAACATCTATCTGTCCTCGGATTGATGGATTGAACAGACTCTGTATATTCTGCGGGCCGTGACTTGACATATTTGGATTAAAAGGAAACCTCCATGGGACACTTGGACGTACGAGGGAAGCACGATCTCCTCATTGCTTTGGAAATTGATCTGCTTCCATTGCAAACTTTGCATACGAGCGGGACTTAATCTCTTTCCTGGCGGCGGTTCTGTCCACATCGATCTGTAGAATAGCAGTGTAGACCTAATCTGATTTCCCACTCGCAGGCCGTTGCCCATCAAGGTCACTTTTGACTATGACCTGATTTATGCTGCCGCCAAAAACTTTTTTACTCTCAACTGATGAACTTGGAGTTTGATGTAGATCCTTCTGAACAGGCTCTTCTTCATCCAGTCAATCGCAAGCCTCTTGATCCATGAGCGAGATTCCTTCAAGAACTCAACACCACCGTGCGCAAGCCCCACGGTGGGCGCCAACTGTCGTGGAATTGTCACGGCAGATGTCCTTAGTGTCAAGACTTAGTCGCGAGGCCAATGCATCTATGCGGGACGAGAGACGCAATGTTTTACCCCGGTTCGGCCCCTCACGGTGGAGGTAAAAGCCTACATCCTACTTCATTGATATTGATGATGATGATCACGGTTACAAGAGTGCTCTATCTCGAGAGCTATTGTCTAAACCTAACTTGTCCAACTTGTGGAACTTGTGAATCTTGTCCCTCTTGGGGTGCCCTGCCCCTCCTTATATATGTTGAAGGGGCGGTTTACATGACTAGTCCTATTAGGATTAGGATTACTCTATTACAAGTGGAGTCCTAGTCTTGCTTCCTTTGTAAGGGAATATTCTTTGTGCTTTCCTCATAAACCGGCCCACCATTAAACGTGAACCGGCCTTCTGGGCCATGGGCCTCATCATCCATCTGACCCGCCCGCCGGGTTACTAATGAACCGCCAAGACCGGGCGGGTAGCCCATGAACCGCCAAGCTCCGGGCGGGTTACCAGTGAGTCATCCAGTCCGGCCGGTTTATACTTGTGGCCGGTTTACGCCACGGGGTATATCCCCGACAACCACCATGTTTTTCAAGGACTTTGCTGGTGCTCCTTCAGGTTCGGCAATCACCCTCTTCCTTTTTGATGTCTGATGCACAAGAACAGCATTTGAGTGGAAAAATATGGTATGATGACAGATGGAATATGTATTGATAATGGATGGGCATGGCATATCAACATATATGATGAGTAAACTAAGCAGATGGCGGTAAAACAGAGTAGAAGAAATGCAAGACAACATATGCAAAATACCCGCAATCAATAAAACATTTCCAAATTAGAACAGGCACCTTGATGGGTGAACAGGACAGGCCATCTGCCTTTGACTCCTCGAGGTTAGAATAGTCATTAGGATCATATTCTGAACAAGAATCAACAGGTGGGGAGCGTATGAGTTTCATTGCATCCAGAATGGCACTCAATGCCTTGGTGCCAATTTTGTAAGTCATTGCAGTGTTTAGCTTCAAGAGTGGACTGTTGCTAGTGCAACACAAAGCAGCTACACAGATCATAGTGTAGATATAACGGGAAAACCTTAAGCATTGGAGTAAAATCTGCAAAGTGGAACTTGCTGGAATATATGTGCTAGTATTGCCGGTACGGCTAGAAAGGCTTCGGATACCAGCTCTCTTCAAGTGAAGGTGCGGCACTGTTAATATCGGTGTAACTCTCAAAGGCGACACAGCTCCCCGCATTTCCTTGCTATTCTTATAGGATTCAAGTGGGCGGGCCACTACAAATCCTATTCCTATGTTTACAAGATCCTACGAATCAAAGAGGCTCAAAGTGTCCATCACAACCGACCGTATAGACCTCTACACTGCAAATGTCCCTGCTCATCTTCAGTACAAGGAACATACTGTACTACTATCATACTCCCTCCGTTCCAAAATATAAGTCTTGGTAGAGATTTCCACTATGGATCACATACAGATGTATCCAGATACATTTTAGAGTGTAGATTCACTCATTTTGCTCCATATGTAGTCCATGCTGGAATCTATACAAAGACTTGTATTTAGGAACGGAGAGAGTACATATTAAAGAAGAACGAAAGAGGAACATGGTAAAGAAGAGCAAGCAGATTTTGGATAATAAAATGTTGGTTGCGCAGTGCCCACACATGATGAACCAGAGCGCATTAAGAATGCAACTCCCAGCTGTCTCTCGACCATTTCAGGCGGTTGGATGAAGATCCTACGTCTCCTAACCCTTCTTCTTCCTCGTCTCTGATTCTTCCCATACAGAACACTGCACGGGCCGCCGGCCGGACCACCGGCCCCCACCGCCTGCGTTCCTTCGCCCCCCCCCCCCCCCCCCCCCCCCCCCCCCCCCCCCCCCCCCGCGTCAAGTTTTCTTCGTTCGGTGAGGCCCCACGACCACCCGAGCCACTTCGGTCGCACCGGCGAAGTCCGGCAAGCTCTGAAAAATCGACTGACCCAATTTTGAAATTTAGTGTACTGTGATTTAACTAGTGTGGAATATAAAAGGGGAAAACCATAAGTATTGGGAGTATAGTGTTGAGCGTGCCATGGCGGATCTGAAGGTGCAAACCGGACAAAGGCAACTTCGCAACCAAGACAAGAAATCAGAGTAAAGCAGTGGCGATCTATTTTCTTGCTGTGATAAATAAGTTGAGAAGATATGAAAGAGTACCACCTCTGGTGCGGCGTCATGTACGCATCTGCTGAGAATTTGACGGTGCTGCGGTAGCGATGGCTGTCGGCGGCGTGGAAGCAGATCTAGGAGGGTAGACAGTGGCGGCGGGGCGCGGTGGACGAGACGGTCATAGGAGCGGCGCCGGCAAGGTGGACGACGGCGAGGATGAAGCGAGAGGACGGGATGCAAGGATCCCGGTCCGAAGTCGTGGATGAGAGAGGTCGATCTCTTGTAATGGACGACGGCGTCGGGGTATCAGCTCCGGCATGGTGGAGGGTGGGGTGGAGAGGGTGTTTTGGCGCCCACGGAGTACAAATGGGGAAAAGGGAGGTAGAGAGGAAGGGGGGAACTATGTATTCAGGGCGCGCTTGTCTCAAATGCGAGGAAATTTACAAACTTAGCCCCCATTTCAAATTTCTACTACATCACAGCAACATTAGTCAGTTGGGGATAGGACGGTAATCTCGCATACACCGAATATTTGCCGACGAGAGTTTGTTTTTGGCGCCCACCGTGTATGAATATGAATCGGGGAGGGAGTCGATTTCGGCCGAGGACACACTGTGTTTTGGCGCCCACCGTGTATGAATCTACGTGAGAGGCGGTTATGTCACGTTTGGGTGAAATTACAAACCTACCCCTATCGAAACCTATAGAAATCCAGCAGATAGGCTTTGCGTGGCAGGGATAGGCAGTAGTGATTTCCATCTCACAGATTTTGGTTTCGAGCGGTTACTGTGACTTTCCCCGCTTCGTTCAAATTTTGCAGAGTGCACGTTTACCATGCCAACTCAATTCGAATCCCGTTTGTATTCTATTTTTTTTCAGGCGGGATCCATTTTCAATTGGAATTACATTCTATATACATCATTTTTTATATATACTTTCAAAAGCACAACAAAGAATTCAGCTCCTTTATATGTATAATATGATTTACAAATACAACGATCTCGAAATCTTAAGGTTGAATTCGAAAAAAAATTAACCAAATTATGTTCTACTAAAATATATGGATCAGTAATATCTACATATTAAATAACATAGATGTGCGTGAATTCATATGAGTATGCATGTTTGATAGATCAATTTTGGTTCGAGTATGGATTACATGTATCATCATCTCGAATTCAAATATTTGAATCCCTTTTTTGTTCACTCCTTTCACGCCCATCTCTCTCGCATGCATGCTCCTTCAGGTAGCTATCACTCTCTTTTCTCCAGCTCACCCGCATGCTCACTTCATGTTTCTCCTATCCTCGCAAACATGGTCTCTCGACGTCTCCCTTGAGAAGTGTCACACTCTCCCTATCATTATACATTACACGGTTTTCATTATCTCTCACGTCTCTACTGTTCTCTGGTATCACTTGGTACCTAAGCTTTCTTTTTCACCGCCACACACACAGTCTCCACTCGTCTTTCACTTTGTCTTTCTCTCTATGGGATTCTCTCACACACCCTATATGTCTCTACATATGACTCATACCACTAAAATTACTCTCTCTCTCTCTCCTGTAGACACAACATTTGTTGCGGTCCCCTTTTTGTCTCCATTCCAGACTGACATTATTCATTTGTTTACCGATCAGACAACCCTGACTACCGTCTCCTCTCTCTCTCACAGACACACACACACAACTCCTGCTTCCACTCCCCTTCCCGACTACCGTCTCTTTCTCACACACAAAACTCTCGCTTTTGCACCCCGACTCGTATTTCTCTCACAAACATTTATTGACTAGCTAGCCTCTAGATAGGTTTATACACCCGCACACTCGTGCTTCCACCATCGCATACATGTCTCTCTCCCGCTCCTTGTATCTATGTAGATTTTTCTTCCCTTCTTGAGACACGCCCTCTCGATCGTGCACACACACACTATCGCCTCATTTTAAGTTGATACCTATCGCACACACACTCCTTGTGTCTTTGTCACACATGCACTCCGTCCTCCTCCACTCTCCCTCTCTCTCACACACACATGGACTTTTTGCAACAACTAGCAAGATGCCCATGCGTTGCACGGAACATCAAGATGCATTTGTATGAGTAGTTTATCGTGTGGGGGAAAAGGATGAACGAGGGAAGGCCTTATTTGCAAATGTGGAGAGGGGTGTGGGTATCTTTTTGCAAAATTGCCATAGTTTCCTTCCTATCCGTCAGATATAGATCGGACGTGCAATACTGCAGGATGGCAGGCACACGATCATCACCGACAATGCTTTTTATAAGAGTAGGGATAAAAAATAGAGTTGGTGATTGAGGGAGTCCTGGATTAGGGGGTCTCCAGACAACCGGACTATATCCTGTGGCTGGATTGTTGGACTATGAAGATACAAGATTGAAGACTTCGTCTTGTGTCCGGATGGGACTCTACTTGGCGTGGAAGGCAAGCTAGGCAGTACGGATATGGATATCTCCTCCTTTGTAACCGACCTTGTGTAACCCTAACCCCCTCCCGTGTCTATATAAACTGGAGGGTTTTAGTCCATAGGACAACATGTGATCATACCATAGGCTAGCTTTTAGAGTTTAGCCTCTTCGATCTCGTGGTAGATCAAGTCTTGTAATACTCATATCATCAAGAATAAATCAAGTAGGACGTAGGGTTTTACCTCCATCAAGAGGGCCCGAACCTAGGTAAAGCATCGTGTCCCCTGCCTCCTGTTACCATCCGCCTTAGACGCACAGTTCGGGACCCCCTACCCGAGATCCGCCGGTTTTGACACCAACATTGGTGCTTTCATTGAGAGTTCCTTTGTGTCGTCGCCATTAGGCTTGATGGCTCCTTCAATCATCAATAGCGATGCAGTCCAGGGTGAGACTTTTCTCCCCGGACAGATCTTCGTATTTGGCGGCTTCGCACTGCGGGCCAACTCGCTTGGCCGTCTCGAGCAGATCGAAAGTTATGCCCCTGGCCACTAGGTCAGGTTTGGAAGCTTAAACTACACGGCCGATATCCGCGAAGACTTGATCTTCGATGGATCCGAGCCCCTGCCTTGTGCGCCACACGGCCACGATGAGTATGATTTAGCTCTACCATCGGACAGTGTTCAGAAGATCGCACCGGCAACCACTCCGACCCTCAATTCGGAACCAGTCACGCTATCCATGGACGGGTGGATAGACCCCGCCACGGAAGTCATACCCTCAGCGGAGATCGAGCCGAATATCGACCTTACCTTTCACGAGAGCCGTGTTGCCAAACTGTCGGATCCTTCTCCGACCACGGACTCCGAACCGCCTGCGCCCATGCCTATCGAATCTGGCTGGGCGCCGATCATGGAGTTTACCTCCGCAGATATTTTTCAGCACTCGCCCTTTGGCGACATACTGAACTCATTAAGGTCTCTCTCCTTGTCAGGAGAGTCCTAGCCAAACTACGTCCGACAGGATTGGGATGCGAATGACGAAGAAATTCGCCGCCCACCCACCACCCACTTAGTAGCCACTGTCGATGACTTAACCAACATGCTCGACTTCGACTCCGAAGACATCTATGGTATAGACGACGATGCGGGAGGCGAAGAGGAACCACTGCCCACAGGGCACTGGACAGCCACCTCATCATATGACATATACATGGTGGACACACCCAAAGAAGGCAATGGCGACGGGGCAATGGAGGATGACCCCTCCAAGAAGCAACCCAAGTGCCGGCGTCAGCGGCGCTGCTCTAAGTCCCGCCAAGGCAAAAGCAGTGATACCGGCACCGGAGATAATAGCACTCCGAACAGTGCCGAAGACAACAACAATCCCCTCCAGCAAGATTTAGAGCAGGAGGATGGAGAAGCCAGCCCTCCTGAGAGAGCGGCAGATGGAGAGGCGGAGGATGATAATTACATGCCTCCATCCGAAGACGAGGCAAGCCTCGATGATGACGAATTCATCGTGCCAGAGGACCCCGTCGAACAAGAGCGCTTCAAGCGCCGGCTTATAGCCACGGCAAATAGCCTTAACAAAAAGCAGCAGCAGCTTCAAGCTGATCAAGATTTGCTAGCTGACAGATGGACTGAAGTCCTGGCGGCCGAGGAATATAAACTCGAACGCCCCTCCAAGAGTTACCCAAAGTGCAGGTTGCTACCCCGACTGGAGGAGGAAGCACCGAAACGTACATCCCCGGCGTATGACGCGGCTGATCGGTCACCTCGTGGCCGCGACAAAGAGGCATTCCAGCCAAAAGCTCAGCCCGCACCCCGACGTTATTCAAATAAAAAGGCATGGGGAAATACGCCAGACCTGCGAGACGTATTGGAGGAAAAAGCAAAACATGCAAGATCGATCTACGGATCATGAGGGCGCGCCACTATGCGAGACGATAATCGTCACGCCGGATACAGTAAAAGTAAGTCCGGCCGGGCCGAACACAGCGGGCAAGACTCATTTGAGCTGCGGCGCGATATAGCCCAGTACAGAGGCGCCGCACACCCCTTATGCTTCACAGACGAAGTAATGGATCATCAAATCCCAGAGGGTTTCAAACCCGTAAATATAGAATCATACGACAGCACAACAGATCCTGCGGTATGGATCGAGGATTTCTCCTGCACATCCACATGGCCCGCGGTGATGACCTACACGCCATCAAATACCTCCCACTCAAACTCAAAGGACCAGCTCGGCATTGGCTCAACAGCTTGCCAGCAGAGTCCATTGGCTGTTGGTGAGATCTGGAATCCGCATTCCTCAACAACTTTCAGGGCACTTATGTGCGACCACCAGATGCCGATGACTTGAGCCACATAATTCATCAGCCAGAGGAATCGGCCAGGCAATTCTGGACACAGTTCCTCACAAAGAAAAATAAAATCGTCGACTGTCCGGATGCAGAGGCCCTAGCAGCTTTTAAGCACAACATCCGCGACAAATGTCTCGCCTGGCACCTTGGCCAGGAAAAGCCGAAATCTATGGCAGCCCTCACGACACTCATGACCCGCTTTTGTGCGGGAGAGGACAGATGGTTGGCTCGCAGCAATAACATATCAAAGAACCATGATACTTCGGATACCAAGGACGGCAACGGCAGGTCACGTCACAACAAACATAAGCGATGCATTAATAGCGACAATACCGAGTATACGACAGTCAATGCCAGATTCAAAGGCTCTAAACCCGGTCAGCGAAAAAAAGCCATTCAAAAGAAGCACTCCGGGCCCGTCCAGTTTGGACCGTATACTCGATCGCTCGTGTCAAATACACGGCACCCCCGACAAGCCAGCCAACCACACCAACAGGGATTGTTGGGTGTTCAAGCAGGCCGGCAAGTTAAATGCCGAAAACAAAGATAAGGGGTCACATAGCGATGACGAGGAGGAGCCCCGGCAGCCGAACACCGGAGGACAGAAGAGGTTCCCCCCACAAGTGCGGACGGTGAACATGATATACGCAACCCACATCCCCAAGAGGGAGCGGAAGCGTGCGCTCAGGGACGTATATGCGTTGGAGCCAGTCGCCCCAAAGTTCAACCCATGGTCCTCCTGTCCGATCACCTTCGATCGCAGGGACCACCCCACTAGTATCCATCATGGCGGATTCGCCGCACTAGTCCTAGACCCAATCATTGACAGATTTCACCTCACCCGAGTCCTTATGGATGGCGGCAGTAGCCTGAACCTGCTTTATCAGGACACAGTGCGCAAAATGGGTATAGACCCCTCAAGGATCAAACCCACAAAAACGACCTTTAAAGGCGTCATACGAGGTGTAGAGGCCCATTGCACAGGCTCAGTCACACTGGAAGTGGTCTTCGGATCCCCGGATAACTTCCGAAGGGAAGAGTTAATCTTCGACGTAGTCCCGTTCCGCAGTGGCTACCATGCACTGCTCGGGCGAACCGCATTTGCAAGATTTAATGCGGTACCACATTATGCATATCTCAAGCTCAAGATGCCAGGACCTCGGGGGGTCATCACAGTCAATGGAAACACAAAGCGCTCTCTCCGCACGGAGGAGCACACTGCGGCCCTCGCAGCAGAAGCGCAAAGCAGCCTCTTAAGGCAATCCACTAGTTCGGTGATTAAGGACCCGGACACCTTCAAGCGCGCCTGGAGTAATCGGCAACAGGACCGCCTGGCACGTTCTGAGCTCGCATAGCAATGCGTCCCCCACCCCGGTCCCAGCAAACCGTGAAATCCGTGCCACGCATACATAATTACGCATTAAAAATACCATGGGCACAGGTGGGGAGGGGGGCACGACTACGGCACGCTCCAAGATGCGGCTTAAACCGCACTAGGGGCTTCCCGCTTTGTTATTTTTCTCTTTCAGGACTTTAATCTCTGGAAACCCCGTCCAGCAGCATGATTGTCGAACACATGATGCAGCAACCAAGGAGGCAGAAAGCTATGTCACACCACAGAACTCCCAGGTGGATTACGATAACGAGTGAAATACTTGCTTTAATACTATTCCTCAGCTTGCCCTTGGAAGGGACATGTCAAACAGTCCTACTTTTTGCTTATCGCACTACTTGTATCATTCTGCTTTAACGCACCTTTTTGAATAAACAATGCATATCATTAAGACTATTATTGCATTCTTCCTTTATATATATATATATATATATATATATGTTCATTCATGACATATAGCACCCGTACACTCTGGTACGACCAATACGCTAGGGGCTTAAGCATACCCCATAATACGGCATGAGAAGTCTGAACACTTTCGACAATGCGACACCCCAAACTTATAGCATTATATGCATCAGCTCCGAATCATGTCTTGGGTCAATAGTTGGGTTTGTCCGGCTCCCATGTTTTGGTACCTTACGTTCCGCTATATCGGCTAAGGTAGCACTGGGAGAACTACTGCGATTGTGCCCCGGTTCTGCTGGGCTAAGCACCTCAGTAGAGAAAGCTAAAACTGACTGTCATGATAAGGCGAGAGACTGGTCGCTGTTCGAGAGGTTTCAAGTCCCTAAAGACTTATGCCTCTTAGAGCGAGGAGTCGGCCCTGTCCGGCTTAAGGCGTGTATAGCGCCCCGAATTCGGCCTTCCGAATACTAGGGGCTTCGCCGAAATTTAAAACTATAGAATTCTATGGCTAAGTGAGAGAGATAACACATTATAGTTCGATTGCCTTGTTCGTTGTGCTGAGCACCTCCCTCGAAGGACCCAAAAATGGGAACAAGAGTGCTCAGGTTTATCCCGAACACCCCAGCACTCGTGGCGTGGGAGCAGAAGCCGACGACTAGCCATCTCTCAGATTTGATAAACAGCTAAACAGAAGGTAATATTTTAAATTCAAACAAGCATTGCATAGCGCATATGAACAAGTTTTCATAATACAGGATTACACGAGCAAGTTTATTCAAATATTACATCTTTCGCACACTCGGACGCTACAAGATGGGCACCCTTCAGGACACCCTCATAGTACATCTCGGGGTGGCGATGCTCCTTGCCCTGCAGTGGCCCTTCCTTCACCAGCTTCACGGCGTCCATCTTGGTCCAGTGCACCTTCGCACGGGCGAAAGCCCGGCATGCACCTTCGATGCAGACTGACCGGTTGATGACTTCCAGCCGTGGGCAGGCATCCACAAGCCGCCTCACCAGGCCGAAGTAGCTGTTGGGAAGGGCGTCGCCAGGCCATATCCGGACTATAAAGCCCTTCATGGCCTGTTCGGCCGCCTTGTGCAGCTCGACCAGTTGCTTCAGCTGGTCGCTCAGAGGCATCAGGTGTTCGGTCCCAGTATACTGAGACCAGAACAGATTCTCCGTTGAGCTTCCCTCCTCGGCCTGGTAAAACTGTGCGGCATCCGACACACTACGGGGCAAATCTGCGAATGCTCCTGGAGAGCTCCGGACTCGGGTAAGTAACAAGTAATTTACTTTCACATGCTTGCTTTGCATATTGAATGCCTTACCCGCCACTATCTTCTTCATCGCATCAATCTCCTGGAGGGCCTTTTGGGCTTCAGCCTTGGCACTCTTTGCACTCTCAAGGGCCGCGGCAAGCTCGGACTCTCGCGTCTTCAAGTCAAGCTCCAACGCCTCGTGCTTCGTCAAGAGCGCGTGGAGCTCTTGCTGCACCTCGCCCACCCGTGCCTCTTGTTTTTCCCGCTCGGTGTGCTCCTGGGCCGCTTTGTTTTCGACCTCGGATAGCGCTTGCTATAGGGTTGCCACTTCGGTCGTGGCCCCTGGCAAATTAAAGATGATCCTGTCATTTTGCAATCTCATCCTTTTTGTATATATACATATCTATAGACTAGGTATTACTTACCTTTGTTCTCCTCGAGCTGCCTCTTAGCAAGGCCGAGCTCTTTCTTGGACCCCTCGAGGTCCTGCTTCAGTGCGGCGACCTCCGCAGTCAGTGCGGCAGAGGTCAGCAGTGAAGCCTGCATACGCATACAGACATACTAGTATTAGACTCCAACAGATATTATTTGATCCTCTATTCGGATTTTCTTTGTGAACACCAAACAGAGCATCAGGGGCTACTGTCTATGCGGTAATAATTTTCCTATATTTCAAATACTTACCTCAAAGCTTGTTAGAAGGCTGGCACAGGCTTCAGTCAGTCCGCTCTTGGCGGACTGAACCTTTTGGATCACCGCACTCATAATAGTGCAGTGCTCTTCGTCGATGGAAGCGCTGCGAAGCGCTCCCAGCAGATTGTTCGGTGCCTCTGGATGGACAGAGGTCACCGGCACAGGCGTCTTGCCCCTTTTGGAAGGAGGCCACCTGCCCGAGTCCGGAACCACTGGAGGTTCCGGCGCAGTGTTCGGCTGAAGGCCGAACTCGGAGCCCTCGGGAGCCTTACCCCCTCTGCTCCCGGAGTCTGGAAGGTCGCCTTGAGGCGCCTCCGGGACTGTCTCCCCTCGACCCAGTGCCTCTTGAGACAGTACCTCGGCATTGTCTGTAGGGCAAGGGGAGGTGGCGGTCGGAAGTGGATCTCTATCCATATCCGACGAGTCCAAGGAGCCGTCCGACGAAGATACGTCGATACGGGCTTGGGGCGGTCTGCATAATCATATTCGGCGTTAGGAGAAGCAGTGCGACAAAGGTATGCTATGAGTTACTCTGGTATCCGAATACTTACGACTTCGCCAGGGGCTTGGCCCTGAGCAGCCACTCGTCTTCGTCTTTGGCGGCTGTGGTGGAGCAGTCCGGAAGGAGAGTCCTTCCCTTCTTGGACCCTTCGGCCCCCCGGTTGGGGCAGCCTTCCTTTTCTTGTCTCCCCCGGCTAGAGGGGGAGCATCTTCATCTTCTTCCTCGTCTTCGTGGGCAGAGTGCGCCGCAGAGTCATCGGACGATGAGTCCGATACCACCTAGCGCCGGGAACTCTTTCAGGTTCCCTTGGCCTTCTTCTTGGTCTTCTTCGGCACCTTGTAAGGAGCCGGAGTCAGCATCTCTGTCAGGAGAGCGTCCACAGTGTCTTCGGGCAGAGGGGCCGGATAGTTGATCTTCTCCGATGCCCCCACCCAATCCTGTCAAAAGCATGGGAGCTCAGACCCCGCACATGGTTAAGCTATGGGAAGTAAAAATCCTACCAGATGTACAAAACTTACCGGATTCGCAGGACGCTTCGCGCTTAGCCCGCGGTCCTCGGTGAGAGAGGGAGGGACCTTGACGCCCTTGAACAGCACCCTCCAGACATCTTTGTGCGTCGTGTCGAAGAGCTCGCTTAGAGTCTGGTGCCAAGCCGGGTCGAACTCCCATAAATTGAAATCCCGTTGTTGGCACGAGAGGATCCGACGGAAGAGCATGACCTGGACTATGTTGACAAGCTTGAGCTTCTTGCTTTCCATATTTCGGATACATTTCTGGAGTCCGTCCAGCTCCACCGATGAACCCCAAGATAGGCCCTTCTCTTTCCAGGAGGTGAGCCGCGTGGGGATTCCGGATCGAAACTCGGGGGCCACCACCCAGTTGGTGTTGCATGGCTCGGTGATGTAGAACCACGCCAATTGCCACCCTTTATGGTCTCCACGAAGGAGCCTTCAAGCCATATAACATTGGGCATCTTGCCCACCATGGCTCCGCCGCATTCCGCTTGTTGGCCTCCCACCACCTTCGGCTTGATACTGAAGGTCTTCAGCCACAGGCCGAAGTGGGGCCGGATGCGGAGGAAAGCCTTACACACGACGATGAACGCCAAAATATTGAGGATGATGTTCGGGGCCAGATCATGAAAGTCCAGCCCGTAGTAGAACATAAGACCACGGACGAATGGATGGAGGGGAAACCCCAGTCCGCGGAGGAAGTGGTGGAGGAAGACTACCCTCTCGTGAGGTTCCGGGGTAGGGACGATCTGCCCCGCAGCGGGCAGCCGATGCGCGATATTCGCGGCTAAGTATCCGGCTCCGCGCAGCTTTTTGATGTGTCCCTCCGTGACGGAGGAAGCCATCCACTTGCCTCCCGCTCCGGACATGTTTGGAGAAGGTTGAGGAGAAGGATGTGGACTTGGGAGTTGGAGCTCGAGTGCGCAAGAATGGATGAGCAAGGAGGAAGAAAGCGTGGGTAGAAAAAGGTTAAACCTTATCCCTTTATAAGGGTGGCCGAAACTATGCGCCCCCACTAGCCTGGTAAAACTCGCTTATCCCCCAAGCATCGTAATTGATGGCACGGTTGGGTTACCCACGCCCGTATTGATGAGAATCCCGTAATAAGGGGGACACAATCTCTGCTTTGACAAGACGTGTCAAGTGACTGACTCGCATCATGTGCGGGGCTGGTTAAACAAAAACGGTTCGAATGAACGCCGGGCCATGGCATGATGTCATCTTGCCAAAACGTGTCAGCAGATTAGATTTGTGGAAATATTATTCTCTCTACGGTGGTATGTGGAACTTATTTTGCAGGGTCGGACGCTATCCTTGTATTCAAAATCTTCCGTGGTATATTCGGAGGAGGAACCCGCCTTGCAATGCCGAAGACAACAGTGCGCACCAGACTCATCATCATTGAAGCCTGGTTCAGGGGCTACTGAGGGAGTCCTAGATTAGGGGGTCTCTGGACAGCCGGACTATATCCTGTGGCCAGACTGTTGGACTATGAAGATACAAGATTGAAGACTTCGTCTTGTGTCCGGACGGGACTCTACTTGGCGTGGAAGGCAAGCTAGGCAGTACGGATATGGATATCTCCTCCTTTGTAACCGACCTTGTGTAAGCCTAACCTCCTCCGGTGTCTATATAAACCGGAGGGTTTTAGTGCATAGGACAACATACGATCATACCATAGGCTAGCTTTTAGGGTTTAGCCTCTCCGATCTCGTGGTAGATCAACTCTTGTAATACTCATATCATCAAGAATAAATCAAGCAGGATGTAGGGTTTTACCTCCATCAAGAGGGCCCGAACCTGGGTAAAACATCGTGTCCCCTGCCTCCTATTACCATCTGCCTTAGACGCACAGTTCGGGACCCCCTACCCGAGATCCGCCGGTTTTTACACCGACGGTGATGATGGTGGGCCTGCCATCCTGCAATGTAGGTCGTCCGATTTATATCTGAAGGATAGGAAGGAAAATATGGCAATTTACCCGCACTCTTCGCCACATTTGCAGATGAGGCCTTCCCTCGTTCATCCTTTTCTCCCACAAGATCTTGATGTTCCGTGCAATGCACAAGCATCTTGCTAGTAAGAGTAGAAATTAGACATATACCACTTCTCGAATCTTGAAACCAACAACATTCCTCCCTTATCTCATCAAAACCGCCAAAGGAATATATTTTGAGTGAAACATAACATATTTTTAGTGATATACGTATTTCAAAACTAGACTTTTTTCTATCAAATCGGTGAATATGTATTAACCTACTTTGATCCTGTGGCAACGCATTAGCACATTGCTAATAGTTATTATAATTTTTTGGACACCAGACAAACGGTGGAGTACATTGACTTCAGACAAAACTTAATGCACAATGCAGACTAGTTCCTCCGTCCAGGTGCGTGCCATGTCCTATCTTGTCATCACAACAAGGTTAGCTATTAGAGTACCACTACCTCCCTTCTAGTTTAAAGGGTTCGATTCAAAAATTTCACCTACTCTTAGCAAGATAGTAGAGGCGGTGTAATAGTTTTTGAAGTCTGCAAAAGTACTCAACTAGTGTTGTCGTTCTTCACAAAAAAATGTGTTTACCAATGCATGCATGAACACTAGTTACTCTAACCCCCCTCTCTTCTTTAATTCTTTGCCACATCAGCATGTTTGCTATTCCCGTGTGCATGATACTAGCTAAGATACCACCATTATGGCCAGCCTTAATCATCGCATGCAATAATTTAGTGCACCTTGAAATATGAACATGTGTGGGGCGTGTATGTTTTTAATGACTTGAGACTATACCTAGCCTGGTGTGCAAAATGACTTATTATGCACCGTTCCCCATACCTGTAGGAAGCCCGTTCGTCTACAAATCTTTTCCTCTCCATGTGTGGAAACAATATGCCTGCCAAACTCTCCTTCTCCCTCCGGCGGTCCCACCACTCCACCCCGTGTGAAAAAATCTGCATGCATGACTCTCCTCCCCCCACGCTCATCCAATCTGTTGTGACCAGCAATATTTCCACCCCTTCGCTCCCCCGTAATTTACTCCAACAAATATGCCCACGTAGTTGTTACTTAACTACAGGTGCATTGGGTCACTGACATATGGGCCCAACAGGGGTCTGGCCCACATGTCAGTGACGCAACTGGACCTGCAGTTAAGTCAGTGCAGCTCAGTCCATATCTTACGTAGGTGTGCCATTGCTCACTATAAATATTGCGCCTCCCACGACATCGCTATCTCCTCCCCCTCACGTTCACGTTCATCGCTATCTCCTCCCCCTCCCTCTCACGTCGACCACCATGGCATCGCCCCTCCCAAGCCCTAGGAGCCCCTCGCTGCACCGCGCGGACGGTCATGCGTTGCCGTTCCGTTCCTCACCGCCACTAGTCGAGGAGGACGTGTCGGTGTTCCGCTCCTCGCCGCTACGCGACGCGTCGCCGTTCCGTTCCTCGCCGCCACTAGTCGAGGAGGACGCGTGGGCGTTCCGCTCCTCGCCGCCACTAGTTGAGGAGGACGCGTCAGTGTTCCGCTCCTCGCCGCGACGCGTCGAGGTGGACGCGTCAGCGTTCCCAATCTTGCCAGCACGTGCGTCGGAGGACGCGTTGGCTCCCCGCTACGAGGAGAACGCTGCGCCACCTGCCGAGCCCCCTAGCCTTGAGGAGCTTTGGAAAGAAATGGATGTCGCCTTGTGGGAGGCTTTGCCTCCAGCAGAGCACGCCAAAATAGAGGCGGAGAAGAAGGCCGAGGAAGAGAAGCGCACCGCGGAACAAGCTGCCTGGGAGGCCTATGTCGCGTCCGAGAGAGTTAGGCGATTGGCTCTTTGGCAGAAGGCTCGTGTGAGGGCCATGAGGATGGCGGAGGACACCCATGCCGACGCCCTGAGTGCAGTCGGGCCCAAGCGCCTCATCTACGCTTGGCGGTACGTGGACCGGGTGCACGCTTCCAGCGAGGAGGAGTACCTGTTGGCGCCAGATCACCACAACGGTGAGATCGCGCTCGCCCGCTGGCAAGCCGCCAATCAGCACCTCGCGAGTTGCGAGGCTGAGGAAGAGGCGTTGTGTCGGCGCGCTGGGAAATGACCGTGCACCAGGGCACTCGTGGCGTGCCGCAAGCGCTCCTGCGAGCGCCGTGGCTTTTAGGAGTAGTATAATTTTTGTTTCGTAAGGCGATCTCATTAGTTTTGGGACGCAAATGATAAATCCCGATCGTTTAGGCATTTTTAGCGTCCTTAATTAAGTATGTAAAAGGGAAAGTTTGGAAACCTTGTGTATTCGTACGCATTTTGCAAGTACGTGCCTATAGCACAAACTTTACTATATACTATCGCACTACACGTCTCTCTCGATATATGCTTGCAGACTGTGCTACTCCCTCCGTCCAGGTCAATAAGTCATCTTTGGTTGTGCACCGTGACCAAGAAGGAGGGAAGACTTATACACCTAGACGGAGGGAGTAGTACTATTACTTATGTACTCCCTCCGGTCCTTTTTAGTCCGCTTTTAAGAAAAATCCATTTTCCCCGTAATGCTCTGCATATTGGCATGTTTTGGCTGTTCTTTCCAACTTTGCCCCTCCTTTATGTTCGCTCGCACGCGTGCCTGCAGTTACTCCCGTCTCTCTCTCCGACTCCTATGCATGTATTTCGCGTCTTCCCAAGGCAGCTAGCTGCCTACCTGTTCCTCTCCACCCGTCATACGCCATGCAACAGGTGCGAGATTGGTGCGGATGCTGAGAAGATTTTGGACAGAGAGAGAGAGAGAGCCGCATGCACCTGCATGCAGAGAGCTTGAGCGGAGAGAGAGAAATCGCATGCATGCAGAGAGGTGGACAGAGGAGAACGTGGGCGCGAGAATATAGGCTACCGAGCTAATCGTTGCATGCGCACAGTAATTAACTACCCAGCGTCCCTTCCGTAGTAAACCAAGGGAAAATAGTATGATTTTTGCTGCTCTCTTCTCTCCTTGGTATGCGGGCTGAGCATAGAACGCAAAGAAAAAAGGACCGGAGGGAGTATGCGCAAATGCACGTTTTAACATTACGATGCGGTTTTTGTAAAAGTAGAAAAACAACACTAGTCAAGCTTGTGAAACGATTCAATGCAAAACAAATGCAAAAATGCTTGTTTGATTGTTTACTTTTAGCTTCCTTCTCTGTGGTTATTTCTCTGTCGTACTTTGTACAGAGTATCTCACTGGTTGGAAAGGCATGCAAATTCCCAAACCGCTTCTTACACCCTGTATCGAATTTTTTGCCTAACAAGTTGTGCCGTGCAATTGGAATTCCAACTTGAGTACTACTACTAGTAGGAGTACCAGGGGCCAGTTCTTTTAGGCTTCTAGATTAGTAATCCCATAACTACTACCTCCGTCCTGGTTTATTGGTCCCCATTGTAATCTGTGTCAAATTTTGATCATAAATTTAACTAATGAAATGTTAGTGCATGTCACATGCACTACTCCATCTGTCTAGGTGAGTAAGTCATCTTAGGCTGTGCAGGGGACCAAGGAGGAGGACAAAACGAGAAACATTAATGTTTATTTGCTAATTAATAGTATTGCATGCAATGAACTAACCACTGCATGTCGTGTTTGATATCTCAAGTCATTAAAAGCATGCACAGTCTTTATCTCTTATTGGTTGATATGTCAAGAAACAAGAAACGAGGTAGAAGTTAATGCACCGCGCCTAAGTGTTTTGGGATTATTTGGTTTTCGTAAGATTACTTACACACCTAGACGGAGGGATTACAATGGTGAGGAATAAACCAGTTAAATCTTTGGTCAAAATTTAGCACAAATTATAATGGTGAGGAATAAACCAGGACGGAGTAGTAGTTTAGAAGCCCAAATAAATGAGTGAGGCGCCTTATTGTTACTCTCCACTGTGACTAGTCTTGTGGGAAAAGCTGGGGAAGCCGCCAAAAGAACTAGCCCTAGGAGTAGTAGCTAGGGATCGAGTGTGTGAGATGAACTGGAGAAAGTAAATGCAGAGAGATGAAATGCAAAAAAGACGGAGGGATGTGATGGTTGCTTGTCCGTTTATTTTACCAAGCCACTTATTACTAGGAGTGGTTGGGTTTTGTGATATGACAACTTCAGCGCCGCCCTCTACACTTGTACTACATCGGTCGTGGTTTATTAGTCCCCAATTGAATTTGACTGAAGATTTAACTGACAAAATGTTAGTGCATGTCAACAAAAACTATATCGTTGGATTCATATTTGAACATAGTTTTGAATGATATAATTTTAGGTGACATGCATCAGCATTTATCGTACTATATATAATGTTAGTTCAATTTTTGGCCGTACTAATCTATAGTAGTAAGGTGCCCGTGCGTTGCACCGAAGAGTGAAATGCATTGATCGGGGAGTTGTTTATTTTGACAAAGGATGCGGGGTCATCTCATGTGTAATGGGTATTGATAGGTTTCTTCAGATATTATTTCATCTCTAGAGCTCACAAACATCCGGGTGAAATAGATAAAAAGGTATCTTTTGCAAACAAAAGCGTTCAACTGTTCAACCTGCATCCAAAACTTGTGAAGAAATAACACTTATTGTGCTTTGCAAGAAATGATCTTTAAGAATTAGTTTTTGAGTATCGATTGTTATACATGTTGGCTACAGTGACTCCGGCATGGTGACCGGGTAGCACGTCTCATACTTGATGTTCTCCGCCAAGGGCCAGTAGTGACCGCTGCATGCATCCGTGAGGTGATGCACCATGTCCGCCGGCGAGCCACAAAACGGCATCGGGCACTCATAGTAGTGGACGAAGGGCTCCTTGGAGTCATCAACCAGGCCGTCCATAAAACAGGAGTGGCTGTAGGGGACGTTGCACCAGTTGAATATATGATCAAGTTACTACAAGATTTAATCCGAATAAGCACAAAATAAATCATGACGGCTATAACAGAGATGAAACTAATCATGTGGACTAGCATAGTAGTAGGATACATAGTAGAAACATGAATTCTACCACGATTTCGAACAGGAAGGACAGAAACACATATGGTGCAATGGGAGCACCACCGTTGGCGTTGAGGTTGTCGCCCACGTCCAAACACCACGTAGACACGGTCTTTGAGCACGGTTCGTAGTCATTCCACGCTCGGGCGTTGCAGTTTGTAACTATTTTAGATTAGAATATACTACTCCTCCGGTGCTAGTAGTAGAGCAGAGTCCTACTCTACTACTCTACTCAAGCAAGTTAGGGCATAACACTGTAGGGAGTACCAGTACTGTGATCACTCAAGCAAGTTGTCTGGCATCGACATGACCCTACGCTGCAGGTATGTGTCTCGTAAGTCAAGCGACGTGCTGTAGTCATCATCACCTGTCCACTTCCCACAGCACATATTCGCTTCTCCATCTTTGTCCGCACATAATCTCGTCCAATCTTCCATCCCGCTAAGGCGCCTCCCCCTCGTCCGAAACCCAAGAACTAACAATGGCAGAACCGAGCAGCGTCCGCCGAAAGAGTGGCTGGAATTCGCTCCCCACAGAGGTAATCAAGCTCATTGTTTCGCGTGTGGACAATCTCAGTACCATGTCACTCACCGCATGCTCGTCGGGGCTGTACCATTTACTCAAAGCCCTCAGGCCGGAGCTTTTTAAGCCAGCTCCTTGCTTGCTGATGCCGCCTGATCTTCAGAAACGGCATGTCACGCAGCATAACGATCGTAGGGTGGCGAGCATCAACCCCCTTGACTGCGATCCGATCCCCGTCAGCCTCAACTACATTAACGGTATGTACTGGGTCGGCATGAACACGTCTTGGATGGTGCTCGTCGACGGTCGCGGCAGCTGGATGCTCGTGGAGGTCTACACCCGGCGATTGATCCCCCTTCCTTCGATTAACACTGCACTGCTTTGGCACCGCGGCCCAGAATACTCGGAATCTTACAGTAGCCAACATGATACCAAGTTTGATTTTCTCAAGGTTCTAATCTTACAGTAGCCCTTTTGTAATGATGGCTGATGTTTGGTTTGGAAGAGAGAGTTGTGTCTTCACTCTTCTGGCCTGCTTACTGCTTCTGTTGCACCCCCAGCCATGGTTGCTGCTGCTGTTTTCAATGTATAATCAATAGTATATTTCATCTGTTGGTTGAATAAATGTGTTGTGAGAACGACAAACACAATGTTTTGGAAGTCGTTGCACGGTTCGATCCTTTAGTGCCCCGTACCGTACGTAGCGCATACTATTTTTTGTATGGAACACATTTTCCACTTGTTCATAACATGCAGCCCACTGATGAAGGCCCAATAGAGAAGCCCATAATTAACTCGAAGGGAGGCTCTCACATGAATCCGGCCCAGGTACATGCTCATGGTCCCTGAGGGAGTCCTGGATTAGGGGGTCTCCGGACAACCGGACTATCTCCATTGGCCGGACTGTTGGACTATGAAGATACAAGATTGAAGACTTCGTCTCGTGTCCGGATGGGACTCTACTTGGAGTGGAAGGCAAGCTAGGCAATACGGATATGAATATCTCCTCCTTTGTAACCGACCTTGTGTAACCCTAACCCTCTTCGGTGTCTATATAAACCGAAGGGTTTTAGTCCGTAGGACAACAACCATAACATACAATCATACCATAGGCTAGCTTCTAGGGTTTAGCCTCTCTGATCTCGTGGTAGATCTACTCTTGTACTACCCATATCATCACTATTAATCAAGCAGGACGTAGGGTTTTACCTCCATCAAGAGGGCCCGAACCTTGGTAAAACATCGTGTCCCCTGCCTCCTGTTACCATCCAGCCTAGACGCACAGTTCGGGACCCCCTACCCGAGAATCGCCGGTTTTGACACCGACATTGGTGCTTTCATTGAGAGTTCCGCTGTGCCGTCGCCACCAGGAAGGATGTCTCATCCCGTCTTTAAAGACGGCACTATCGCTGAGGGAGCTTTGGCTATCGGCCAAACTCTCCGGCTAGGTGGTTTTCTTATGACCGCCTGTTCGGCCGCCGCGCCGACGATGACTTCTCGGGTCATCGAAAGCAATCTCCACATCAACTCGGAACTCGCCGAGCAGTTAGATCCAATGGAGCTCTCTTCCCTAAACAAGCTCTTGGATCGCATCACCACCCTAGGAGTCGCTACAGACTACGATCAGATTGGGCTTAAACCCGATCTGAGAGAGATCAACTCTCCCTAGGTCACCCATCACGTTGCAGTGGTGGAGGAACAATGCGGCGACCCTTCATCTATCTTAAGGACTAGCTATGTCCGGATTCCCGATCCCTCCAAGCCAGATACCCGCGGAGGGGAGGACGTCACTCAAGGCCTGAACCTAGAATCAAGCAGCGGGCTAGATTTATTGGAAAGCATCCAAGAATCTAAACTTCCGATTTCGGAAACTCCTTGGCCCCTGAGTCTCAGATTGGGTGAGGATTCGGATTCAATTCCACCCACCCACCCAAACATACGCGATCTATCCCAAATTAGGCAAGAGCCAGAAGAAATAGTACACCATTACTAGGCCAGATTCCTCCTGGTCATGAACAGGATAAAGGACTGCCGCGAGGAAGATGCAATTTCATTCTTCTGCAATAATTGCATGGACAAGGGAATCCTCAACGCCATAAGTCGTCGCGAAATTACACGCTTTGCCGACTTGGTGTCCATAGTACGAAAGTACTATGCGATGGAAAGCGCCTGGAAAACCGAAATAAAATTTTGGGATAATCCGGCCCTGAATACAAACCCAGTCCAAAATAAAAGGGTGCATTATCACAATACACCTGGGTTAACTACCAAAAAGCAAAAGCCCTCTACGGGGCAAGGAACCGTACTGGAGGGATGGCTCAACGGACCCTGCAAAATTCATAGTACAGCGGATGCAATACCAACGCACAGCCTTAGAGCATGTTGGATACTCTGGCAGGTGGCCAAAAGTGGTGAGGATCTACTCCTCCTAAAGACAACAGAGCATCATCCCGTGGACAACAATACGGTGTTAACGGTCTTTGAGACCTTCGCATCAAATAATAGACGCAAGCGAACACTCCGCAGCATGGCCGAAATCTGCCACATAGCAGAAATAAATCCTTGGAGTGACACGGCTATTACCTTCAATGCCAGTGACGAACCTAAATTCCGAACAGCTCGAGCACCAGCCGCACTGGTCCTCAGTCCAATTGTGGACGGCTTTCGACTCACCAAGGTACTCATGGACGGCGGCAGCGGATTAAACCTCATCTATGAGGAAACTCTTCAAAAGATGGAAATAGACTGGAGCTGCATTAAGCAAAGTAGCACAACCTTTAGAGGAATCATCCCCAGTCGGGAAGCACGCTGTGCTGGAAAAATCATACTAGACGTGGTATTCGGCACGCCGGATAACTACAGGTCCGAAGAAATTACATTCCAAGTGGCCCCGTTCAGCAGGGGATACCACGCTCTATTAGGGCGAGAGGCGTTTACAATCTTCCAAGCCATACCCCATTACGGGTACATGAAGCTCAAAATGCCCGGGCCCAACGGAATCATCACTCTTGCTAGTGATCCGGGCATAGCACTCCGCGCTGAAAATAAGACAGCTGCACTGGCCCTTGAGGCACTATCCGAAGCCCTAGCGGCCGAAGAACTAACTGCGCTGCGCTCTACGGTGAACAGGGACGACGTGATACTCGATAAAAGATCCAAGTCCACCTCCTTTAAACCGGCGGACGAAATAGTCAAATTCCAAGTCCATCCAACGGACCCTACCAAAATAGATTCCATCGGGGCACAATTAAACCCTGATGTCGACGCCGCACTGCGAAAGTTCCTACGCGAGAACTGGGACATTTTTGCCTGGCACCTTTAGACATGCCAGGAATCCCACGCAGGCTGGCTGAGCACAGCCTAAATATCCTAAAATGATTCAAGCCAATCAAGCAGGCTCTTCGACGTTTCTCCGAGCCTAAAAGACAAGCCATGGGAGAGGAACTAGCCAAGCTATTGGAGGCCGGATTCATCAGAGACATAAAACATCCGGACTGGCTAGCAAACCTGGTGATGGTACCAAAGAAGGACAAATCCTGGCGCTTGTGCGTCGATTTTAAGGATCTTAACAAGGCCTGCCCAAAGGATCCCTTCCCCTCCCCCGCATCGATCAAATCATCGATGCTACCACAGGACACGATTCATTGTGTTTCCTCGACGCATACTCCGGCTACCATCAAATTAAAATGGCAGAGCCAGACCAAGCCGCAACGGCATTCATCACACCATACGGCCCATTCTACTTCAATACAATGCCCTTCGGGCTAAAAAACGACGGCGCAACATATCAGCGCATGATTCAGACATGTCTGGCAAACCAGATCGGCAAAACAGTGGAGGCATACGTGGATGACGTGGTCGTTAAAACCAAGCATGTCGAAACTCTAGTAGACGACTTGAGGCTCACATTTGACAACCTCCGAACATATAACATCAAGCTCAATCCGGAAAAATGTGTTTTCGGCGTACCAGCCGGAAAGCTCCTGGAATTCATTGTCTCTAGTAGAGGTATTGAAGCTAATCCGGCCAAAATCCGAGCGTTGTCATAGTTGGCTACCCCAACAGACCTCAAGCAAATACAAAAATTGACTGGATGCGTGGCGGCTCTAAGCCGCTTTATCTCCCGCTTGGGAGAAAAGGCATTACCCCTTTATCGCCAACTCCGGCGCACCGAACACTTCGAGTGGACGGAAGCCGCCACGGCCGGACTCAACGAAATAAAAGCCATATTGGCAACAAACCCAGTCCTGGCCGTGCCAAACATTGGCGAACCAATGCTATTATACATTGCGGCAACTCATCAAGTAGTAAGCGCAGTGCTCGTCGTCGAGCGAGAAGTGGACGGACACAAATTCCCCCTTCAAAATCCGGTTTACTATGTGTCCATTGTCCTTACTCCATGCAAATCACGGTACCCGCATTATCAAAAGATAGCGTACGCGGTATTTATGGCATCCCTGAAGCTGCGACACTACTTTGAAGAGTGTTCGATAACGGTAGCCTCGGAAGTACCACTTAATGATATTATAAACAACCGTGACGCGACGGGCCGTATTGCCAAATGGGCCATTGAGCTCCTCCCGTTCGACATAACTTACAAGCCACGGTGAGCTATTAAGTCGCAAGTTTTGGCTGACTTCGTCGCTGAATGGACGGAAGCCGAACTCCCTAAAGAGTACTGCACATATTCAAACTAGATCATGCACTTCGACGGCTCCAAAATGTTGGCTGGTCTGGGGGCTGGCGTTGTTTTGACGTCCCCAACAGGAGACACCGTTCAATACGTACTACAAATAATGTATACGGACTCCAACAACGCAGCCGAATATGAGGCCCTTCTACATGGTCTCCGGATGGCAGTATCCATGGGCATTCAACGCCTAGAGGTGCGCGGGGATTCAAACCTCGCGATATCCCAAATAAATGGAGACTTTGATGCCAAGGATCCGAAAATGGCAGCTTATCGCAATGCTGTCCTAAAAATGTCAGCTCGGTTCGAGGGGCTCGAATTTCACCATGTGGCTCGGGAAAACAATCAGGCGGCGGATATCCTCGCCCGCATCGGTGCAAAACGCGACGCGGTCCCTTCCAACATATTTCTGGAAAGGCTTTTCAAGCCATCCGTAGCATGGGAAGGGGACACCGGTAACAACAGTCCGGACCCGGCCAAAATACCCGATACCGAACTCTCTGACACAATCAGAGGCTCCGCCACCGAAATAACACAATCAGCCCACGAAATAATGGCCATTATTGCCCCGTGGACAGAACCATTCCTGGCCTACCTAACTAGACAGGAACTTCCGAAGGACCAAAATGAGGCACACTGCATAGTGCGGCGATCCAAGGCCTACAGGGTCCATGAGGGAGAATTGTACAAAACAAAGCGCTACCGGAGTCCTTCAAAGGTGCATCTCCGAAGAGGAAGGGCGGAACCTTTTGGCAGAAATTCACGCCGGACTCGGCGGTCATCATGCCGTAGCCCGGGCTCTTGTAAGCAAGGCCTTCCGTATAGGATTCTATTGGCCAACGGCCCGGGCAGATGCACAGGACTTGGTCCAACGTTGCGCCGATTGCCAGCTCTTTGCAAATCAAAGCCATATGCCACCCACGCCCTCCAAACAATCCCCATTACATGGCCCTTCGCGGTCTGGGGGCTTGACATGGTTGGACCCCTTAAAGGGGGAACCCACAATAAAAAATACTTATTGGTCATGGTGGATAAATTCACCAAATGGATAGAGGCTAAACTGGTTAAAACAGCCGAATCCGGATTGGTGATAGATTTCATATCCGGGGTTGTACACCGTTACGGCGTCCCCCACAGCATCATCATTGATAACGGCACGAACTTCACGGCCGACGCGGTAAAACTCTGGTGCAGCAAAATGGGCATCAAGCTCGATTATGCTTCAATCTATCACCCACAAACCAACGGCCAAGTTGAATGAGCAAATGGTCTTATAATGAGCGGCATTAAACCCAGATTAGTGCGCTCCTTAACGGAGTCTGACACGCACTGGGTAGAGGAGCTCGACTCCGTACTCTGGCGGCTGCGGACCACGCCGAATCGTAGTACCGGATATACACCATTTTTATGGTGTACGGCGCAGAGGCAGTCCCGCCCTGTGACATAATTCATGACTCACCTCGAGTGCGCATGTATGAAGAAAGAGAAGCCGAGCTCGATCGGCAGGACAGTCTGGACACCTTGGAGGAAGAGCGCGACGTAGCCAAAGCCCGTTCCGCATTTTACCAGCAACAGGCTCGCAGATACCAAAGCAGAGAAGTACGGGCCAAAACTTATAACGTCGGCAAACTAGTTCTACGGCTGCCGGATAAGAAAACGAACAAGCTCGAACCCAAATGGGAAGGTCCCTTCACTATCGACCAAGTTCTGACCGGCGGAGCATACCGACTGCGGGATGCATCGACTAGTCGACTCGAGCCGAACCCATGGAACACAGCCAGGCTCCGAAGATTCTACGCCTAGCACCGGACTCTATGTTAGTCCCCTCCCTTTGTCCATTTTCTGCATATGCATCATCTGTCTTGTTTCCCTTTCTTTCTTTTATTTCTCTAGGCCTTCAAGGGTCACCTTGTGCCTCACTCATACATCACAGATGCGCTAGCCGCACTCTTCATACCTGGGGGCTTCTTTCACAGAAGCTTAAATTATTTACCTGGGCCTCTCGCCCAACACATGTGTTATACTTCCACATGTACCTTTTTTCACCATTATATGCATCGATATGACTTAAGTTTTGGCCAAGCTGGGTTGCCTGGCTCTTGTATTTATGCCCTACGTTCACGTTAATTCGGCTAGGGCATAAGGGGAGCACCTCTACGATTGTTACCGCCGGGTCAGCCAGACGTGTACCTCAGACTGGGTGAAGCTGAAAGCTAGCGTTCTTAAGAGAATATTCGGTCGGTGAACAAAAGATGACTTTTATTATTCATATCTGCCCCCAGATGATTTTTCTGCGCTTCTTATCACAGTCCGAACATGCACTTTAGGGCATTCTTACCCAGGGAAAGGAACCCTTAACGGAACTATTCTCCCTGGAAGATGTTTCTTACTACCCATGTAATATAACATAACTAGTTGGGCACTTGTCTGATAAAGCACTAATGACCCCTACGCCTGGTCTCCACGCATGCCTCGGTTCTTACATAACCAAGAGGGTATTCGGATACACTCCGGACTGTCGGGTCCCGAGGTTGAAGCGAAAAGGTCCGCCACGACAAACGATCTACAATCCGGCTAGAAGGCATTATACATGTCACTTTAAAATTACATAGTCAATTTGACTGGTTGAATTCCTCTTCAATACCATCCAACAGTCTGTCTAGTCTACAGTCCTGTTGGGAATACTTTGCGGCCAATTCTACTTGGTTGTACACTAAGCTCACAGGGATCTCCTTCCCACCGGGCCCCACAGGTCCGACTTCGGCCATGTGATTCGGGTCAGCCTTCGTGTAACGTGTCTTCACCATCACCCAGGCTTCCCTGGCGCCCTGACGGCAGGCCGATATCTTCCATAATCGGAAGCACCGCCGCGCTCCCTTTAGCTTTTCTGCAAGCTCTCCAAGGCCTTCGGGTATGGAGATGGATGGCCACAAGGCCTGGGCGACGCCTTGCATCACCTGCCGAACTCGTTCGTGCAGCTGTGAGAGCTCGGGAAGAAGGTCACCCGTTGAACCGGGCATTTCCTCGGTAGGACGACCTGTTAGCATACCTACAGACATAACTCTGTCAGCCAGCTTCCTCGTCGAACTCTTTTTTCAAAGTTCGTTCAAGCACGTACTAAATGTGCCGCGTCGAAGTCGCCGATTTTCCTTAACAGAGTCCGACAGTTGTGCGCGAACATCTTGCAGTTCTACGCCCAGATTGGTGTTGGCATCTTGGAGATCATTTTTCTCCTGCCTCACCCTCTTAAGCACGTTCTCTCCGGCCTTTAGCTGGCGTATGAGCTGTTGCTTATCCGGATTTACTCCAGCGTCATCTGCAATTTTATCGTTAGATCTGCATATACGCCGCATTCTATATGATACTTATCATTCAGAAGATATGTTACCAGAGGGGCTCTCTTTGGGCTCCCCTGCTGTGGCCAGTGTGGCCTGAAGTTGGGCTTTGCACTCTTCCAGCTCCTGGGACAATTGAGTATTCTTTTCTGTAAGAACCTGCATAACAAATGATCCTTAAATCAGTTATCCTAATTGTTTCAAGTCTCAGGGGCCACTGATATATATAATCACCAAATTTTCTCACCCATATGTCTTTTACATACTGCTCCGTGGCTCTGGCTAGACCATTTTGAGCGGCACGGAGGTGCGCATCTCCCGAGTTGAAGGCATCCAATGCCTCTTGGGAGAAACAAGCGTCACGAAGAACAGTCCGGCGACGCCTGTGGTTCATGGCACTTTCCACCTCGGAATGGGTGGCGGATAGTTTATCCGCATCCTCTGTCGGAGGAGCATCCGGCGCACGCCTTGTATTCGTTCCCGCCTCCGAATCCGGCCTTGGAGTCTGGCTTGTGGAGGCGCGATTGGTAGCCTCTCCGGGTATAGTCCGGCGAGCGCTCTTTTTCCTGAAAAGAAGGCATGGGCGTTAATATGCCTCTGAGAATAATGTCTTGCAATAAGGATGGCGCGCCATATCGCTGCACCGGTGTCTCAATCCAGACTACAGGTCTTTTTAGCCTGCCTGGCCTCGCGGCCCCTTGTTGGCCAGTCGCCGCAGGGTCGGCCTTCGGCCTCGAGGACTTCCCCTGCAAAACACGACTGTTATACAGCGACCAAAAACACGCAAGGACGGATCCCTTTTTGAACTGCTGGGACTTCGGTCTTAGTCACCTGTGAGGCTAGAACTAGCCCAGGGTAATCGGCCGTAATGGCCACCAAAGCATTGTCATTACTCGCTTGGTAAAATACCCCATCGATCAGCTCCACAGATATGTCTGGATCCTCCTGGGAGGCCGGGTCAAGGGACCGTCCAGGGTCCTTGGGTTGTGGAGGAGGGCTGTTTATCTCCTTTATAGCCTAGCGCAGCTCCTACGATGAAATCGCTAGAATGAATACTTAACTGCGGGAATACGAAATGGATGGGCGATAAAAAGTCTCCGCTTACCCAGCTCGGAGGGTTGTACATAGAAAATCCACCCTGCGGGTTGACACGAAGGAATTCCTCCTCTTCTCCCTTGTACAAAGTGGATAAGATCTTTATTAGATTAGCAGCCGATCCCGGCCCTTTGCGGCCGTGGTGGGTGGCGTCATCCTCCCCGTTGAAATCCCACATGGGGTGGCCTCTATACTAAAGCGGTTGCACCCCCCGCATGATACATGTGGCCATGACCTCGATCATGGTCAATCCGGATCGAGCTAAAAAACTTATCCGGCTCATCAGGTAAAGAATGTCCCTGTCATCTTCCTCCAGGGAGCTCCGTGGACGCCAGCTCCGGTGCTTCTTCAAAGGGGCGTTGTCGAACTCTGGAAGGCCGATCCGAATAGGATCCGGGAGGGGGACGTCTTCTATATAAAACCATTCTGAAGGCCAGTCTTCGGACGTCTTCTTTGGGGTCCCGGACAGGTATCCGGTCCCGGCAATACGCCACACTTCGGCCCCGCCCACTTGATATATTGACCCCTTCTGAGAACGGGGCAAAAGGCAGAACAACTTCTTCCACAGAGCGAAATGAGCCTCACAGCCCAAAAACAACTCGCAAAGAGCTACGAATCCCGCGATATGCAGCAGGGAGGCAGGCGTAAGATTGTGCAACTGGAGGCCGTAGAACTCCAGGAGCCCCTGGAGAAACGGATGAATTGGAAATCCGAGCCCTCTTACCAAATAAGGGACAAGGCAAACCCGCTCTCCCTTGGAGGGATTGGGAAGGCTCTCCGCTTGCTCTCCGCCATTATAGGTGGCAAGCCCGGCTCGAACCGGGACCAGGTACGCTGGGGGAAGAAATCCCTTGGACTGAAGCATCACTAGTTTGCTGTGCGGGACGGAACATCTCTCCCAATCTCTAGGCTTGGAGCTAGGGGTGCGAGAGGAGGAGCTGCGTCGACCGGCCATGATGGAATGGATCTCTGTCGGGTGCGCTCCGATGAAGGCTCGCGAAGGGAGGATGGTGTGATTTGGATCTGAATCCTCGTCTTTTTAAATAGGCAGCTCATTCACACAGCTAGGGGGGTAAATGTGAAAACACCCTTGCTCTTCACATTCGCTCGGCACGTGGAAAGTGGCCATTATTGGGCATGGAAGCCAAGGAGTGCAACATTCACAAGAAACCGGACATTATTTCGACAGGTACACAGAATTCGGAGAGGAACCCGCCTTGCAATGCCGAAGACAATACTGCGCGCCGGACTCATCGTCATTGAAGCCTGGTTCGGGGCTACTAAGGGAGTCCTAGATTAGGGGGTCTCCGGACAGCCGGACTATCTCCATTGGCCGGACTGTTGGACTATGAAGATACAAGATTGAAGACTTCGTCTCGTGTCCGGATGGGACTCTACTTGGCGTGGAAGGCAAGCTAGGCAATACGGATATGAATATCTCCTCCTTTGTAACCGACCTTGTGTAACCCTAACCCTCTCCGATGTCTATATAAACTGAAGGGTTTTAGTCCGTAGGACAACAACCATAACATACAATCATACCATAGGCTAGCTTATAGGGTTTAGCCTCTCTGATCTCGTCGTAGATCTACTCTTGTACTACCCATATCATCAATATTAATCAAGCAGGACGTAGGGTTTTACCTCCATCAAGAGGGCCCGAACCTGGGTAAAACATCATGTCCCCTGCCTCCTGTTACCATCCAGCCTAGACGCACAGTTCGGGACCCCCTACCCGAGATCCGCTGGTTTTGACACCGACAGTCCGCTAAACATAAATAAATAAATAAATAAATAAAGCTAAATGCTCATGCACCAGTTCTTTGGGAAATAGGTAGCCCGGTATTTCTTTTTGAAGAATACCCAAGCTAGGCCTATTTGTTTTCTCTGAATTACTGGGCTGCAAATCTTTCAAGACGAGGAGGGATGCATTCTAGCCTGGCTTAAGAGTATGGTCAATGTCTATTAAAAGTAATATCAAAAGGGGTTGAAAATTCCAAAAAATTATAGCAAATGGGATATAAGTTTCTTTTTTTGTTTTTGTTCTTCACTGATATCTTATACGTATTTCATTGGATTTAACATGACATAGTACTAATTTATTTTTAAATTTGTTTTAGTATGGCTATTAATTTTTGGATTAAGAATATTTCGTTCCCAGCAAAAATTTACGAGTTTTCAAAATTTCCCACATATTTAGTTAATTTTTTGACCCTATTACTGACCAGAAAATGGCCAGCAATTCTAAAAATGGAAAACGGGCTGCAATAAATTCCATATGAATTAGAAAATGAGTAAAAATTATAAAAATAATAGCAAATGGGCTGTACACGCCACATATTTCGAGGTTGACTTGTTTACGCAAGGCTTTGTCAGTGAACACACGATTCTAGTAGCAGTGACTGTTGGATGTCCATCCAACGGCCGACGTGCTTCTTCAATCTCTGATCTTCCTGCTCCAGCTGCCTAAACTAGCGCCGACGGGACTGCCTGCTCCCTCCTCTTGTGGCCCGTTGTGATGCCGCGCAGGCTTCCCCGGCCCACCCTACTCCCTCCGTTGTCCTGGCCGCACGCAATCAACTGCCTCCTTATTACGCGAAAAAAAGATTCCTCCCACTGACATCTGGGGCGCACCGGTTGGGAGGCTGACATGTGGGCCTACTAAGTTGACACGTACGCAGGGCTTTTCAACTTAGTCAACAAACGATTCTAGCAGCAGTAACCGTTGGGTTTGAATCGAATGGTCCTGCTGCTTCTTCAATCGCTGCTCTTCTTGCACCAGCCGCCCAAACCAGCACCGGGGAGACCGCCTGCTCCTGCCTCCAGTGGCCGGCTATGATGCCGTTGAGGACTCATCGCCCCCTACTACTCCCACCGCTAGCCAGGCCCTGCGGCGACGGCAGCCTCACACCGCAGCCGAACCAGTGAACCCTCATACTCCTCTCCGCGTGGGCATCCACTATCGCGTCTTCCCCGGCTCCGCGTCATCCCCTTCCTAGGCCTCGCCGTCGTCCACCGCCTTGGTGCTCTCGGCGCGGCGTGGTCAACGTGGTCAACGACATTCCATCGAAAGAGTACTGTGCGTGGAGAGGCTGACAGCTGGGTCCACGGCCACATCCCAGTTTTTTTGTGATTTACTGAAAGTGCAACTATCCCTAGGTGGTTTTGGTAATTCATAACAACATATAGCTCATTGAGCTAATGCTATTCCAAAATGACTATTTCAGGAAAGCTCAATGATTGGCATGGCATGGATGTGAAAGTGGAACCCTCAAAATGCTAAGGACAGAGGATTGGCTCAAGCTCAAAAGCTCAAGACTCTTCATTTTATATTTTAGTGATCCAAGATCACATTGAGTCTTTAGGAAAAGCCAATACTATCAAGGAGGGATGAGGTGTTGCTTAATGAGCCTCTTGCTTCATGTGCTTATTGATATGCTCCAAAACCCTCAACTACTTTCTCATATCCACATATGACCTAAACCCTAAGCCAAACTCGGTCCTACCGATTATTCCTATCCGGCACCACCGAGTTTCACTTGTCATAAGCCACTGCCAAACCCTAGCAATTCGGTTCTACCGATAGAGATCTCGGTCTCACCAAGATGGGATTGCAAACTCTCTGTTTCCCTTTCGTAACTTTTCGGTCTCACCGAAAGAGCGAATCGGTCCCACAGAGATTGCAATGTAAATTCAGTGTTTCCTTTTTGTAACTTTTCGGTCTCACCGAAAGAGCAAATCGGTCCCACCGAGTTTGCCTGACCAACTCTCTGGTTAGCTAATTACCAAATTCGGTCTCACCGAGTTTGTGTAATCAGTCTCACCGAGATTATGTTATGCCCAAACCCTAACCATATCGGTCCTACCGAGTTGCATGCCAGTCCCACCGAAAATCTCTAACGGTCACTAGGTTTACATTTTCGGTCCGACCGAGTTTGTTGATTCGGTCCCACCGAGATTGGAAAACTGTGTGTAACGGTTGGATTTTGTGTGGAGGCTATATATACCCCTCCACCTCCTCTTCATTCATGGAGAGAGCCATCAGAACACATACACAATTCCAACTCATATGATCTGAGAGAGAACCACATACTCATGTGTTGAGACCAAGATATTCCATTCCTACCATATGAATCTTGATCTCTAGCCTTCCCCAAGTTGCTTTCCACTCAAATCTTCTTTCCACAAAATCCAAATCCTATGAGAGAGAGTTGAGTGTTGGGGAGACTATCATTTGAAGCACAAGAGCAAGGAGTTCATTACCTACACACCATTTGTTACTTCTTGGAGAGTGGTGTCTCCTAGATTGGCTAGGTGTCACTTGGGAGCCTCCGACAAGATTGTGGAGTTGAACCAAGGAGTTTGTAAGGGAAAGGAGATCGCCTACTTCGTGAAGATCTACCGCTAGTGAGGCAAGTCCTTCGTGGGCGATGGCCATGGTGGGATAGACAAGGTTGCTTCTTCGTGGACCCTTTGTGGGTGGTTGCTTCTTCGTGGACCCTTTGTGGGTGGAGCCCTCCGTGGACTCGCGCAACCGTTACCCTTTGTGGGTGGAGCCCTCCGTGAACTCGCGCAACCGTTACCCTTTGTGGGTTGAAGTCTCCATCAACGTGGATGTAGGATAGCACCACCTATCCGAACCACGGGAAAAACATCCGTGTCTCCAATTGCGTTTGAATTCTCCAAACCCTTCCCTTTACATTCTTGCAAGATGCATGCTTTACTTTCCGCTGCCAATATACTCTTTGCATGCTTGCTTGAATTGTGTGATGATTGCTTGACTTGTCCTACAATAGCTAAAATCTGCCAAGAACTAAAATTGGGAAAAGGTTAAGTTTTTATTTGGTCAAGTAGTCTAATCACCCCCCCTCTAGACATACTTTTGATCCTACAAGTGGTATCAGAGCTTTGGTCTCCATTTGCTTTGATCTCCATAGCTTTTGGTGGTCATAGCCTTGGTTTCACAACCTAGGAGAGTATGGCATCTAGCGAGGGAAATTATCACCGTAGAGGTCCTTACTTTGATGGTACTAACTTTGCTAGTTGGAAGCATAAAATGAAAATGCATATTCTTGGACATAACCCCGCCGTTTGGGCTATTGTGTGTGTTGGTTTGCAAGGTGACTTCTTTGATGGGAAAGAACCAAACCGTGAAGCTACCGCGGATGAGTTGAAGATGTTGCAATACAATGCTCAAGCTTGTGATATTCTCTTCAACGAATTGTGCCCCGAAGAATTCAACAAAATCAGCCGTCTTGAGAATGCAAAGGAAATTTGGGACACTTTGATTGATATGCACGAAGGTACCGACTCCGTCAAGGAATCCAAGTTGGATGTGCTTCAAAGTTAACTTGACAAGTTCAAAATGAAGGGATGGTGAAGGTGTCGCTGAAATGTACTCTAGGCTTGCTCTCATCACAAATGAGATTGCCGGCTTAGGAAGTGAAGAGATGACCGATAGATTCATCATCAAGAAGATTCTAAGAGCCTTGGATGGAAAATATGATACCGTGTGCACATTGATCCAAATGATGCCCAATTACAAAGATCTCAAGCCAACGTAGGTGATTGGAAGAATTGTTGCTCACGAGATGTCACTTAAGGATAAAGAGGAACTTCACAACAAATCAAGTGGTGCCTATAAAGCCTCATGTGAAGCCCCTACATCATCAAGTGAGAAACAAGACTTCAATGAAGAATTGAGCTTAATGGTGAAGAACTTCAACAAGTTCTACAAGAATAGAAGCAAAGATAGAAGCTTCAAGTCAAGGTCCTACAATGACAAAAGATCTTCTAGTCGAGAGCGAAAATGCTACAGCTGTGGAAGACCCGGACACTATTCCAATGAGTGTACGGCTCCCTACAAGAGAAGAGAAGATTTTCCAAAAAGAAGAAGCAAAGAATCACCACCAAGAGAGAGAAGGAGTAGAGATGATCGTTATGAACGAAGATACTCACGGAGAAGCAAGGATTCGGAAAGGAAGGAAAAATCATCAAGGAGCTACACAAAACGAAGACATCAAGCTCATGTTGGTGAATGGGTATCCGGCTCCGACTCCGACAGCCACTCCAAGAGAAGTTATCACTCCGACTCCGAAGATACTCAAGATGAAGGTGTTGCCGGTCTAGCACTTGTGTCAACCAACTCCTACGACATATTTGACTCACCAAATGAAGGAATTGGAAGATGCTTCATGGCCAAAGGTCCTAAGGTAACACACCCCGAGTATGTTGATTTCAATAGTGATGAAGATGACTTGTTAGGTGATGATCTGCTTGTTGACAACTCTAGTGACGAATACTATGAAACATCAATTAATCATGCTAATCAAGATAAAATGAATGACAATGATAAGGAGAAGATTGAGGCTCTAACTAAAGAACTAAACACTCTTAAGTTAGCTCATGAAACTATCTTCGAAGATCATCGAGAACTTTTAAGAGCTCATGAGAAGTTACGCTTGGAAAAGCTCAATCTTGAGCAAGAGCATGAGTTCTTAAAAGCAGTCAATGATGATCTCCGCAAGAAAAGTTCTTCTTACATTGCCAAGCGTTTACTCTTATCCACTTACATGCCTCAAGTCAAGTCTAGTAACAAGAACAAGAAAGATTCTTCCTCTAGCAGTAACAATGATCATGCTAAATCCAATATTGTTGCTTCTAGTAGTTCTCTTGATTCCACTAATGATTCTCTTAGCCAAGTTACACTTGAGCAAGAAAATAGCTTATTGAAGGGAATTATAGAGAAAGGAGTGTACAAAAGCCTTGCCGGGAGTAAGCAATTCGAGGAAATTGTGCGCAAGCAAGGAATGCACCGGAAGAATCAAGGTGTTGGTTTTGAACGAAAGTTCAATGACAATGGAGTTGAGTGGGAAGAAGATCAATACCCCAAGACAAAGTTTGTTCCTAAACAAGAGAAGTATGATACTTATTTCAAGGGGACACAAGCTCAAGATGATCTTCCACCACAAGACTACAAGCAAAAAGGCAAGGACAAGCTTCAAGAGGAAATTGATGCATTTGAAGAAGCTCCTAAGACCTTAGTCAAGTGGATTCCCAAGACTACTTCAAGTTCCACTTCATCAAGTACGACTACAACTCCAAGGATTCCCATCAAGATGGTGTGGATCCAAAAAAAGAAGAACTAGAGAGTTCTTGAGGGTGACTCCGCCAACATACTTCACTCTTATCATTTTGGCAAGAACAAGTGCAATCAACTTCCACATCTTGCACTAGTTCAAGGAGTCACAAACCCTCTTGTTGGTAAGACAAGGGACAAGGTAACCTAAAAGTTTTCATGGACATCATCTTGTGTGTGCATCACTCTATGTCTATCGATATCCTTGTTTGTTCCTTGTGGGACTAACCCATGTAGGTATTGAAAGTGCAATTCACTCAAATGGATAGCTCCAAGTGATCGACATCAACATTGAGCATCCACATCTTCAACATCTACATGAAGTCATCATCGACAAAACCCGAGGTTAGTTCATCCCTCTAAGGGGGGATATCACATCTAGGGGGAGCTTTACTCTAAGACTTGAGCCAAAGCAACTCTAAAGATGTGAACACAACAATGCTTTATGTAAAAGTGGTAACCCCACTTGAGCTTAAACGATGAGTATGACCTATGATCAAGTGTTCTCACTTGACTCCTAAGTCAATATACTCATATATAGATGACCTTGTCATCGCAAATTGCTTGATAGATGCTAGAATTGGTTGTGCATGCCTTGTCACATATTTCATTTGCCATCTTATTGTGTGAGCATGCTGGTTGCATATTTTACTCATTCGAGGACATCCACTTGTTGTTTTGATTGTTTGGTTTTATTTCCTTTTGCCAAGTGGATGGACAAGATTGCCTAAGAACCTCCTCTAGCTATCTATGCTTTTCTCGTCTCAAACTCTATTCATGCTACATCACAAAATTTGATCAAGTCAGATTCGAACCACTCTGTGTGAGGAGCGCTCGGAGTCCCCGATTCGTCATAGACTTAAACTTCCAAAACCTCTTTATGATTCTCGGTCTGACCGATACCCCACTTTCGGCCCTACTGAGATCATTAAGTTGATCTAGGTTTTCGATCTCGGTGCAACCGATTTGAACCTTTCGGTCACACCGAGTTGCAACAATTGTATACAGTTTTGCATCTCGGTGCCACCGAGTTGTTCCACTCGGTCACACCGACAGGGTTGGGCTATATATAGCCACGGGCAAAAATTTGGAAATTTCTCCGAACCCCTTCGCCCGCGCGATAGCCTGCTCTGCCAACGTGGTCTCCGGATCGTCTCCTCGCCGCCAGCCGCCTCCAGTCGCTGGTCTCCGTCGCCGTCAACGGAATTCTACCCCGCCGTTGCCGCCGTAGCGAGTCTCCGCCGAACTAGGGTATGGACTCGATCTTTGTGCTATTCCCCAATCCAATTCTTAGCACATTGTGATCATCATGATTCTTGCCACGATTGAAACACTCCTATCCAGTCAATGCGCTCGTAGATTAGGTTTGATTCGAAAATTCTAGGTTTAGGTTTCCGCCGAAACCATCTCGGACCCACCGAGTTGAAAAACTCGGTCCCACCGATTTGGCTTATGCCATTGCACAAGTGAGACTCGGTCTGACCGAGAATTACTTATCGGTGTGACCGATTTTGGAACTTTGTGAAACCCTAGCAGTCTCGGTGCCACCGAACTGTGACTCGGTCTGACCGAGTTCACTAGTTTAGGTGCCAAAACTGCTTCGGTATCACCGAGTTTAAAAATCGGTAGATCCGAGATGATTTCAGTGGGAAACTAAAACTAAGTTTTTGGATCATTCTTTTGCAAAAATCTCTGCATTTTGTGATGCTCATCTATTCTACCTCATCTATAAACTATTCACAGGGTCAGCAGTCAGAGTTTGCAACATGTCAGACCAGAGTGATAGCCAGAATGTGTCAGAACAGCAAGTGCACATGAGTGAGGGCACTAGTCCCTCCAGCTCTTCAGATGATGGCAGCAGAAGTACCCCAAGCAATTTGCCAAAAGCTGCCACTAGACAGAGGAAGAAGAAAACTTCAGATTCTGAAGATGAATATTATGTGGCAGAGGAAGAGGCCACATCAAAGAGAGTTGAGCCAGCACAGGGCACAAAGCCAGGCTTAAAGATCAAAAGGCCAGTAGGCAGGCAGCCTATGTCAAAGGCTAGAGCTTCAACTGAAAAGCCTGCACCCAAAGAGCCAGTTGCTGCTGAAAGCAAGAAGAGGAAGGAAAGGGTCAAGAAGACCGTAGCCAGAGTGCTTGGAAAGGCTTCCATAATGGAAGAAGAGGAAGAAGAAGAGGTTGCTGCACCAGCACCTAAGGCACCTAAGCTTATGGGTGATGCTATCAGGACAGGGGCTGCTGCATCTAAGCCCAAAGAAGCACCCAAAGCTGCCTCCAAGCCCAAGTCTGCACCAAAGAGGAATACAAGAAGCATCCCAGCTGCTGAGAAGAACAAGGCCCCAGTGCCTGAAGCTGCAGAAGAAGATGATGAAGAGCAAGTTCTCAGAAAACTCAAGCTCAAGATCCCAGACCACAACGATGCTCATCCTGTGGCTGAGGATATGAAGCTCAGAAGAGACTCAGGGCTGAGGAAGTGGAGAGAAGCAGATCCGTATGCTTCAAGGAGAAGGACTGCTGTGGATTACAGATTTCACACCAAGGAACAGCAAGATTTCTATGAGACAGTACTGCTTGACAAGAAGCCCATTGTTTGTGACATGAGATGGGTCGACTGGACCTACATGAAGGAAAATGAGGAACACTACCCTGGAGTGTATGACAGCTTTAGTGCTTGTGGAGTTGCAAACTTTGTTGGGCAGAAGCTCACAAAGTGGAGCGAGGAGCTTATCATGCAATTCTACTCCACAGCACACTTCTACCCAGATGGAAGGATCACATGGATGTCTGAAGGTACGAGGTACCAATCAACTGTTGAGGAATGGGCAAAGTTGATCAATGCCCCAGAGGAGCAAGCAGATGACTTGGACATTTATGCCAAGAAAAAGATGGATCATAACTCAATGTCCAATATGTACAAAGAAATTCCAAATGAAGCTCTTGAAACTTTCAAATTTGGCTCAGTGCATTATCTTCTGTCAGGGCTGCCAACTATCAATTGGATCTGGAGGCACACCTTATTGCCCAAATCTGGAGATCACAAGATGATCCGAGGCCATGCAATCAATTTGCTTGGTGTATTTGATGTACCTCAGAAATTCAAGGTCATGAGCCTCATAGTAGAGACAATCAAGAGGACAGCAGCAGACCAGAAGAGGAGTTGTGGATATGCCTCACAGATTCAGGAGCTCATCAACTCAAAGATGGGCATAGGCATATACTCATTGGACAAGGAACACCTGCCCATCCGTCCAGATTTTGAGGATAATCAAGTGGTCATGACTGAGAATGAACCATCGTCTGCACAAGCACAAGCAAAGAAGGAGAAGGCAAGGAAGGAGAAAGCTGCCAAGATGCCAACTCAAGAGGAGGCATCTGAGTACTTCTTGAAAACCAAACAAGAGCAGCTTGGTTACCTAATTGCATCCACCCTGCGGATTGAGAAAGGACTAGCCACCCTAACTCAGAACCAGGCAAGCCTAGAGAGAATTATGGAACAAAAGTTCTATGACTTGGATGTCAAGGTGACAGAGATTCAGACTGCAGTGGAGCAGCTCCAGGATGACATGCAGGAGAGGAGAGGCAGGACTACAACTGATGCCTTTACCAGAGTGCCACGAGGTCCGAGGTCGTCTGTAGTGCTAGTTGTTGACCCCAGAGCCACCACTTCTGCACCAGCTACAGCCTCAGTTCCACCTGCTCCAGCGTCTACTTCAGCTCCAACTCCAGCGTCTACTTCAGCATCTACAGAAGCCTTCGTCCTTGGAGTGATCCAGACTCCACCACCACTAGAAGATCAAGCCTAAGCGTCGATCTAGCACTATGCATTTTCTAGGAATTTTTTGGTAACTTGTTGCCAAAGGGGGAGAAAAATGTATAGATCATAGGCTTCGAGAGAGAGAGTGTTGCTTTTTTTTCTCTCTTGCTTTATTTGGTGGTTTTTCGAACTTTGTTTGCTTTTGAGTGCTTGAGATACTATGCTTGTGAGACATTGATGATCATGTGTTTGATCATAAGCTACACTTAATGCTTGGTGAATGCTATTATCTTATCTATCTTATGTGATCATTCACTTTTCTTGGTGATGAGTGCATGTATTTCATTCTTATCATTTTAAGCGCTCCACCAAGATGTATGTGACATGGAAGAGTAACCCATGACTCTAACTCTTTGTGCATTTGCAGTCCAAAGCAAATTTTAAATATGCACAAATTTAGGGGGAGCTCTTACTTATCACATACTTCTCAAAGCGACGATATATTTCATGCTTATTATCATTTGTCGAAGCTTTGATCTATATGTTGTCATCAATTACCAAAAAGGGGGAGATTGAAAGTGCAACTATCCCTAGGTGGTTTTGGTAATTCATAACAACATATAGCTCATTGTGCTAATGCTATTCCAAAATGACTATTTCAGGAAAGCTCAATGATTGGCATGGCATGGATGTGAAAGTAGAACCCTCAAAATGCTAAGGACAGAGGATTGGCTCAAGCTCAAAAGCTCAAGACTCTTCATTTTATATTTTAGTGATCCAAGATCACATTGAGTCTTTAGGAAAAGCCAATACTATCAAGGAGGGATGAGGTGTTGCTTAATGAGCCTCTTGCTTCATGTGCTTAGTGATATGCTCCAAAACCCTCAACTACTTTCCCATATCCACATATGACCTAAACCCTAAGCCAAACTCGGTCCTACTGATTATTCCTATCCGGCGCCACCGAGTTTCACTTGTCATAAGCCACTGCCAAACCCTAGCAATTCAGTTCTACCGATAGGGATCTCGGTCTCACCGAGATGGGATTGCAAACTCTCTGTTTCCCTTTCGTAACTTTTCGGTCTCACTCAAAGAGCGAATCGGTCCCACCGAGATTGCAATGTAAATTCAGTGTTTCCTTTTTGTAACTTTTCGGTCTCACCGAAAGAGCAAATCAGTCCCACCGAGTTTGCCTGGCCAACTCTCTGGTTAGCTAATTACCAAATTCGGTCTCACCGAGTTTGTGTAATCGGTCTCACCGAGATTACGTTATGCCCAAACCCTAACCATATCGGTCCTACCGAGTTGCATGTCAGTCCCACCGAAAATCTCTAACGGTCACTAGGTTTACATTTTCGGTCCGACCGAGTTTGTTGATTCGGTCCCACCGAGATTGGAAAACTGTGTGTAATGGTTGGATTTTGTGTGGAGGCTATATATACCCCTCCACCTCCTCTTCATTCGTGGAGAGAGCCATCAGAACACATACACAATTCCAACTCATATGTTCTGAGAGAGAACCACCTACTCATGTGTTGAGACCAAGATATTCCATTCCTACCATATGAATCTTGATCTCTAGCCTTCCCCAAGTTGCTTTCCACTCAAATCTTCTTTCCACAAAATCCAAATCCTATGAGAGAGAGTTGAGTGTTGGGGAGACTATCATTTGAAGCACAAGAGCAAGGAGTTCATTACCTACACACCATTTGTTACTTCTTGGAGAGTGGTGTCTCCTAGATTGGCTAGGTGTCACTTGGGAGCCTCCGACAAGATTGTGGAGTTGAGCCAAGGAGTTTGTAAGGGCAAGGAGATCGCCTACTTCGTGAAGATCTACCGCTAGTGAGGCAAGTCCTTCGTGGGCGATGGCCATGGTGGGATAGACAAGGTTGCTTCTTCGTGGACCCTTTGTGGGTGGTTGCTTCTTCGTGGACCCTTTGTGGGTGGTTGCTTCTTCGTGGACCCTTTGTGGGTGGAGCCCTCCGTGGACTCGCGCAACCGTTACCCTTTGTGGGTGGAGCCCTCCGTGGACTCGCGCAACCGTTACCCTTTATGGGTTGAAGTCTCCATCAACGTGGATGTAGGATAGCACCACCTATCCGAACCACGGGAAAAACATCCGTGTCTCCAATTGCGTTTGAATTCTCCAAACCCTTCCCTTTACATTCTTGCAAGTTGCATGCTTTACTTTCCGCTGCCAATATACTCTTTGCATGCTTGCTTGAATTGTGTGATGATTGCTTGACTTGTCCTACAATAGCTAAAATCTGCCAAGAACTAAAATTGGGAAAAGGTTAAGTTTTTATTTGGTCAAGTAGTCTAATCATCCCCCCTCTAGACATACTTTCGATCCTACATTTACCAAGTAAGTCGCTTTGTCAGGCCTGTTGGGCTGCAAATCTTTCAAGATGAGGAGAGCTTTCATTCGGCTGGCCGAGAAAATGGCCCATCAGTAATGAGAAATGGGTTGTACATTTTTAAAACACATCAAACCGGCAATTAGTTTCAAATATCTTTTTTTCATTTCGAGATTTTAAATTACATTAATTTTTATGCGTGGAGAATTTGTTGGATTTTATATTGATATACATTTATTTTTAAAATCAGTTTGAATGTGAGTCAAAATTCCGGGATTAAAAATAGTTCGGACCGCACCGAAATATGCAAAATTTCGTATAATTTTTTAACCGTGGCCACAATATGGGCTGTAATGCTAACAAAAAGAATATGGGCTCCAAAAAAACCTTAATAATTAGTAAATGGGCTGTAAATTATTAGAAATAATGGCAGATGGGCTCTATGCTGTTTTCCACAGATTTCAGGCTTTCCTAAAAAAAAGGTTGATGCACAAGCAGTGACTATTGAATGGCCATCCAACGGTTGTCGTGCGTCTTCAATCTCTGCTCTTCCTGCTCCAGCCACTCAAACAAGCGCCGGCAGGACTGCCTGCTCCCTCCTCCCCACGGCTGGCTCTGCTGCCGCGCAGGCCTCACCGCCCCACTGTACTCCCATCGTTGGCCTAGCCATCCCTCTACTCACCCACACCTACTGTTATTCTTCGGCGACGGCAGACGAACCAGTAAACCCTTGTACAATTGTACTACCCTTCGCATGGGAAACAACTGCCAAGTCTTCCCTGCCTCCGTGTCATTCCCTTCCTAGGCCACGCCATCGTCCACCGCCCTGGTGCTCTCGGCGCGGCCTGGTCAACGTGGTCAACGACCGACATGCATCTGAAGTGGACTGTACGTGGAGAGGCCGACAGCTGGGTCCACGGCCGCACACAAGGAAATGCCTCCTTATTACGCGCAAAATAATGATTCCTCCACCTGACATCAGGGACCCACCGAAAGGGCCTCTGTATTTCGCGAAAAAAACGTTACCGCCGCTGATAGCTCGGACCCACCAGCTATATCTTCGCACGCAAGGAAGTGCCTCCTTATTACGCACAAAAAAATGAATACTCCCCCTGTTAGCTGGGACCCAGTATAGTGGCAGGCTGACTTGCGGGCCTACTAAGTTGACGGGGACGGAGGGATTTGTCAACTTAGTCAATATGCACGATTCTAGCTCCAATAACCATACGATGTCCATCCAACGGTCATAGTGCTTGTTCAACCTCTAGTCTTCTTGCTCCAGCCGCCCAAACCAACGTCGGTCGTGCCTCGTGCTCCTCCTCCCGTGGCTGGCTGCGATGCGACGGAGGCCTCACCGCCCCCTACTACTCCCACCGCTGGCCAGGCCATCCCTCTACTCACCCACACCCCCTGTTATTCTGTGGCGACGCAGCCTCACACCACAGCGAACCAGTGAACCCTCGTACTCCTCTACGTGTGGGCATACATTGTCGCGTCTTCCCTGGCTCCGTGTTGTCCCTTTCCTAGGCCTCACCGTCGTCCACCGCCCTGGTGCTCTCGGCGCGGCGTGGTCAATGTGGTCAAGGAACGGCTTTCATCGGACGTGGACTGTACGTGGAGAGGCTGACAGCTGGGTCCACGGCCGTAGCAAGGAAGTGCCTCCTTATTACGTGCAAAATAATTATTCCTCCATCTGACAGCGGGGACCCACCGGACGGGCCACCGTATTTCGCGAAAAAAACGTTTGCCCCTGACTGCTGGGACCCACCAGCTACATCTTCGCACGCAAGGAAGTGCGTCCGGGCAAAAAAAACGATTCGCCCCCCTGACTGCTGGGACCCACCAGCTACATCTTCGCAGGCAAGGAAGTGCCTGACAGTCGGGACCCACCTGGTCGAAGCATACGTAGCGTTGTCATTCTGGTCGCGAACGTGTACGTACATATATACTGGTGGATGTAGAGGCGCGCACGTGTCGTAGTAGAGGCGCGCACGTAGCATGTACACGTACGTACAACGGCCAGGGTGCAAGAAAGAAAATACGGCCACGTATGTGTACATACGGGCGGGGTATCGAACGCCTACTCGCGCATACGTACGGCCAGGGCTCGTGTACATGGCTGGGTCGGAACGGAGAAACAGCGTCGTCATCGTGTTCATGGGGAGGCAACAGAATGCGTCGTATTCATGGGGAGGCAACGGAATGCGTCGTGTTCATCGGGAGGCAACGGAACGCATGGGAGCCAACCGGCTAGGTCGGAATGGAATGCGTGGTCGTGTTCATCGGGAGGGCTTGGACGGAATAGGCGATGGAAACGAGGCCTGGCGTACCGCACAACGGAGGAAACAGACCTCCTACGTTCGGAACGGGGTCCTGTTGATCGGGAGGGGTGTGGCGTACCACAAAACGGAGGAAACGGACCTCCTACGATCGAAACGGGGTCTTGTTGATCGGGAGGGGTGTGGCGTACCGCAAAACGGACGAAACGGACTTGTGTTGGAGTGCTACGGTCGAAATGGGGGTCCTGTTGATCGGGAAGGGGTGTGGCGTACCGCAAAACGGGCGAAACGGACCTCCTACGGTCGAAACGGGGGTCATGTTCATCGGGAGGGGTGTGGCGTACTGCAAAACGGGACTCCACGGGATACTGTTTATCTCCATCGTCGACCTCCTCCAGCCTCCACGGGCTCCTGTTCATCCAGCCTCCACCGCGCGCTACTCCACCGGCTACTGTTCAACCACCCCTCCACCGTCTACTGTTCATCCAGCCCTCCACACCACGGGGTCCTGTTCAGCCACCCCTCCACCGTCTACTGTTCATCCAGCCCTCCACCACACCACGGGGTCCTGTTCATCCAGAGGCAACGCCATCGCTCACTGTTCATCCAACCCCCCCTCCCCGCAACGCTCACTGTTCATCCTAGAGGCAGCATCGATTGGCTTCAATTAGCAGTAGTAGCGAAGGAATCGCTTGATCGGGTTCAGTTAACAGCCATCGATCGATCGCTCGGATTCAGTAACGCGTAGCTTGCAGTGCAATCGCTCGGGTTCAGTTAGAGTCCAACGCCTCACTCAGGTTCAGTTAGAGCCAACGCCTCGCACACATGCGCGTACGTGTACGAGAGAAACGCGCATTGCTTAGCCCCCGACCTCTCACCGTAACCGGGAACTCCCCGAAATTTCCCTCGCCCTCGCTTCTACCACGGTTTTTTCCGACATGGACGGCCCAAAGAATGTCATAAAGCTGCGTCTCCGGCCCGCCCAGGACGAAAAGCCCATTTTCTATCATGATTTTTTGTCATAGAAGTAGGAGCCCACCACATCTATGATGATACCGGGTTTTGTCACAATTATCATCATAGAAGTGTCATATGTATGACAGAAAAAAATTCGTTCAGCCCAAAATGTCACGGATGTGTCTTTTTTTTGTAGTGCATCTTTGTAAAGAAGGAGTAGACGGTATTATTAGAAGTTGTGTACCTGAGAATGAATAGAGACAAATCCTACGAAAATGTCACTCCGAAGCTTACGGAGGGCATCATGCGGGAGACAGAACTGCTCACAAGGTATTGCAATCTGGTTTTTATTGGCCTACTCTCTTCAAGGATGCCCGTAAGTTTGTTTTATCTTGTGATGAATGTCAAAGAATTGGTAATATTGGTAAGCGTCAGGAAATGCCTATGAATTATTCTCTTGCCGTTGAACCATTTGATGTCTGGGGTTTTGATTACATGGGACATTTTCCTTCCTCTAATGGGTATACACATATTTTGGTTGTTGTTGATTACATTACTAAGTGGGTAGAAGCTATTCCAACTAGTAGTGCTGATTACAACACCTCTATTAAAATGTTTAAGGAAGTTATTTTCCCAAGATTTGGAGTCCCTAGATATTTAATGTCTGATGGTGGTTCATATTTTATTCATGGTGCTTTCCATAAAATGCTCGCTAAGTATGATATTAATCATAGGATTGCATCCCCTTATCATCCTCAGTCTAGTGGTGTGATAGCCTGGCTTATTAGGGATGATAGACTACTCATATCAATAAGGAAATCCTTCTTTTTCGGGAGCCCATTCGGACAGAACTCCAAAGTTAAGCGTGCTCAGCTTGGAGTAGTTTTAGCATGGGTGACCGACCGGGAAGTTGCTCCCGGGTGCGCATGAGTGAGGACAAAGTGCGCAGAAAAGACTAGTATTGGTCTGTGGGGCCAGTCTAGATCCCACCAGGAGTAACGACCACCAGCGGGTGTGTTCGGGGTGTTACAAGTTGATATTAGAGCCGACCTTTGCTGTTACACGGATGTTTGCAGACAGGTGCGCGGTCATGTTGTTCATGACGTTGGTGACCCGTTATGGAACACGACATGGCACATGTACCAGACTGAATGCACAGACGTATGTGCCAAGAGGAAATGTTCCTATGGCCCGATGAGGATGTCGGTTCCTCTAAGTGGGGGAGTATGTGATAGCCTGGCTTATTAGGGATGATAGACTACTCATATCAATAAGGAATTCCTTCTTTTGGGGGAGCCCATTCGGACAGAACTTCAAAGTTAAGCATGCTCAGCTTGGAGTAGTTTTAGGATGGGTGACCGATCGGGAAGTTTCTCCCGGGTGCGCACGAGTGAGGACAAAGTGCACAGAAAAGACTACTATTGATCTATGGGGCCAGTCTAGATCCCGCAAGGAGTAACAACCACCGGCGGGTGTGTCCGGGGCGTTACAAGTGGTCAAGTTGAACTTAGCAATAGAGAAATAAAATTAATTTTACAAAAAAACTGTCAATAGGTGCCGAAAGAATTGGTCTAAGAAATTAGAGGATGCACTTTGGGCTTACCGAACAACATGTAAAAATCCCATGGGTATGTTTCCTTACAAAATGGCTTATGGAAAAGCTTGTCATTTGCTTCTTGAGTTAGAACATAAAACATATTGGGCAATTAAAGAAACTCAACTATGATTTCAAATTTGATATTAGCTCACTAGATGAATGGAGAACCCAAGCTTATCAAAATGCCAAGTTATTTAAAGAAAAAGTCAAAAGATGGCATGATAGAAGAATCCAAAAGCGTGAGTTCAAAGTTGGAGAATATGTTCTTTTGTACAAGTCTCGTTTTAGATTTTTTGTAGGGAAACTTCTCTCCAAATGGGAAGGACCCTATGTTATCGAGGAGTTTTATCGATCTGGAGCTATCAAAATAAATAACGCCGAAGGTACTAATATGAAGGTTGTCAATGGGCAAAGAATAAAACATTATATCTCAGGTATGCCCATTAATGTTGAAAGCAATATTATCCAAACTATGACACCAGAAGAACACATAAAAGAAACCTTCCGGAACACTCCAAAATCATGAAAAAAGAGGAGGTACATGATACAGTAAGTAAACCGACTCCGAAAAATCCGCAAAAATATTTTCTGTTAGTTTTGGAATATATAAAAAATTAGGAAAATAAGAAACAACCAGGAAGGCAATCCTGGTGGGCACAACTCACCTGGGCGTGCCGCCCTGGTGTCTTGTGCCCACCTCGGGTACCTTCCAGACTCCATTTTTCTCCTGTTTGCTTGTTTCCCAAGATAAAAAATCTTTATATACCCCTCGAACCTATTGACCACCGTATCACGGAGAAATCTCCTGTTTTCTTTTCTTATTGTTTTCTGAAAGATCTAATTCATCATGGCCGCTTCAAGCTCCTCCAAGGACAAGTTCTTCGAGAACGTCATCAACCCATATTTGCGGGAGGTGATGCAGCACCCTCAAGCTATCGAGATGCGTGAGGGGATTCTCCACATCCGCGATGTGCAGGGCCCCAAAGGGACGGGAACCGTGGATTCCAGGCTCGAAGCTATGGAGCAGGAGGTCTTCAGGTGCAAGGGAATGGTGGAACGTGGACTCAATGCCAATCACCTCATGATCGCGGACTACACCTGTGATCTCAAGGTGGATGGCAAGTCCATGAAGGACATCGTCTTCGTCTTCAACGAGCAAATCAACTTTCTCCAAAGCCAGATCTACGATTTTCAAAACCAAGTATTTGAATATGAGGCAAGGTTTAAAGGTATGAGTTTGGCTGCCAGTTGCAGGACCCGCGAGACTCACTCCTCCTCTTATGATGGTGAGCCCTTGCCATGGAAACCTTAAGATAAGATTGCGACTACTTCATCACCACCACCTTCTTCATCACCAAAAGAGACTTGAGTATCGGGTATGGGCACTCCCCTTGGCTTGTGCCAAGCTTGGGGAGGTGCCCTGGTATCGTATCACCTTCATTATCTTTTGCCTTTACTTATCTTAGTTCGATTCTTAGCTATCTTTCGATTTAGTTGAATACAAGTTTAGCGGGTATTGGGATTTAGTTGATCAAATACCGGTAGATGCAGTGAGCAGAACAGATGCAGGTACACTACATACTACATCCCACCGTTCCAAAATAATTTTGGTTTTACATTTGTTGAGTAAGTTGATTAAATTTATAAAAAATATGATATCTACAAAATAAAATATAGACATCATGATTATTATTTTTAAAGATTCTAATAAAACTAACTTGGTTTTTCAGATATTGGTATATTTTTCTACAAATTTGAAGAAGTCTGGCTTAGGATAAACCTAAACTCCAATTATTTTGGAACGATAGTAATAGTATTTTTTATAAATTACGACCTTAATGTACTTAACCTAATTAACAGTTGTATGTATAAAATAGTAAATTATTTTAGTAATTATGTATTTTTTGTATTAGTTAAAGATTAAGTGAAAGACAACAACAACTCACCCACAAAAAAAAGACAACAACAACTGATGGATAAATACTTTTTCGAACCAATTGCTTCAACTTCAAGTTCCAACAGTTAGTTGAGAATTGTCATTTATTTTGTAGTTAAAAACCATAATTTTATGATTTATCATGGACGCTATCATTGAGACCTAACATACGGTGATATAACATCTTTTATGTCAAATAGTGTTTCGCCCCCCCTCATGTCCAAATCCTGGCTCCGCCCCTGGCAATGGCGAGGTCGGATCTGCTCCAGCTACATCGTTAACTAATGCGATGATATGCCGAACGAACATCGTACTGTGCCATATTATCGGAGGGGGCATGGTTCCCTACATGACTATGAATAAGCAATAAAGAAGGCAAGCAAACTATAAAGATGTCCTTTATTGCGCATGAGGGATAATTAGTTGCTCATCTCGTTTTCCTCTCCTAACCCTAGGCGGCTAGGGAAAACTCTTCCCTCCATACTTCATTAGCGAGCCCGTGGATTCGCCTGGCTAGGGAAAACTCTTCCCTCCATACTTCACTAGAGAGCCCGTGGATTCGCCTGCCCTCTGCCTGCCGCTCTGGTAGCTAGTGACGAGGAGGGAATCTCGGCGCCCTTGCTTCGGTGGTAGTTTAGGTAAGGATTTTTCAGTCCTCGCAGGTGCGGTACTCGGGCGGATGGTAGCTCTTCTTCGAGTTTGTCTTCTGGGTTCCGATCCTACTCGAGTTTGTTCGGCCGGACACAGTCGATGAAGCTCCAACGTGGATTCCTACCGTCTCTTTAGGGGCGCTGAGATTAGACTTTCTCGTCATGTGACGAGATTTGATGTTAGGTGCTTTAGATGTATGCAATGGTTGAACGGCAATGAGTGTGACTCCAAGGTGTTTGTCCTTAGGGGCACACTTCCTGACTGTCATCGACAATGTCAAGCCGACTCTGGTAGAGAAACGGTGACAACGACGCGTCGAAGACTCGTTGTTGCGGCAGTAGTGGCTGTTCGGTGATCCCAGAATCTCAATGTAATCCTATATACTTAATAAGTTCACCCCCATTATTTGATTTATCTTGACATGCAACCTATCCACATCAGCATCCATTCCCATGCTGCCACGTCAGCACTAATCTTGCTCCCGCACGGTTTTCCGTAGCTCTCTTTTTTCATGGCAGCGCCGCCTCTGCTTCCCAATCGCTAGCCCTCCCGGCCTCCTCCCTTCATCTTCTCTAGAGTCCATTTAATCGGGTAGTGTTGAAATCACGGAAGTGGAAAGGATCCAGCTCTATATTTACATGGGGGCATCGATCGATAACATCAGAGCCAACAAGATGAGACGTCGAGGTCGAGATTCAAGTCAAGAATCAGACAGACGGTGGAGGCGGAGCGACGGCTCCCCGGCGCGGCGGCCTCCTCTCGGCGGTCGTGGTTCAGGTAAAGGTTCATACATGCGGCAGAGGTGGAGCGACGGCTCTCCGGCATGGCGGCCTCCTTGGCGGTCGTGGTTCAGGTAAAGGGTCGGACCGGCGGTAGACACAGAGCGATGGCTCGCCGACGAGGCGGCTTTCTTGGTGGTCGTGCTCCAGCCGTTGGCGTTGCTGCTCGCAGCCGTGGCCTCTTAATCCCACCGGCCGGTCAACCACGTCAGTTCACAACCGGCTGCTGCCTGCTTCTGATGGATGCTTACCATTTCCTGCACATTTGACGCGCGCTTAACTCAAGCATGCATCCATCCTCTTATTCTCCTTTGATGCAGGGCTCGGCGGCGCTCTGTCCCACGTACTACCATCACCATCCACAGATTCACCTAATCGACTAGAGTGCACTGCAACAAGCAGTAGCATCAGCCGATGGAATTCTTGGCTTGGTCAAAAGGAGGAGAGCTGCTGCCTTTAGATACTTTTTTGGGACAACTGCATCATGATACGTTGCGATGTGAAGAGACACTAGCAGTCAAGAGCCAAGGGCATATGTACAATTGTACACCCAAGATACCAGTTAACACTTCCAAGTTTCAGATTTGTTATTGACCTGATATTTGCTCTAACAGGATGCATCACTCATGTTAACTAAATTTCTTTGTGATATAGTACGATGCTACCACCCACTAGAGGTAACTCTTGCTGCACCATTTTGTTGGTATGATTGCCTTAATTTGCAGACTGTATTGGCCATCGCTAAATGAGAGATCTGAAGAAATTACCCTACAAAAAAGGCACAATTCTCTTTTGATTGCCATCGCTAGATAAGAGATCTGAAGAAATTACCCTACAAAAAATGCACAATTCTCTTTTGATCGTATGACGTCCATGATCTGTTTTGTGTTTTCAACACATCTTCTATTTTTGTAATTACTGATGTGTTCTGAACTTATTTCTAAATAATCAAAATATCTTGGTGTTTGCAGGTTACTTTTGTCTGGGTTACAGGGGGGAAAAGTTTTGGTCCGGATTAGTACTCTTCCAATCTTGCTCTCGGCATCATCAACTCTTCTTACACATCATTCCTTTTCCACTTTTCAAGTGTCACCGTTCTATTCCTATTAATATAGAAGATTGTTTGTTGTCTTTGCCAGATGAAATAATCAGTGAGCTATGATGCGAGCAACTAAGAATCATTACCACCTTCCAAGAAAATCATTAATGCCTATTTGATTTGTGGTCTATTTATTTGTTCTTTGTGGACGAGAAGTTTCTGATGCACGAATGGGAACTGAAACCACTAATGTTCATATGTTTTTGAAAGGAAATGTTATGTATATTGTTCAATCTCACGAAATAGTTATATTTTAGATGAGAGATGACAAGGTTATCAAGAATATTTCATTTGCGGATTTGCCTAATATACCTATTTTTCCTGCTACAGTTCCCGCAACAACGTGCGGGGTATCATCTAGTTTTACTATGTTTGAGATACTTTGTACTTTCGGTGTAATAGATTAGATCCTATCCTTTTGAAAAAAGGCAAAGAAACTATGTGAAATAGATTTTAACGAACATAATTGAAAGGTAAGCAAAACCATCGGAAAGAAGCTCTTGGAGGACTATCTGAAAAAAATGATGTTATCCTATGCAATTGATTTATTTGGGCTGAATTTGTCTTTCCTTGTCTGTGGAAACAGCACAGTGAAACGCATCGGAAAAAAGAAAAAATCAACAAGACCAGCCGAGCCAGGACTCGAACCAGGGCGGGCAGCTTGCGGGGTATCATCTAGTTTTACTATGTTTGAGATACTTTGTACTTTCGGTGTAATAGATTAGATCCTATCCTTTTGAAAAAAGGCAAAGAAACTATGTGAAATAGATTTTAACGAACATAATTAAAAGGTAAGCAAAACCATCGGAAAGAAGCTCTTGGAGGACTATCTGAAAAAAAATGATGTTATCCTATGCAATTGATTTATTTGGGCTGAATTTGTCTTTACTTGTCTGTGGAAACAGCACAGTGAAACGCATCGGAAAAAAGAAAAAATCAACAAGACCAGCCGAGCCAGGACTCGAACCAGGGCGGGCAGCTTGCGCTCCTGCACGGCTAACCAACAGGGCGACGGCCTTTCTCAACGCATTATAAAAGAAACCGTAAGTAAAATAATATTTTGATTGACAAATAAGCAAAATAACATTTTCTTCAAGGTGTGCGACGTAAAACGAGGGGAACCCAGAATGCCCCGCATCCCAACGCTCTCGTTTACACGTTGCACGCTCCGGGCAGGCGGCCACTGTACCTCGCTCGTCTACGCCATCGAAATCCACGCCCGCCCCCTGGCCTGGCTCCCTCCCCCGCCGCGTCCCCGCCGTCGCGCGATTGCGGATGAACCCGGCGCACGCGGCTCGCGAGGGTTTCGGCGCACATTTGGAATTTCGTGGTCCACCGCGGCGAGACCGGAGGGCGCGGGAGGTACGGCGCGCGGCCGTCGGCTCTTCCAATGCGGCCGCGCAGGTCGGAGCGCGCGAGGCAAGCGCAGGTCGGTGGCAGGCGGCGGCGGCGGAACAGCTTCAGGTGCGTGTCCCCCGCCACCTTCTCCCTTGTAGCGCTGCACGAGTACGCATGCACGCGCGCACGTCGCGACCGTCGGCCTGGATCGGAGCAGCGCCCACGCGGGCTGCGATCGGCAATGCCGGTTTGTTGGATCTGCGCGAGTTAATCGGCAGTAACCGTGCGAATTTCTCTCCGTGGCGCGCCTATCTGGCAAGGTCCCACGGTTGGGCGCACACCGTCGAACAGGGCGCGTGCGCGCCTGGTGAGCGTGTGGGCGGCACGCCGACACCAGACGTCCCGAGCGATTCATGAGGATTTGGGTACCTTTGTGGCCAGCAATTGATCTGGCGAGGCCGAGGGTGGGCACGCCCACGCGAGCGCGCATGGCTAATTGGATTTCATTGCTGGTGTTTCGAGCCAATTGTTTAGTTTTTTAGGCCCAATTGAGTCTCGATTGGATACATAGAGACTCGATCACGCCAGGCATCTCTTACAAGTTTCTCTGTTGGTTGAACACCAGTTGGGTTGAGCAACAACCAAGGATCTAACTGGTATAGTTTGTGCAAGTTTGTGATTGTTTCATTGATGTGTACGCACTACACACTGGTTTGTTAACTTGACAACACAATTTGTCCATGATCTGTGTTTTCCGTTGGGTTTTCTGGTTAATTGTTGCAAGGAGATCTTGTAAGCTTTGTATTAGTTACAGTCAAACAAATAACAGTACAGCCAAGTTGGATGCAACGTACATTATGAAATACTTGTAGTCTTGTACCAACAATAATCACCTGATTTGATGTGGCTTCGAGGTTTCAATATTACACAATTGTGTAACTAAACACAAAGTGCAACTCCCGATCATCACTTTACCAAAAGACGAAAACTTCCCATGACGTGTTGCATATAGCTGACCGGTATATATAGGCACTTCATAGAATCCGACTTTTGGTGACATAAAGCAACTAGACTCTGGTACTAGTAGCACTGTGGTAGTGCCATTGGATGTTTCCATGTACTCTACAGCCAATCTGCTTAATCCATGTCAAGGTGATGCAATTGTGTGGCACTCATAATGCAAACAGAGGGACTTATCTACTAGAATAACATATCTAGTTTGTAAACTAAGTGGCAAATAGTTACATTTAACAGTGTGAAGATCTAACTATTGATAAAACCAAGCTACGCTTTCATATGCTAGAGTGATGTTTGAAGAGAAACCTGAATAATCTTGAAGAGAAATCATGGTACTCTCATGTATCCAATGCAACCTCTTGAAGTAGTCATCATTCATTACTGCCATTTAAGTTCATCCAGTGCTACTGAGATTTTTGCTATTTTGAACAATTCACACCATACAATCTTGTATCCACTTAACTGGCTGGTACCCCTCAAAAAAAAATTAACTGGCTGGTATATTATAAATTTGGAATAATGTAGGGATAATGCTATCACACATTTGTTTTCAGCAGTAACTGCAAGTATAATTTTGTTTTTGGAATAGTGCCGCCTTGCTGTCACGGCTTCTGTGGAAGTGTCCCAATCAAGTGGACTTCTTTGCTGTTTGATCACGATATTTATCATCCTACATAATAGTCTGAGGTGCCAGTTACATCTCCTAAATATTTGATGTTAGCAAACATTTCATATGTGGACTATACCAGAGTAAATATAGGTAAAAATGTGTTTTTGAGAGCTCGAAAATTTAGTTTACGTTGTTAGACATATTCATGTCGTTGTTCCGCAATTTCCATGTCATGGGAAAATATGAAATTATTATCCAAGCACACATTAAATAGCAATGATCTGCCTTAGATATGATCACCAGAAAATACATGATATATAGCTGCACCTGTTTTCTATGAATGAGCGTCAATGATTGAACTGTTTCTTCTGAGTCATCCATTCTGATTCTACAAAAAAGAGGTACATGTGCATTTGGTCAAAGAATAATCTATTATATCACATTAACTAGAAAATTATATAAGTTAAGTTGAACTTTTATAGGTATTTTTTTTGTACTAGTTACTAGGACATGTTGTTTCAAGGCTGGCAATGTGTGAAATATTCTCATCTCTTGTGGTGAATGATGAAATGTGCCATATCTCGCTGTCTATCTGCGTATTAAAAATATATGAAACTATATCATTCTTCTTTGGCAGCATTTTGGATCCTACACTGATATCCTGTCTAGTACTGAGTTGGCATAGAAATGCATCACGCATTGTTCAGAATATGACTTTTTTCTTCTTCCAAAAAACAGTTTTTGATCTGGATAATGCTATGCTAATTCTTCGTAGATGAAAGAACCCTACATGTTCTTTCGAGTAACAACAATCAAGCTCTTTCATACTATTTTTTTTTAGAATCTCTTTGATACTATGTGATTTTATAGTTTCATTCTCATAATTTTTTATTAAAATGATGTTCTCCTGGGCTTCATTAACGAAGTTTATTCTCATCGGATATTGTATGTCCGTGATGGATTGTGTAATGCCATGCAAAGAATCATTCCTGTATCTGAACGATATGCACTGCCAGAACGATACACACTGCCATATAAGCTGCAAACAGAAACATTCATAAATTATAACTGTGCATATAATCTAACAGATATGCAGTCACCAAGACACTCACAGAAATATCTATCTACACCTTATTTCAGTGATTATGCTGGAGTGGAGCTGCTGTTGGCATCTTTTAGCTTCTTTACACACTTTCTGATGCAAATGTGCATTGTCAGTTTTATCTGCATATTTTATATTTCTAAACTAGTGACGGTCAATGGTGAAAATACTTTACGAGTCTTTATGAGTATTGTAGGTCAACAACATGCAAGTTTCTTTCAGTTGGCACCACATGGACTTTATGTTTCATACCATTCCTTGCACACATGCATGAATTTGTTTCATACCTGACAGCTGAGCTGCAACGCCAAAGTCTTCCGCAGCGACCATCTGCTCCCGCCACCGTTTCGTGGAACATTGCCACCGATGTTATCCTATGGCACTGGCGATGCTCCTGCTCTATCTGCAAGTCAATTCTGAAGGCAGCATGGATCCAGAGCTTCTCCGCGTCACTGTGTTGTGTGTTTTTTTCTTTCTGTTTTGGCCTCGGCCTTCTAAATTTAGCCGGTGGTTGAGCGCCTTGCTCCCCCCCCCCCCAGCGCAAAACCTGGTTGCTTCTGGCTCACTAGTGTTACCCCTATGGAAGAAGAGGCACCAAGAAAATTCAAATTTCTCCAGGCCATGCAAAAGCAATACAGGAGAGGTAGAGAGTAAGGTGTAGCCAAGGATGGACTTGCCGGGCAAATGGCAATCGTATCAAAGATTACCGCCTTGTTCTGTGCTGCTGGCAAGTCATCCTTGGCTGCATTCCACTCTCCGCCTCTTTGTGCATGGCTCTTGCGGCAGTGAACTCTTCGCTCTGACTTCTCTTGTCTCTCAGCTATTCAGCTATGGAGGTGCTTCTGGTATACATCAATGGAAGGGTATTTATAGGAGCAGCACTGCAACTTGATCTGGAATGGCACTGAAATCTCCTTTTGACTTACTTCTTTTGAAAGTTAGTGCCATAACTTTTCCCCTTCTAGTGAAAATGATGACCTATCCATGTGTTGGGGCTTTATAGGTTTCCAACTTCTAATAATATATTTGCGGGCCAAAAGCCTAGGAGCTAGCATCTATGGAATTCTTTTGTTAGGTAGGTTATGTGAAGTATATAGGTTACACTGCTGGATGGAGCTCAGTCTACAGAAAATTCCAGGGATTTTGATTATTGTATCATGGAGGAAAAAAAACTAGTGGTGCTATACTGTTAGGAAGTTTCTGTTTTCAGGCAGTCTAAATAGCTTCGCATGTTATCATGTGCATCATCACATGATATTTGATCCATGCTTCTAGTTTACCAAGGAATTTCATGTGATCTAGTACTTGGAGGGACGTGCTCCTGACTTCAGAATGAACATCTACTGCTGGGATGCTATTGATTTCCCTTTTTGCCTCCTCCCTTCCCCCCTGCTTGTCTCGGCACTGCAACCTGGATAATTTTCCGCGATCATTGATTTTTGCCATCCTTGAAATGTTAAATCGCATCTGCAAGCTCAAAGGAAGCTTCTGTGTTGTGTGAAGCTAAAATGTACATTAGTGTGTGATGATGGGAAAACTTCATGGAGAACACCTGTTGTGTGTCGAAATAGTAGATTGTGTTGGAGAATAAAGGTAAATGTTCGATCTCTGAGGCCCGAAATTTTACCTAAATTTAATTCTGAGTTTGCTTCATTTTATTTATTTTGGAGGATATCCGAGGCTTAATATTATGTGAAGTCCATGGTGCACTGTTCTAAATTACCCGAATTTCATTATGCTCTTCTAAATTACTCGATTGGATATGTAGAGACTCGATCGTGGCAGACATCTCGTACAGGTTTCTCTATTGGTCAAACACCACCCAAATTGGGCCCCAATGGTCCTTTGAGCAATAACCATCGATCTTACTTGTATAGTTTGAGGAAGTTTGTGGTTGATTCATTGACGTGTACAGTCTGTTAACTTATCTAAACAATTTGTCCGTGAGCTGTGCCTTCCATTGGGTTTTATGTTTGATTGTTGCAGAAGAGCTTGTAAGTTTTGTATTAAGTTATAGTCAAACAAGTACTAGCAGTAGATGGATCATGTTCAGTTTGGTAGCCAAGTTGGATGCCAACGTGCATTATGAATTACTTGTAGTCTTGTACCAATAATTAGCTGATTTGATGTGGCTTTGATGTTTGACGAGTTACACATTTGTGTCACAATACACAATGTAACTCCCACATGGTCACCATTTCTCTAAAAAAGACAAAACTTCCCATGACTATTGTGTATAGCCGACCAGATATATATAACTGCAGTGGCACTTCATAGAATCTGACATTCATTGTCATAAAGTATCTACACTGTGGTACTAGAAACACTTTTGCCCATTGTTCACCGCCACATGCATATCTAATAGTACATAGACATAGATCAGGCCATGTCTAGATCCCATTCTGGAGTACTGCCATTGGATGTTTCCATGTACTCTATCAACATTTGTTTAATCTATGTGAAGGAGAGGCAATTCTGTGGCAATTTGCTCAGAATGCAAAACAAAATTACTTATCTACTAGAATTACATGGCATGTTTGCAAAATAAGTGACAACAACTTACATTTAACAGTGTGACGATCTAACTATCGATAAAACAAGCTGCTCTTCATTCGCTAGTGATGTTTCAAGACAAATCATGGTACTCTTACGTTTCTCCAATGCAAGCTCCCAAGTTTGATTTTAAACAACCTCTGAAGTTAGTCAACATTATTTACTGCTATTAATTAAAGTTCATTCAGTGCTATTGATAAATTGGCTTTCTGCTATTTGAGCAATTCACGCTGTATAATCCTATATCCGTTTAATTAGTTATCTTATCACACATTTTTTTCAGCAGAAACTGCAAGCATCGGTTTTCATCCTACATTACATCAGACATCATCAGATGTAATTCGGAATAGTACTGCCTTGCTGTCTCGGCTTCTGTGGAAGTGTCCCAGTGAAGTGGACTTCTTTGCAGGTTTTATTACAGTATGTTGCAATCTTCCATAATATTCTGAGGTGCCAATTATGATACATTGTTTTATATTTTTATTATATATACACTTTGAATGAGTGCTTCCACAGGATCATTTAATATATCAATGGCTATATGTCCCCAATATTTGATGTTAGCAAACATTTCATATGGGCACTGTATCAGAGTAAATATAGATATACATTTGTGAGAGGAAGGAAAAATCCAGTTTATGTCATTGGTCTGCAATTCCATGTCATGGGCTGAAAAATGGTAGTATTATATGAGCACACATTATACAGGGAATGCAAAGAGGTATTGGTAATCTGCCCTAGATATGACCACGAAAAAGTCACTTGATTCTCCTTTATAGCTGTACCACTTATTTTATGAATGAGCATCAATAAAAGAACTGTGTCTCCTGAGCCGTCCTTTTCTGATTCTGTGAAAAAGAGATACATGTGCATTTGGTCAAGTATTATCTATTACTCTCTCCGTCCCATAATATAAGTACACTAGTGTCCAAAACGCTCTTATATTATGGGACGGAGGGAGTATATCATATTAACCAAAAAGCACTATAAATTGAGCTGAACTTTTATATTTGTTATGTACTCCCTCCGTTCCAAAATAAGAACTAAAACCATGACACTTATTTTGGAACAGAGGGAGTAGTAGTTACTGACAATGCGTGAAATGTCTTTATTTTTCTGTGGCGAAATGATGGAATGTGATTTTTTTCATCGTCCATTTATTTAGAATGAAACTTGCTTATACATCATTCTTCTTGGACGGACTTTGAGATCTTACACTGATATCCTGTGTACTACGAGTTGACAAATCATGCATCACACCTTGTTTAGAATTTTTTTTCCAAAATAAGTTTTTCAACTGATAATGCTATATAAGTCCTTCATAGATGAAAAAATGTAAAACATACATGTTCTTTTGAGTATTAACAATCAAGCTCTTTCATACTATGTGGTTTATAGTTTCATTCTCATCTGTTTTATTTTTTGATTAATTAAGCGGGATGTATTCTCCGGCTTCGTTAATGAAGGCCAATTTATTCTCATCTAATATTATGTATTTATATGTGTGCTCTCAGTGATGGATAGTTTGGTGATATCGTGCCTGTATCCAGATGATATGCACTCTCATTTTAGCTGCAATCAGATTTTTTAACTGTGCATATAATCTCTGACAGATCTGCAATCACCAAGGTACCCACAGAAATATCTATCTACGTACTATCTAACTGATCATGCTGGAGTGGAGCTACTGCTGGCATACTTTAGCTTATTTACATACTTTCTGATTCAAAAGGTTCGCTGTTTATTTTATCTGCTACTTTGTCTTTCTAAACTGGCGATGATCAATGCTGAAAATACTTTACAAGTCTGTATACATATTGCAAATCAACAGCATTCAGTTCATTTTTACTGGCACCACATGGAGTTTATGTTTAGCGATATTCCTTGCGCACATGCATAAATTTGTTTCAAGTCCGACAGTAGCAGTTAGCGCCAAAGTCATTCGCAGGGAGCACCTGCCACCCGCCACCGTTGCCTGGAAAATTGCCGCCTATGTTCTCCTGTGGTGCTGGTGAGGCTCCTGCTCTATGTGTAAGTCAATTTTGGCATGGATCCAGAGTTTCTCCACGTCACTGTTATGATGGCAGGTGTTTCATCTTTCTGCTTTGGACTAGGACTTCTAAATTTGGCTGAGACCAGCTCGTAATGCCTCTCTTTGGATCTCTCCTCTGTGACTGCAAAAAATGGTCGCTGCTATCTCTCCTGGCTAAATGGAAAATGTTCAGGTGGGTTTCGCGCCCCCATAGCCCCCCTCCCCCCTCCCCCCTCTTCACCCACCAAAAAAAAACTGACAGTTGATAGTTCTGTGAGGCAAGTAGTTTTACCTCTATGGAAGAAGAAAGACACCAGGCAAATTCAAGTTTCTCCAGGCCATGCAAAAGCCACACAGTAGAGGTAGAGAGCAAGGTGTAGCCAAGGACGGACTTGCCGGCAAGATTACTACCACCTTGTTGTGTGCTGTCGGCAAGTCATCCTTGGCTGCATTCCACTCTCTGCCTCTTTCTGCATGGCTCTTGCGGCAGTGAACTCTTCACTTCGATTTCTCATCTCTCTCAGCTATTGAGCTATGGGTGTGCTTCTGGTATACATCGAGGGGAGGGTATTTATAGGGGCAGCACTGCAACTAGATCTGGCACGATAGTGAAATCTCCTTTTGACTTAATCTTTTAAAAAGTTATTGGCATAACTTTTTCCTTGAGTGAAAATGATTACCTATCCACGCATTGAGGCTTTATGGATTTCCAACTTTTAAGAATATATCTGCTGGCTAAAAGGCTGGGAGCTGGCATCTAGTGTAGTGTCAAAAAACGTCTTACATTGTGTGACGGAGGGAGTATTGATTTGTTTTGTTAGGTAGGTTATGTGAAGTATCTAGGTTAGACTGATGGATAGGGCTCAGTCTACAGAGGATTCCAGGGCTTTTGATTAAAGTGTATAGTACCATGGAGGAAAAACTTAGTGCTGCTATACTGTAGGGTAGTTTCTGTTTTTCAGCCTGTCCAAATGGCTTCTTATGTTGTATGATGCATCATCACATGATATTTGATCCATGTTTCAAGTTTACCAAGGGATTTCGTGTGGTTATGGTACTTGTGCAGGATAAGACGTGCTTCTGGCTTTGGCATGCTGTGACAAATACTATTACGCACCCGATGAATGGGTACTGTTGGTTTGCTATCCAGATTTTGACAATATCAAGACTGGCCAAATTGGCACCTTTTTGTGAGGTTGGCAAAAAAATCTGGCAATCAACCAATCACTAGCCAATATTTGGCAAGTCCGTAACCAACCAATCACTAGCCAAATAAATATTGGCATCAAACCAATCATATGCTCTGAGAATGCATTTCTTATCTTTGGGGAGATATCGCGTGTGTTAAGGGATTTGGCCTGCTTTAAACAAACACGTACAGAGTTTGTACTAGAGGCTTAATAAGCACCTCTAGTGTCATGAAATAACCAAACAAATATGGACAACATTGGCACATGATGCATACGCCTTACCAGAAAATTTAGAATCCAAACTCGATCAATACACCAAGAAATAAGAAAAGACAACCCCACTATGAGTAGTACCCGGAAGCCACTATTCACAGTAAAATTGAATTCACTACTATTTCCGACAAGGATTATATTTTCGTGTTTGACATCTAGATTTGATTTGGTCTTGAAATTTCTTGCCGCGGTAGACACCTGTCGTGCCAGTGTTGTAAAAAAAATCAGAACTTTTCATGACAATTGGAGATGGTTAAGTGTGTCTTAGTGCACTAGCATATCTTATGTGCCTAGAGCACACAATATCCCCTTGTTCAGTCGTGTACTTCAGAAATATATCTTTCTTGCTCCTATTCTATCCATTTATATGGCAGGAGTAGATTTATAAATCGTGTCTATCAAACAGGTTTGAAATTGAATACAGTGTCTTTATTAGTTCAATATAATCTGAAACTTGTACTTACTATATTTATTCTCTTTATATTCCATTTGGTGTTCAGAGTAAAGACTAGTTATTCCTTGCATTCTTAGTGCGAAATTTCTTTGTGGGTACTAATACTGGAGTTCTCTTAAAATCATATACGCTGCAATGATGTGGTCAGTGTCGAGTCATACTCCCTCTGTTCCAAGTTACTCGAAGTTTTAGCTTTGTCCTAAGTCAAACCTTTTAAACTTTGACCAAGTATATAAAAAATATGCTAATATCTACAACATAAAAACGTATATTGTATGAAAATATAATTTATGACAAATCTAATGAAACTAATTTGGTATTGTCAATTTGATATATCTTTTTGCAGACTTGGTCAAACCTAAAGATGTTTTGACATAGCAAAGCTAGAACTTCAAATAATTTGGAACAGAGGGAGTACTTTTCAAGCATTAATGTTTGTTATCTTTCGAGAAAACTGATATTTTTGTTATTGATCTGCATTTGGTAGCCCTTGTATAATACTAATGTTGGTTTCACGAAATAACCAAAGCTTCATTTGTGACATGTCTTGCCAACAAATCCTGATTTAGGTTTCTGACATTAACAGAGTGATCTCTTTTGTTGTTGGCTCATGATGACACATGCATCTGGGCATCTTATTATGCTGCATTACCACATGATTTATTAGCACACATCATTCAACTTAAATCTGTAAATAATGACCAGTACAATTATTATTACCTGATGCATCAAAAAGTACATTGGCTGGTATCGCTGATTTGGTTGAATATTACAGCTACCGACTTCCTGTGTGACTTCTTATGTAAAAGAGAAAATCACATCTAAATAATGTACCATCTGTTCTCTCTGTATATTCAAGTACTTTCAGACTCATGCGATACTTGTCATGGAGGGTTGTGGATTTGTTGTGACCATGTATTCTAGACTTTCTACTCCCTTCGTTCCTAAATATTTGTCTTTCTAGATATTTCAACAAGTGACTACATACGGAGCAAAATGAGTGAATCTACACTCTAAAATATGTCTACATACATCCGTATGTGGTAGCCATTTGAAATGTCTGGAAAGACAATTATTTAGGAACGGAGGGAGTAGATGACAATATCAGTGTTAGCATGAAGCCCATATATTGGAGTCCAATAAAACCATGTTCCATGTTCCATCATCTATCAACCATTCAACTTTGAGGTAATGAAGGATGCTCAATTAATGTGGAACGTGTTTTGCTTCGAATACAAAACGTAATTCTCATGTCACAATTAGAACAGTTGATGATGACAAGTTTCATCATTTTTATTATGATTTTTTTGAATGAAAGTTAGATATAAAGCCTTACTAGTTACTCCGCATTGTTCCCTTCAGAAAGCTGCATCAGTCATTAGCTCATTATTATGGTTTATCGATGCTGAGCATTCACCCATGATACCTTGCATCGGGAAAATGTTTTAGTTTTTGTGCTAATAATGAGGTAAAGCTCTCGTTAATATCGTCACCTTTGGGCTTTTAGCCAATAAAGTAAAGTGCACTATTCAAAGGACATGAACAGGACAACTAACACTGATTACTTGAGGAATGAAGTTGTCCATTCTTTTTTGTATTGAAAAGGGAATGCAGTGCTTTTGTAACATGGTTACATTGCTGATGCACCTCCTGCTTCCTGTCCTACATAATTAAGATTTTCTTTTGTGTATACATAATCTTTGTGGTACAATATTGCAAGTACAATTTTTGCCGCCATGTGAGAGCCTTGAGGAATCTTTTGTCATGCAGTGTGTTCTGTACATCCTTCGGACTTTCATTTTCGTCAGGGGGTACCACAAGAAAGTCAATCTCTTATCTTAAAAAAAAATCATGGATTAGCATAAAATAATGGCAAAGGAATGATGATATCGTCTGATATATACATATGGAATTGTACAGATCTGATGTCAAGTGGAGGTTGAGTTTGTATCCAAGCCTTTTGTACTTATGTTTTTTATTCATGCATTTCCATTGCAGATAGAACAGTAATAAGCTATTCTTTTTTACTTTCCATATATACATATATAGAGCTGGAATTTTTTTATGTCTAGTAGAGGTTGAACTAGCTTGAGATGCTAAGAGCTGGCTAGCTAGAGATGCATACCTTTTATGCTTTGCATACTTATTCATGTATTTCCATGATGGAAGTTGATAGAAATGCAGGCATTAGAGTTTTCTCAACAATGCTTGAGGGCCAAACACCAGAAGAAGAGAACTAAGTGTAGCCAAAGACAACTTGCCGGCTAACTCTAAAGCTCAACGAACTCCCAGCACCAGGAGCCGGCAAGTCATCCTTGGCTGCATCCCGTTCTCTGCCTCTTAGCGTATGGCAACCCAGCAGAAGCCTCCCCAGTATACGCTCTACAGGTACTTACTTCTCGGCTCTCGCCCCTTCTTCCTCTTCCTCTGCCCTGACTGCTTTGCTATCATGTGGAATGGTCTGCTGGTGTGCATTGCCATAGGGTGGGATGGTCTTCATTTATAGGCACGAGCAAGTTGGATATGGAATAATATGGAGATCGCTGCCCAGTGAGTTATATACTGCAAAATATTTCACCACGAAGTTTTCCGTTTTGGGGATGAGACATGATGAGTCACCAATTGGCTGTCCTGGGTCCGGTGCCCATTTTTAAACAAGTATAGTGGCCCATGGCCATGAGGGTTCGGCATCTTTTGGATTGGTTGGTTGAGAGGATTAGCATTTGATCTGTGCTGCATGTGGAGCCTGTGGACATGCGGTGGACGTGGTGCGCAACTCTTGACCTAAGCAAATTTTATTGAGTTCTTTGTAGTCCATTTCCAAACATTTTAGAATTACAAAAGCTTGTCAAGTACTACCTCTGTAGTATTGGACAATCACAAACCCACGAACAGTAAACATTCTCCCTTCGTTCTATTAAAAGGCATCCTCAATATATGCTAGCAGGACCATTTTCACCATGATTTTGGTTACTATACTGAGAATTTCAACTAACAACCAAATTCTGAAAAATAAAATTGTATGCATTAATCTTCAGTTTGATTCTTGGAAGGACCAGCCTAGCTGTCCTTATAGAAAGGTAGGTTAAAACTAATTTTGCAGACATGCATGTGCCTCTCAGGACTGAAAATAGATTGGAGCATTTTGTCCATCCTGCATAAGAATCTGGTAATTACACTAGAAAAATAGGTTGTATGAAACAGTTGCATGCTTATATTAGTTACATCATGCTACTAATTAGAAATGTCTGCACTTAATTTATGTTTAAAAACTTAAATTCTCACAAAGATCTCTGGGAATTTTTGCGGTAATTTATGGAATCTTGTGTAATGCCAACATGTTGTCTTCTTGTGATACTTTGCAAATCTTGTAGCAAATCTCACATATGTACTTGTCATAATTGTTGATTCGTACGATTATAGTCGATCTTAAGACATTATTAAGACATCGTAGCAATTCCACGGTCAGTGTTTGCTGTGGCCAGCATTTCAGCCACACCAGGGACATTGTGTCCCCAGGCAATCGATCCTGCAAGCTACATGTACCGGAAAGCAGAATTATTTGTGTTGTGGCGGGGACCTACAAAATCAATGGAGGCATGGTGGCGATACTGTTGTCGTCGGTGCCTCGGTGGCCGTTTCTCTTGTACCATTATTCTTTACCATATCTGGCTTGAGAACCCGCTGGACACTGGTGGTTCGTTTGGAGCATATGGCAATTGGTTGTTTTGGCAGCGTCGACGACCTTGATGGGGTTCGGTCCCTCCTCCCATGATTTGATGCCCTGCGTATCCCAATTGGATTGCGTGGTCTCTCTCCCCTAGGCTCTCCTCCCACTAATTTGATTGGTGAGCAATCTAGTCGTAGGGATAGGTGGTCCTAATGACACGATGTAGATCTTTGAGAGCTGATGTCTCCCGCACAATTGCAGAGGTAGTACCATGATAACAACAAATTCAAGCAGTCATTCATTGGCTCCCAAAGCTTAGGCACCTGTCCTATTGGTTTATTTAACGCCGATCCTAGATTTCTTATGTCCGGCATCTTGTATTCGGCAGAGCCAACGATTAGTATTCTGGTAACTATCAGGTTGAGCGAGACAATATCATATGATGGGGCTCTAGTACTAAGGGCCTGTTTGGTTTCAATAAGTCACCTGACTTATAAGTCAGGTAACTTAAAATCAGTGACTTATAAGTCACATCTGTTTGGTTGTTATCTGACTTATAAGTCACATGAGCACACCTTCCCACCTTGCTTTTTAATGTAAAGGTGATGAGACCCACATAAAAGGGGTGATTTATAAGTTTTAAGTTGGGGTGGAGCAACTTATGACTTATAAGTTGGGGTGACTTATAAGTTGGGTCCTTTGGCAAAATAAGTCATTTTTTACACTTTTCGACTTATAAATTGGTGACTTATTTGAAACCAAACAGGGCCTAAAGCTAACTCACTTCTTTAACTACTAAAGCTAACTCACGTATTTGTAGGCAATCCAAGCACTTACTACAAGTTGATGCAGAAAGTTAGGCGGCAGGGAGCCGCCATGACAACACCAGATCGAATCAATAAGTCAGCTGGTGAAAATTGAACGTTGGTGTGCTTCTGAGCTAGGAGTAATGGGTTAGTTGGTTTGTTCATTGCCCACAGGGTGTTACGTATTGCTAAACTACGAAATCCCGGCTCTGCAGTTTGCACAGGGCTCTGACCTCTCTAATTTTACCTTGGGCAAAACATGCTAGGTTCGTGCAGTGATCTGGTGCCTATCGCATTGGGGAACACAGAGCTAGTTGATGTCCACATGCACTTGTGAGTTGTGAGTGGCTCCGGTATTTTGACCTGAAAAAGTGGCTCAACCATGAGAATGAACTTTCTGTTGGAATAATCATAAATGAAAAATGTGTACATAAATGCATATTCCTGGGGAAAGATTTAGGTCGACACACTACTTTTTGGAGAAAAAGATTTGTTTTGCCATGTGCACGGCAGAAAGTCAAGATATGGTACAGCTTGCTACCACTAATTTTGGGATTATTATTTGGAATATATATTTTACGCAAACAATAACTTGTCAATTCCACTTGCAATTATGCTTGTGAGATCCAAGACCTTAGGGTCATATTGGGTGTGCTAGCGAATCTTGTGATGTGCTAGGATTTTTTTTAAACACTGTACAAACGCAAATACTCACATAAACACAAGTACATTTATGAACACGCACGCACAATTTACCCTTATGAGCATCTATGAGCTAACAAACCCCAACATTGTTGAAGTCTTCACATGTGTCTCGTAGTGGATGGGGTAAGGATACTATTTACTGAATATCCATTTATGAGTCCAGACTCATTTGCACCCGGTCAAGAAAAAAATCACATAAAATTCAAAAACAACCAAGTTTTTTTTCACATGGTAGATAATTTGGTGCATGATGTGCGCTCCAATTTTCAGATCATTTGGGCATAGCTCTCAGCAAAAAAGACAAGTTGGGTTGGAACATTTTTACATACCTTAAATTTGTCTTTTTTATCGAGAGCTACTCAGATGTTCAAATGATATGAAATTTGGAGTGGACCTTACGCACCAAATTATCTAATATGCAAAAAACTAAAATTAATTTTTTAATTTTCTAGTATTTATTTTGAATTGTTTTTTCAACGCGGGTTCAGATGAGCTTCGGCACCGAATCGCTGCTCTCACTATTTATTCCATTGTTAAATTTGGTACTCCCTCCATCCAGGTACATAGGGCGTCTAACGAAAAATTAGTATTCCAAATATATAAGTCACCATGCATGTAATAAGTTCCTCATTCTTCATGATCATTAATTTTCATTTTGCATGCTATAACATTTTCATTGGTTGGCGCATTAAATAGGTATTGCATGTTGCTATTTAGGAATTAATGGCATGGGAAACCAACGTTGTGGTTGGCTCCTCCCAATTTTCCAAGTCGGCCAAATAGGAATCATTATTGTCATTGATTTTTGGTTTAGTCTTCTCCATCCAATCTCCACGCACCTAGGTTGCAATGCAGCACCTTAGATGCCCTATGCACCTGGACGGAGGGAGTAGTAGTATTCACAATCTAATCTATTTTCTTTGTCTTCATGAAATTTTGAATTGAAGATATGAAATTTTGTGGCAAACTAGAGCACTATATATATAATCTGTGCACTATAAATGTTTGTCAAATGGTTTAATAACTTTTAGACATGTTTCCAATGGCCTAGTGTTTGAGCTAGATAGATAGAGTGGTGATGCATCCATTCCATGTGCCGCCGAGATTCTTACCGCACCCCGTTCCTTGCCATGATGTCTTTTCTCTCCTCTTTGCTGGCAGAGGTGAGTACGGATGCCTGTTTTCTTGCACCACTTGGTCGGCGAAATGCATTTCTTTTTCGCCATCGGCGGGTCTCGGGAACTGGATTCCCTCAGGGCGTACATGCCGCGCGGTCCGTCCAACCGCTGAGATTGCGGCGGCCCTTGGCCTCCTTGTAGGGGCACTCGGTGAACGGCCGGTGACCCCATCGAGAACAGACCGCTCAGGCCCCGGGCAGGAATGGCTTTCTGTCTGCTTCGGTGCCTGTCATGTGCCCATCGGTGAATCTTTGACACGTCTCGTGGGAGAATTGGTGACGAGGCACCTCTAGAAAGGCTTGCCAGCCTATCACGTTCGCCCGCATATATTCTGCCGATACCCTACCTTGCTAGCTAGGCGTTTCACGTGCAACAATTAGCACTTGCGCTAACACACCGGGAAGTTGTTCAAGATACGATATGAAGCATCCCCCTCCCCAATACAGTGATTGAATTCTTAGGAAGAATAATATGGAAACTATGTGAGAAAAATAATATGAAACACGGTAGTTTGATATGCCGTTGCGACTCATTAAAACCTGATGGAAGAATAATATGAAAATTGTAGAACATATACGCCCAACATATAATAGTTTGGTGCGCTGATCCTATATATGGGGTTTTAGCACGACGACTTTCCGACTGTCTACTACAATAATGTTTGCTCGGCTCCAACGAGGGAGGGGCAATACGACGGCGCGTCTTCGACTTGCTGCGGTGCTCGTAGTCGTCGTTAGATTGTCTACAAACCTGGATGTAAATTTTACTTCTAGTGTTCTTTGTTCTACCTTGACAGTTGATGAAGAGATCGAAAGTTTTCTCGCAAAAATGAAATAAAATAAGACTTGTACGAGAGGAAAAACTTGTTTAAGAAAGAAAACAATAATTTAGTTTGAGAATAAATATGTTTTGTGCATTCCCCATAAAACTCCAAGTAGGAAAAAATAGGAGATATAACATACAACCTTATGTCGATATTGTCTAATTGTAAACTTTTTATGTGAAAATTTGAGAGAAGGCCCACAAAAAGAAAAGAGTGTAGCATGGCGTATGAACAAGTTGAAAATTAGAGGGTGCCTTCCCCTGATTCTTGCAAACCACAAATTCTGTCGTATACCAATTCCATGAGCATATTTGTGGATGTTGAAGTTAGTAGTGACTTAGTGAATAAACCTATGATGTTATTGTATGATTTAACTTGTAAAATGTTTTTTCCTACTTTGTTGTCACTCATGGGAGTGACTTATTTCTGGTCAATATGTTTAGTGATATTGCTCATCATGAAATTTTGTAGATATGGTGGGTGATTCATTGGACTAATATCAGGTGAATGTATGTGGTTTATTATTCTGCAATTCCATATGGATTCACGTGATGCCTTGTATAATGTAGTTATTTCACAATGGATGTACTCACTATACTTTAATTAGAAGACTTCTATGAGATACATGCCACATCATGTAGGAAGAAAATTTTGTGATTCGACATTGTGGGGATCAGATAAATAGCCACATGATTGTATATGATCATATTGGAGTCTAGATGTCCCTGAAATTGGTAACACATACAAAGATCTTGTTGGGGAACGTAGCAGAAATTCAAAATTTTCCTACGTGTCACCAAGATCTATCTATGGAGAGACCAGCAACGAAGGGAAGGAGAGTACATCTACATACCCTTGTAGATCGCTAAGCGGAAGCGTTCAAGAGAACAGGGTTGAAGGAGTCGTACTCGTCGTGATCCAAATCACCGGAGATCCTAGTGCCGAACGGACGGCACCTCCGCGTTCAACACACGTACAGTCCGGTGACGTCTCCCATGCCTTGATCCAGCAAGGAGAGAGGGAGAGGTTAAGGAAGACTCCGTCCAGCAGCAGCACGACGGCGTGGTGGTGATGGAGGAGCGTGGCAATCCTGCAGGGCTTCGCCAAGCACCGCAATAGACGAGGAGGGAGAGGGGTAGGGCTGCGCCAAGAAGGAGAGGAACTCGTGTGTATTGGGCAGCCCATACCTCAACTATATATAGGGAAAGGGGAGGGGCTGCGCCCCCACCTAGGGTTCCCTCCCTAGGGGTGGCGGCAGCCCCCTAGATCCCATCTAGGGGCGGCCAAGGCGAGGGGAGAGGGGGAGGCGCACCAGGTTGGGCCTTAGGGCCCATCTGCCCTAGGGTTTGCCCCCTTCCCCTCTTCCTTGCGCCTTGGGCCTTGGTCGGGGGGCGCACCAGCCCACCTGGGGCTGGTCCCCTCCCACACTTGGCCCATGCAGCCCTCCGGGGCTTGTGGCCCCACTTGGTGGACCCCCGGGACCCTCTCGGTGGTCCCGGTACGTTACCGATAAAACCCGAAACTTTTCCGGTGACCAAAACAGGACTTCCCATATATAAATATTTACCTCCGGACCATTCCGGAACTCCTCGTGACGTCCGGGATCTCATCCGGGACTCCGAACAACATTCGGTAACCACATACAAACTTCCTTTATAACCCTAGCGTCATCGAACCTTAAGTGTGTAGACCCTACGGGTTCGGGAGACATGCAGACATGACCGAGAACACCTCTCCGGTCAATAACCAACAGCGGGATCTTGATACCCATGTTGGCTCCCACATGTTCCACAATGATCTCATCGGATGAACCACGATGTCGAGGATTCAATCAATCCCGTATACAATTCCCTTTGTCTATCGGTATGATACTTGCCCGAGATTCGATCGTCGGTATCCCGATACCTTGTTCAATCTCGTTACCGGCAAGTCTCTTTACTCGTTCCGTAACACATCATCCCGTGATCAACTCCTTGGTCACATTGTGCACATTATGATGATGTCCTACCGAGAGGGCCCAGAGATACCTATCCGTTTACAAGGAGTGACAAATCCCAGTCTTGATTCGTGCCAACCCAACAGACACTTGCGGAGATACCTATAGTGTACCTTTATAGCCACCCAGTTACGTTGTGACGTTTGTTACACCCAAAGCACTCCTATGGTATCCGGGAGTTGCACAATCTCATGGTCTAAGGAAATGATACTTGACATTAGAAAAGCTTTAGCAAACGAACTACACGATCTTGTGCTAGGCTTAGGATTGGGTCTTGTCCATCACATCATTCTCCTAATGATGTGATCCCGTTATCAATGACATCCAATGTCCATGGTCAGGAAACCGTAACCATCTATTGATCAACGAGCTAGTCAACTAGAGGCTAACTAGGGACATGGTGTTGTCTATGTATCCACACATGTATCTGAGTTTCCTATCAATACAATTCTAGCATGGATAATAAACGATTATCATGAACAAGGAAATATAATAATAATCAATTTATTATTGCCTCTAGGGCATATTTCCAATAGTCTCCCACTTGCACTAGAGTCAATAATCCAGTTCACATCGATATGTGATTAACACTCAAGGTCACATCCCCATGTGACTAACACCCAAAGAGTTTTGGGTTTGATCATGTTATGCTTGTGAGAGAGGTTTCAGTCAACGGGTCTGAAACATTCAGATCCGTATGTACTTCACAAATTTCTATGTCATCTTCTAGATGCAGCTTCCACGTTCTATTTGGAGCTATTCCAAATAACTGTTCTACTATACGAATCCAGTTTACTACTCAGAATAATCTGGATTAGTGTCAAAGTTTGCATCGGCGTAACCCTTTACGACGAACTCTTTCACCACCTCCATAATTGAGAAAATTCCTTAGTCCACTAGTTACTAAGGATAACTTTGACCGCTGTCTTGTGATCCATTCTTGGATCACTCTTGTACCCCTTGACTGACTCATGGCAAGGCACACTTCAGGTGCGGTACACAACATAGCATACTGTATAGAGCCTATGACAAAAGCATAGGGGACGACCTTCGTCGTTCCTCTTTCTTCTGCCGTGGTCGAGCTTTAAGTCTTAACTTCATACCTTACAACTCAGGCAAGAACTCCTTCTTTGACTGATCCATCTTGAACACCTTCAAGATCATGTCAAGGTATGTGCTCATTTGAAAGTACCATTAAACATTTTGATCTATCCTTATAGATCTTGATGCTCAATGTTCAAGTAGCTTAATCCAGGCTTTCCATTGAAAAACACTTTCCAAATAACCCTATATGCTTTCCAGAAATTCTACGTCATTTCTGATTAACAACATGTCAACAACATATATTTATCAGAAATTCTATAGTGCTCCCACTCACTTCTTTGGAAATACAAGTTTCTCATAAACTTTGTATACACCCAAAATCTTTGATCATCTCATCAAAGCATACATTCCAACTCCGAGATGCTTACTCCAGTCCTTAGAAGGATTGCTGGAGCTTTGCATACTTATTAGCATCTTTCAGGATTGACAAAACCTTCCGGTTGTATCACATACAACCTTTCCTCAAGAAAATCGTTGAGAAAACAATGTTTTTGACATCCTATCTGCAAGATTTCATAAACAATGCAGTAATCGCTAATATAATTCCAACAGACTCTTAGCATCGCTATGAGTGAGAAAGTCTCATCGTAGTCAACTCCTTGAACTTGTCGGAAAACATCTTAACGACAAGTCGAGCTTTCTTAATGGTGATACCTACCATCATTGTCCGTCTTCCTTTTAAAATCCATATGTACCTAACAGCCTTACGACCATCAAGTAGTTCTCCCAAAGTCTACACTTTGTTTTCATATATGGATCCTCTCTCGGATTATATGGCCTTGAGCCATTTTGGAATCCAGGCCCACCATCGCTTCTCCATAGCTCGTAGGTTCATTGTTGTCTAGCAACATGACTTCCAAGACAGGATTACGTACCACTCTGAAGTAGTACGCATCCTTGTCATCCCACGAGATTTGGTAGTGACTTGATTTGAAGTTTCATGATTACTATCATAAGCTTCCACTTCAATTGGTGTAGGTGCCACAGGAACAACTCCCTGTGCCCTGCCACACACTAGTTGAAGAGACGGTTCAATAACCTCATCAAGTCTCCACCACCCTTCCACTCAATTCTTTCGAGAGAAATTTTTCCTCGAGAAAGGACTCGATTCTAGAAACAATCCCTTATTGCTTTCGGATCTGAGACAGGAGGTATACCCAACTGTTTTGGGTGTCCTATGAAGATGCATTTATCCGCTTTGGGTTCGAGCTTATCAGCCTGAAACTTTTTCACATAAGCGTCGCAGCCCCAAACTTCTAAGAAATGACAGCTTAGGTTTCTCTAAACCATAGTTCATACGGTGTCATCTCATCGGAATTACGTGGTGCCCTTTTTAAAGTGAATGTGGTTGTCTCTAATGCTTAACCCATAAACTATCGTGGTAATTCGATAAGAGACATCATGGTATGCATCATATCCAATAGGGTGCAGTTATGATGTACGGACACACCATCACACCATGGTGTTCCTGGCTGTATTGGTTGTGAAACAATTTCCACAATGTCTTAATTCTGTGCCAAACTCGTAATTTAGATATTCATCTCTACGATCATATCATAGACATTTTATCCTCTTGTCACAACGATCTTTCAACTTCACCCTGAAATTACTTGAACCTTTCAATAATTCAGACTCGTGATTCATCAAGTAAATATACTCAATATCTACTCAAATCATCTGTGAAGTAAGAACATAACGATATCCACTACACGCCTCAGCACTCATTGGACTGCACACATCAAAATGTATTACTTCCAACAAGTTGCTTTCTAGTTCCATTTTACTGAAAACGAGGCTTTCAGTCATCTTGCCCATGTGGTATGATTTGCATCTCTCAAGTGATTCAAAATCAAGTGAGTCCAACCGGTCCATTTGCATGGAGTTTCTTCATGCATATACACCAATAGACATGGTTCGCATGTCTCAAACTTTTCAAAACAAGTGAGCCCAAAGATCCATCAACATGGAGCTTCTTCATGCGTTTTATACCGATATGACTTACGTGGCAGTGCCACAAGTAGGTGGTACTATCATTACTATCTTATATCTTTTGGCATGAATATGTGTATCACTACGATCGAGATTCAATAAACCATTCATTTTAGGTGCAAGACCATTGAAGGTATTATTCAAATAAACAGAGTAACTATTATTCTCTTTAAATGAATAACCGCATTGCGATAGACATAACCCAATCATGTCTATGCTCAACGCAAACACCAAATAACAATTATTTAGGTTTAACACCAATCTCGATGGTAGAGGGAGCGTGCGATGCTTGATCATATCAACATTGGAAACACTTCCAACACATATCGTCAGCTCACCTTTAGCTAGTCTCCGTTTATTCCGTAGCTTTTATTTCGAGTTAATAACACTTAGCAACTGAACCAGTATCTAATACCCTGGTGCTACTAGGAGTACTAGTAAAGTACACATTAACACAATGTATATCCAATATACTTCTATCGACCTTGCCATCCTTCTCATCTACCAAGTATCTAGGGTAATTCTGCTCCAGTGGCTGTTCCCTTTATTACAGAAGCACTTAGTCTCGGGTTTGGGTTCAACCTTGGGTTTCTTCACTAGAGCAGCAGCTGATTTGCCGTTTCATGAAGTATCCCTTCTTGCCCTTGCCCTTCTTGAAACTAGTGGTTTCACCAACCATCAACAATTGATGCTCCTTCTTGATTTCTACTTTTGTGGTGTCAAACATCGCGAATATCTCAAGGATCATCATATATGTCCCTGATATATTATAGTTCATCACGAAGCTCTAGCAGCTTGGTGGTAATGACTTCGGAGAACTACCACTATTTCATTTGGAAGATCAACTCCCACTTGATTCAAGCGATTGTTGTACTCAGACAATCTGAGCACAAGCTCAACAATTGAGCTTTTCTCCCTTAGTTTGCAGGCTAGAAAAATCGTCGGAGGTCTTATACCTCTTGACATGGGCACGAGCCTGAAATCCCAATTTCAGCCCTCGAAACATCTCATATGTTTCGCGACGTTTTAACACGTCTTCGGTGCCTCAACTCTAAACCGTTTAACTGAACTATCACGTAGTTATCAAAATGTGTATGTCAGATGTTCGCAACATCCACAGACGACGTTCGAGGTTCAGCACACTGAGCGGTGCATTAAGGACATAAGCCTTTTACTGTCTGCATAATTGCTACTATCAACTTTCAACTAATTTTTCTCTAGGAACATATCTAAACAGTAGAACTGAAGCGCGAGCTACGACATAATTTGCGAAGACCTTTTGACTATGTTCAGGATAATTAAGTTCATCTTATGAACTCCCACTCAGATAGACATCCCTCTAGTCATCTAAGTGATTACATGATCCGAGTCAACTAGGCCGTGTCCGATCATCACGTGAGACGGACTAGTCAACATCGGTGAACATCTTCATGTTGATCGTATCTTCTATACGACTCATGTTCGACCTTTCGGTCTCTTGTGTTCTGAGGCCATGTCTATACATGCTAGGCTCGTCAAGTCAACCTAAGTGTTTTGCGTGTGTAATTCTGTCTTACACCCGTTGTATGTGAACGTTAGAATCTAACATCCGATCATCACGTGGTGCGTCGAAACAACGAACTGTCGCAACGATGCACAGTTAGGGGGAACACTTTCTTGAAATTATTATGAGGGATCATCTTATTTACTACCGTCGTTCTAAGTAAACAAGATGCAAAAACATGATAAACATCACATGCAATCAAATAGTGACATGATATGGCCAATATCATATTGCTCCTTTTGATATCCATCTTCGGGGCTCCATGATCATTATCGTCACCGGCATGACACCATGATCTCCATCATCATGATCTCCATCATCGTGTCTTCATGAAGTTGTCTCGCCAACTATTACTTCTACTACTACAGCTAACTGTTAGCAATAAAGTAAAGTAATTACATGACGTTTATGTTGACAAGTAGGTCATAAATAAATAAAGACAACTCCTATGGCTCCTGCCGGTTGTCATACTCATCGACATGCAAGTCGTGATTCCTATTACAAGAACATGATCAATCTCATACATCACATATCATTCATCACATTCTTCTTGGCCATATCACATCACATAGCATACCCTGCAAAAACAAGTTAGACGTCCTCTAATTGTTGTTTACATGTTTTACGTGGCTGCTATGGGTTTCTAGCAAGAACGTTTCTTACCTACGCAAAAACCACAACGTGATATGCCAATTGCTATTTACCCTTCATAAGGACCCTTTTCATCGAATCCGATCCGACTAAAGTGGGAGAGACAGACACCCGCTAGCCACCTTATGCAACTAGTGCATGTCAGTCGATGGAACCAGTCTCACGTAAGAGTACGTGTAAGGTCGGTCCGGGCCGCTTCATCCCACAATGCCACTGAATCAATATTGGACTAGTAACGGTAAGCATATTGAACAAAATCAACGCCCACAACTACTTTGTGTTCTATTCGTGCATAGAAACTACGCATAGGCCTAGCTCTGATACCACTGTTGGGGAACGTAGCAGAAATTCAAAATTTTTCTACGTGTCACCAAGATCTATCTATGGAGAGACCAGCAACGAAGGGAAGGAGAGTGCATCTACATACCCTTGTAGATCGCTAAGCGGAAGCGTTCAAGAGAACAGGGTTGAAGGAGTCGTACTCGTCGTGATCCAAATCACCGGAGATCCTAGTGCCGAACGGACGGCACCTCCTCGTTCAACACACGTACAGCCCGGTGACGTCTCCCATGCCTTGATCCAGCAAGGAGAGAGGGAGAGGTTGAGGAAGACTCCGTCCAGCAGCAGCACGACGGCGTGGTGGTGATGGAGGAGCGTGGCAATCCTGCAGGGCTTCACCAAGCACCGCAATAGACGAGGAGGGAGAGGGGTAGGGCTGCGCCAAGAAGGAGAGGAACTCGTGTGTATTGGGCAGCCCATACCTCAACTATATATAGCTGAAGGGGAGGGGCTGCGCCCCCACCTAGGGTTCCCTCCCTAGGGGTGGCGGCAGCCCCCTAGATCCCATCTAGGGGCGGCCAAGGGGAGGGGAGAGGGGGAGGCGCACCAGGGTGGGCCTTAGGGCCCATCTGCCCTAGGGTTTGCCCCCTTCCCCTCTTCCTTGCGCCTTGGGCCTTGGTGGGGGGGCACACCAGCCCACCTGGGGCTGGTCCCCTCCCACACTTGGCCCATGCAGCCCTCCGGGGCTTGTGGCCCCACTTGGTGGACTCCCGGGGCCCTCCCGGTGGTCCCGGTACGTTACCGATAAAACCCGAAACTTTTCCGGTGACCAAAATAGGACTTCCCATATATAAATCTTTACCTCCGGACCATTCCGGAACTCCTCGTGACGTCCGGGATCTCATCCGGGACTCCGAACAACATTCGGTAACCACATACAAACTTCCTTTATAACCCTAGCGTCATCGAACCTTAAGTGTGTAGACCCTACGGGTTCGGGAGACATGCAGACATGACCGAGATGACTCTCCGGTCAATAACCAACAGCGGGATCTGGATACCCATGTTGGCTCCCACATGTTCCACGATGATCTCATCGGATGAACCACGATGTCAAGGACTTAATCAATCCCGTATTCAATTCCCTTTGTCTAGCGGTATTGTACTTGCCCGAGATTCGATCGTCGGTATCCCGATACCTTGTTCAATCTTGTTACCGGCAAGTCTCTTTACTCATTCCGTAACACATCATCCCGTGATCAACTCCTTGATCACATTGTGCACATTATGATGATGTCCTACCGAGTGGGCCCAGAGATACCTCTCCGTCACACGGAGTGACAAATCCCAGTCTCGATTCGTGCCAACCCAACAGACACTTTCGGAGATACCTATAGTGTACCTTTATAGCCACCCAGTTACGTTGTGACGTTTGGCACACCCAAAGTATTCCTACGGTATCTGGGAGTTGCACAATCTCATGGTCTAAGGAAATGATACTTGACATTAGAAAAGCTTTAGCAAACGAACTACACGATCTTGTGCTAGGCTTAGGATTGGGTCTTGTCCATCACATCATTCTCCTAATGATGTGATCCCGTTATCAATGACATCCAATGTCCATGGTCAGGAAACCGTAACCATCTATTGATCAACGAGCTAGTCAACTAGAGGCTAACTAGGGACATGGTGTTGTCTATGTATCCACACATGTATCTAAGTTTCCTATCAATACAATTCTAGCATGGATAATAAACGATTATCATGAACAAGGAAATATAATAATAATCAATTTATTATTACCTCTAGGGCATATTTCCAACAGATCTTTGGTGCCATGGGGACATTGAAGATCTTATTGACTCTTATCCAATGTTGTTTGGTTAGAGTAGCACTATCTCTACTAGCATGTTAACTGCAAATGTGACATCAGTCCTAATACATAAGCACTCCAATAGCACCGCGATGTGAAATTTGTGTCCTAATTGAAACAATCGAGATGAGCCTAGAGGGGGCGAGTAGGGAAAACTACAATTTTCACCTGATCATTAGCAAAGTTTAGGCTGCGAGGAATATAAAGTTGTTGGGGAACGTAGCATCAATTTCAAAAAAATTCCTACGATCACACAAGATCTATCTAGGAGATGCATAGCAATGAGAGGGGGAGAGTGTGTCCATGTACCCTCGTAGACCGAAAGCGGAAGCGTTAGGTTAACGCGGTTGATGTGGTCAGACGTCTTCATGATCCAACCGATCTAGTATTGAACATACGACACCTCCGAGTTCAACACACATTCAGCTCGATGACGTCCCTCGAACTCTTGATCCAGCAGAGGGTCGAGGGAGAGTTCCGTCAGCACGATGGCGTGGTGACAGTGATGGTGATGTGATCCGCACAGGGCTTCGCCTAAACACTACAGCGCTATGACCGGAGGAAACTGTGGAGGGGGCACTGCACACAGCTAAGAGAACAATTGATATGCTATGGGGTGCCCCTGCCCCCGTATATAAAGGAGGGGAGGAGGAGGTGGCCGGCCAGGAGGGGCGCGCCATGGGGGGGTCCTACTAGGACTCCACTCCTAGTAGGATTCCCCTCCCCCTTTTTCCTTTCTTCATCGGAGGGGAAAAGGAAGGAGGAGGAGAGGGAGAGGGAGAGGGAAAGGGGGGCTTCGCCCCCTCCCCTAGTCCAATTCGGACTGCCATATGGGGGGCACCCCTTGCGGCCCTCCTCTCTCTCCACTAAGACCCATCTAGGCCCAATACTTCCCCGGGGGGTTCCGATAATCCCTCGGTACTCCGGTAAAATACCCGAACCACTCGAAACCATTCCGATGTCCGAATACTACCTTCCAATATATGAATCTTTACCTCTCGACCATTTCAATACTCCTCGTCATGTCCGTGATCTCACCCGGGTCTCCGAACAAACTTCGGTCACCAAAAACACATAACTCATAATACAAATCGTCATCGAACGTTAAGCGTGCGGACCATACAGGTTCGAGAACTATGTAGACATGACCGAGAGACATCTCCGGTCAATAACCAATAGCGGAACCTGGATGCTCATATTGGTTCCTACATATTCTACGAAGATCTTTATCGGTCAAACCGCAATAACAACATACGTTATTCCCTTTGTCATCGGTATGTTACTTGCCCGAGATTCGATCGTTGGTATCATCATACCTAGTTCAATCTCATTACTCGTTCCGTAATACATCATCCCGCAACTAACTCATTAGTCACATTGCTTGCAAGGCTTATAGTGATGTGCATTACCGAGAGGGCCCAAAGATACCTCTCTGATACTCGGAGTGAGAAATCCTAATCTTGATCTATGCCAACCCAACAAACACCTTCGGAGACACCTGTAGAGCATCTTTATAATCACCCAGTTAAGTTGTGACGTTTGATAGCACACAAGGTGTTCCTCCAGTATTCGGGAGTTGCATAATCTCATAGTCAGAGGAATATGTATAAGTCATGAAGGAAGCAATAGCAATAGAACTTAACGATCAATATGTTAAGCTAACAGATGGGTCTTGTCCATCACATCATTCTCCTAATGATGTGATCCCGTTCATCAAATGACAACACATGTCTATGGTCAGGAAACTTAACCATCTTTGATTAACGAGCTAGTCAAGTAGAGGCATACTAGGGACACTTTGTTTTGTCTATGTATCCACACATGTATCAAGTATCCGGTTAATACAATTCTAGCATGAATAATAAACATTTATCATGATATAAGGAAATATAAAATAACAACTTTATTATTGCCTCTAGGGCATATTTCCTTCAAAAGTGTGGTCATAAACAATGCCACGTTGAGATATACAACCAATACGATGCTTGCAAGGTCCAATGACAACAATAAATCACATGTAAATGAGCTAGTGTTAGGACTAACATAATACCATGCAGACTAAGATGTATCCCGATGTTCACTTATTTGGAGAGAACCTAGTCATCATTGGAGGGGTGGGCGTTACCACGAAGGCACATCAACACCACAAAGGCTCACCCTCGTCTCCTTGAGATATCACCACAAAGGTGATTCCCATCGACTAGTGGTAGACTGTAAGGGAAACTATCGACCAGAGGGGGGAAAATGTGAGATTTTAACGAATTATTCGTATAAAATGAACTAACCGAAGACAAACAAGGATAGCTAGTAGATGAGTATGTTATAACGAAGACAAACTAAACAAACAACAAGATACTTAGCTGAAATGTAAACTAACATATAAAAGACAAGCAAAAACATGCTAAAACATAAGTAGTGAAGACAAACAGAACATAGCACATGCAGCTAAATAGAAAGGGATACATCAACGTCTTCGCAACATAGAACGTAGAAATGGAAAGCTCTTCGCAATATAGAGTACAAAAATTATGTAAGTTGAGTGCAAGGAAATAGAACCCGAATGCTTGGTGAAGATAATGGTTTACTCACCTAGTGCAAGTTGTTGCACAACACTACGTTTGGTTGACGGGGATGGGATTGAACCCATAATACAAAGTCTTTGTCCTATTATTCTTGAGCTAAATCAACTCTGATTTCACCCAATCACTCGATCCAAGGAGATATCTAAACCTTCATAGATTCGTTCTTTAGCAATCTATAATTATTCCAAGATGCTCAAGAACAGATACCTAACCATCTAGTGGATGCACAGTCCATAGGAGTAATAGGTTAAGTTAAGCTTCTATCACGTTCTTCAGTGATGCTCAATTAATGACTTAGCATTTTAGGCTCTGGGTTTTTCCTCACTAGAATTCTCTCAATTCTTTGGGAGGAAAATGGATTGCTCAGACAAACTCTTGTCTCAATTTCTTGAGGAGCAACAAACCATCTAAGGTTGAGGTAAGGGCTATTTTTAGCCAGTGGTACAAGCCCGCAGGCTGATATGACCGTTGGAGGCGCACTCACAATGTCAACATGACATGTGGCTAACGTTAGATTTTAACGCAACTTTCTCATGACTATCCTGACGCACAAGACATCCAGCCTTTCAGCGAGGCAATTGAACTAAGGAGTCATGGAGAATAACATCTTTGAATTCTCAAGCCAAATGCGCTTGTATTTGAACTCTTGAAGTCTTCACTTGAACATTTTAGGTTTGGATCGAGCACACACTAGAAGACTTCAATCTAACTTTCACTTTGCCCCCCCTACAATTTGCCATATTGGCTAAATACACTTATGCTTCATAATCCTCAATGAACACCATTAGCTTCAAATGGGCATCCCATATTCTTCGATGTAAGCAAAACAATTTTAGGGGTCATAACTCTTTGTTAAACCAAATCCTCTGGGACTATCACCTATGTATACTCACAAACACATTTGTCCCTTAAGTTTTTTGTCCACGGAATCATCCAAAACCCTAAGGGGGCACTATGTGCACAATCTTCTCCTTTTTGGACGATTCGATGACAATATAGTTAAAGCTTCATAAGATGGAATAAGAGTAATGATAACTTGGATTTTGGTTCCATGATATAGAAGATGAAAGATCATGGATGTCGCCTGGGGGGGGGGTAGGGTGAATAGGCGCTTTAAAATAATTATGCTTTAGGCTTGAATAAATGCGCAATAAAACTAGTGTTTAATTTGTCAAACGCAAAACCTAAATCAACTAGGCTCACCTATGTGCACCAACAACTTATGCTAAGAAAGATAAACAACTAAGTGATGGCAAGATATATAACATGAAACACTACAACTATCACAAGTAAAGTGCATATGTAAAGGGCTGGGTGAGAAATAACTGAGGCACGCGGAGAAGACGATGTATTCGAAGTCACACCCTTGCTGATGCCAATCTCCATTTGGAGATGTGTGGAGGCACAGTGCTGCCCAAAATGCCTCACGCCCTCGCATAATGCAAGGTGTCGTGATTCCACTAAGGGACCCTTGAGGGCGGTCACCAAACCCATACAATTGGCAACCCTTGGGGTCGGTCACCGAACCCGTACAAATTGCTCGGGGCACTCTCCACAATTTAATTAGATTCTCTTGAAGCTTGTCGAAAGCTTTACACCACAACGATCTAGGGCACTAAATCACCCAAGAGGAACAAGCTCTAGGCTGCCCAAACACCCAAGAGTAATAAGCTTCTCAACTTTTCACTTCCGCGTACCACCGTGGAGAACTCAAACCAATGGACCAAATGCAATGGCAAGGGCACACAGAGCGCACAAGTCCTTCTCTCCAAAATCCCACCACAACAACGAAAGCTATGGAGGAATATGAGAGGAAGAACTAAGAAGAGCAAGATCTAGATCCAAAGGGTTCCCCTCACTTAGAGGAGATATGGATTGGTGGAAATGTAGATCTAAATCTCCTCTCTCTATTCCCTCAAGTAGATGCAAGAATCATGGGAGGAATAGAGAGAAAGCAAGCTCCAAGAGGTCAACAATGATGGGGGAAACTTGCTCACCCACCATTGAGGGAAAGGGGGAAGAAGACCCCCTTTTATAGGCCCCACGAATCTACCCATTATGATGCGGAAATACATAGGACCGGTACAACCATTTTTTGCGGAATTCCCTATTTTAGGACATCGAGTGGTACAACCAGAGGTGGTACCAGTAGTATCACCGAGTCAAGCTCAATAGGAACAACCGGCAAGCCACGGCCAGGTACCGCTCCAATACCCGAGAGGAATCACCCGCGAGCGGTACAAGGGCCGGTACCTGATCCATTACAACCGCTGGGTCAGAGCACTTGTGGTGGCTAAGTCTGGAGCGGTACAACCGCTCTAGGACCATCGGTAGTACTGATGCACGAATGCCACCTGGGACATCTAGGCCACCACCACCTACTATCGCCCATAGTCCCTAGAGGAATCACCCTCCAGCGGTACTAGGGCCGGTACAACCGCCTTCTAGCAAACCTAGTGTGGCAGAGTCCATAGTGATACAACTACTGGGAGACAAGCGATACTACCGCTCTGTCAACATCAAGAGGGCTGCTGGCCAGAGGGAATCACCCCTCGGGGGGTGGTTTGCACCAGAAGTACCGGGCAGGCCAGCACTACCGCTCCGACTAGCGGTACAACCACCAAGGCAACAAAACCAGAACTGTCATAACTTCTGTAGACGAACTCCGAAATCAGGAAATTCAAGCTTGTTGGATAGATGACGACAAGTACTATCCAACAACAAAATGGAGAAAAAAATGGTGAGAAGAAATGCTAGTAGGATAAGGAAGAGGACCTTCCCCAAATATGAACCGACAAACTCTCCAACACCGAAAACTCAAAGATGATGCATACAAACTCCATTTTCGATGAGCTTGAGTTTAACAAGAAGATGAACACAAAATCTAAAACCTCACATAGAGAAAAAAACCAAAAAGATGATGCCAAGGATGAAATGGTTTGAGCTCTCTACGAAAGATACGATCAAGCCAGTCACTCGAGAGCCCCCTTGATAGTACGTCAATCAATCCTATAACCCGGCATCTAACACCATGATACCAATAAAATATAAAACTTATCAAGGTCAAACCTTTGCCTTTTGCATAATCCACTTGAGCTAGATGATGACGATCTTGTTGGACCACCTTTTTTGATTGTGTTGGCTCGATGAAGACAAGTAGATTGCTTCCCCATACTCCACTATGGGTGAGCCACTCTTCGGCGCATCTTCACAAGTCCATTATCACCAAAATGGATGGCAAGCTTCAAGCATGTGATCTCTTCGTGATGCTCCATTTGAACTTTCACAACACAACCTTGATGTGATGCCATCCTCAATGGATTATATCATATCTTCTTTTTTATGCACGCCCATGGAAACATACTGCTACCTCTTGACCATGCGTTGGTTTTCCCTTGAAGAGGAAAGGGTGATGCGGCAAAGTAGCGTAAGTATTTCCCTCAGTTTTTGAGAACCAAGGTATCAATCCAGTAGGAGACTACACGCAAGTCGCCTAGTACATGCACAAACAAACAAGAACCTCGCGACCAACGCGATAAAGGGGTTGTCAATCCCTTCACGGTCACTTACGAAAGTGAGATCTGATAAAGATAATACGATAAATATTTTTGGTATTTTTGTTGTATAGATTGGAAAGTAAAGATTGCAAAATAAATATTAAACTAGAATTGTAGATCGGAAACATATATGATGTAAAGTAGACCCGGGGGCCATAGGTTTCACTAGTGGTTTCTCTCAAGATAGCATATATTACGATGGGTGAACAGATTACTGCCGAGCAATTGATAGAAAAGCGCATAGTTATGATCATGAACATAGACATGATCATGAACATAGGCATCACGTCCGTGTCAAGTAGACCGAAACGATTCTGCATCTACTACTATTACTCCACACATCGACCGCTATCCAGCATGCATCTAGAGTATTAAGTTCATAAGAATAGAGTAACGCATTAGGCAAGATGACATGATGTAGAGGGATAAACTCAAGCAATATGATATAAACCCCATCTTTTTATCCTCGATGGCAACAATACAATACGTGCCTTGCTGCCCCTACTGTCACTGGGAAAGGACACCGCAAGATTGAACCCAAAGCTAAGCACTTCTCCCATTGCAAGAAAGATCAATCTAGTAGGCCAAACCAAACTGATAATTCAAAGAGACTTGCAAAGATATCAAATCATGCATATAAGAATTCAGAGAAGAACCAAATATTGTTCATAGATAAACTTGATCATAAACCCACAATTCATCGGATCTTGGCAAACACACCGCAAAAAGAATTACATCGAATAGATCTCCAAGAACATCGAGGAGAACTTTGTATTGAGATCCAAAGAGAGAGAAGAAGCCATCTAGCTAATAACTATGGACCCGAAGGTCTGTGGTAAACTACTTACACATCATCGTAGAGGCTATGGTGTTGATGTAGAAGTCCTCCGTGATCGAATCCCCCTCCGGCGGATCGCCGGAAAAGATCCCCAGATGGGATGTCACATGTGCAGAAGGTTGCGGCGGTGGAAAAGTGGTTTCATGGCTCCCCTCGATGTTTTCAGGGTATAAGAGTATAGATAGGCGAAAGAAGTAGGTCGGTGGAGATATGAGGGGCCCACGAGGGTGGGGGCGCACCTACCCCCTGGGCGCGCCGCCCTACCTCGTGGCCGCCTCGTTGCTTCCTTAACCTCCACACCAAGTCTCCTGGATTGCGTTTGTTCCAAAAAAGATCCTCATGAAGGTTTCGTTCCGTTTGGATTCTGTTTGATATTCCTTTTCTGTGAAACACTGAAATAGGCAGAAAAAACAACAATTTGCACTGGGCCTTCGGTTAATAGGTTAGTCCCAAAAATACTATAAAAGTGCATAATAAATCCCATTAAACATCCAAAATAGATAATGTAATAGCATGGAACAATCAAAAATTATAGATACGTTGGAGACGTATCAAGCATCCCAAGCTTAATTCCTGCTTGTCCTCGAGTAGGTAAATGACAAAAACAGGATTTTTGATGTGGAATGCTACCTAACATAATTTTCAATATAATTCTATTTGTTGTGGCATGAATGTTTAGATCTAAAAGATTCTAGACAAAATTTTAATATTGACATAAAAATAATAATACTTCAAGCATGCTAACCAAACAATTATGTAGTTTGGCCATGCTTCATTTTCGTCACACAAAATGCTCCCATCATGCACAACTCCGATGACAAGGTAATCAATTGTTTCATACTTAGACTTTTCAAACTCTTTCAACTTTCATGCAATATATGAGCGCGAGCCATGGACATAGCACTATGGGTGGAATAGAATATGATGATGGAGGTTGTGTGAGAAGACAAAAAGGAGAAAGTCTCACATTGACGCGGCTAATCAACAGGCTATGGAGATGCCCATCAATTGATGTCAATGCAAGGAGTAGGGATTGCCATGCAACGGATGCACTAGAGCTATAAATATATGAAAGATCAACAAAAGAAACTAAGTGGGTGTGCATCCAACTTGCTTGCTCACAAAGACCTAGGGCATTTTGAGGAAGCCCATCATTGGAATATACAAGCCAAGTTCTATAATGAAAAATTACCACTAGTATATGAAAGTGACAACATAAGAGACTCGCTATCATGAAGATCATGGTGCTACTTTGAAGCACAAGTGTGGAAAAAGGGTAGTAACATTGCCCCTTCTCTCTTTTTCTCTCATTTTTTTATTTGGGCCTTTTTCTTTTTTATGGCCTCTTTTTTTTTGTCCGGAATCTCATCCTGACTTGTGGGGGAATCATAGTCTCCATCATCCTTTCCTCACATGGGACAATGCTATAATAATGAAAATCATCACACTTTTATTTACTTACAACTCAAGAATTACAACTTGATACTTAGAACAAAATATGACTCTATGTGAATGCCTCCGGCGGTGTACCGGGATATGCAATGAATCAAGAGTGACATGTATGAAAGAATTATGAAGGTGGCTTTGCCATAAATACTATGTCAACTACATGATCATGCAAAGCAATATGACAATGATGGAGCGTGTCATAATAAACGGAACGGTGGAAAGTTGCATGGCAATATATCTCGGAATGGCTATGGAAATTCCATAATAGGTAGGTATGGTGGCTGTTTTGAGGAAGATATAAGGAGGCTTATGTGTGATAGAGCGTATCATATCACGGGGTTTGGATGCACCGGCGAAGTTTGCACCAACTCTCGAGGTGAGAAAGGGCAATGCATGGTACCGAAGCGGCTAGCAATGATGGAAGGGTGAGAGTGCGTATAATCCATGGACTCAACATTAGTCATAAAGAACTCACATACTTATTGCAAAAATCTACAAGTCATCAAAACCAAGCACTACGCGCATGCTCCTAGGGGGATAAATTGGTAGGAAAAGACCATCGCTCGTCCCCGACCGCCACTCATAAGGAAACCAAGCACTACGCGCATGCTTCAATTTTTTCACACAACGTTTACCATACGTGCATGCTACGGGACTTGCCAACTTCAACACAAGTATTTCTCAATTCCACAATTACTCAACTAGCACAACTCTAATATTACCACCTTTATATCTCAAAACAATTATCAAGTATCAAGCTTCTCATAGTATTTAATGCACTCTATATGAAAGTTTTTATTATACCCATCCTGGATGCCTATCATATTAGGACTAATTTTATAGCCAAAGCAAATTACCATGCTGTTCTAAAAGACTCTCAAAATAATATAAGTGAAGCATGAGAGATCAATAATTTCTATAAAATAAAACCACCACCGTGCTCTAAAAAGGTATAAGTGAAGCACTAGAGCAAAATTATCTAGCTCAAAAGATATAAGTGAAGCACATAGAGTATTCTAATAAATTCCGATTCATGTGTGTCTCTCCCAAAGTTGTGTACATCAAGCATGATTGTGTTAAACTAAAAAGCAAAGACTCAAACCATACAAGATGCTCCAAGCAAAACACATATCATGTGGTGAATAAAAATATAGCCTCAAGTAAAGTTACCGATAGATGAAGACGAAAGAGGGGATGCCTTCCGGGGCATCCCCAAGCTTAGGCTTTTGGTTGTCCTTGAATTTTAATTGGGGTGCCTTGGTAATACCCAAGCTTAGGCTCTTGCCACTCCTTGTTCCAAAATCCATCAAATCTTTACCCAAAAACTTAAACTTCACAACACAAAACTTAACAGAAAATCTCATGAGCTCCGTTAGTATAAGAAAACAAACCGCCACTTTAATGTACTGTAATGAACTCATTATTTATTTATATTGGTGTTAAACCTATTGTATTCCAACTTCTCTATGGTTCATACCCTCTGATACTAGCCATAGATTCATCAAAATAAGCAAACAACACACGAAAAACAGAATCTGTCAAAAACAGAACAGTCTGTAGTAATCTGGAAGTTTCGAATACTTCTGTAACTCGAAAAATCCTGAGAAATTAGGAAGTACTAAGTAATTTTTATATTGATCTACTGCTGTTGGAATTGGTATTTTATCGCTTCCTGGTAAAAAATGAAAAATATTCTCGTGAGCGCATACTTTCTGTTTTTTTAGCAAGATCAAATAACAATCATCCAAGAAGATCCTAAAGGCTTTGCTTGACACAAACACTAATTAAAACATAAAAAACACAATCATAACAGAGGATATATGATTTATTTATTACTAAATAGGAACAAAAAGCAAGGAACAAAAATAAAATTGGGTTGCCTCCCAACAAGCGCTATCGTTTAACGCCCCTAGCTAGGCATAAAAGCAAGAATAGATCTAAGTATTACCATCTTTGGTATGCAATCCATATGTGGCTTGTTGGGGAACGTAGTAATTTCAAAAAAATTCCTACGCACACGCAAGATCATGGTGATGCACAGCAATGTGAGGGGAGAGTGTCGTCCACGTACCCTCGTAGATCGTTAAGCGGAAGCGTTATAACAACGCGGTTGATGTAGTCATACGTCTTCATGATCGACCGATCCTCAGCACCGAACGTACGGCACCTCCGCGTTCAGCACACGTTCAGCTCGATGACGTCCCGCGAACTCACGATCCAGTAGAGCTCAAGGAAGAGTTTCGTCAGCACGACGGCGTGGTGACGATGTTGATGAAGCTACCGACGCAGGGCTTCGCCTAAGCACCGCTACGATATAACCGAGGTGGATTATGGTGGAGGGGGGCACCGCACACGGCTAAGAGATCAACAGATCAATTATTGTGTCTATGGGGTGCCCCCTGCCCCCGTATATAAAGGATCTAGGGGGGAGGCGGCCGGCCAAGGAGGAGGGCGTGGCAACGGGGGAGTCCTACTCCCACCAGGAGTAGGACTCCCTCTTTTCCTTGTTGGAGTAGGAGAGGAGAAGGAAGGGAGAGATGAAGAGTAGGAAAGGGGGGTGCCGCCCCCCTCCTTGTCCAATTCGGACTAGAGGGGGAGGGGGCGTGCCCGTTGCCCTTGGCCGCCCCTCCTCTTCTCCCACTAAGGCCCATTAGGCCCAATATACTCCCCGGGGGGTTCCGGTAACCCCTCGGTACTCCGGTAAATGTCCGAAACCTCCCGAAACACTTTCGGTGTCTGAACATAGTCATCCAATATATCGATCTTTACGTCTCAACCATTTTGAGACTCCTCATCATGCCCGTGATCATATCCGGGACTCCGAACTACCTTCGGTACATCAAAACACAAAAACTCATAATACCAATTGTCACAAAACTTTAAGCGTGCGGACCCTACGGGTTCAAGAACTATGTAGACATGACCGAGACACGTCTCCAATCAATAACCAATTGCGGAACCTGGATGCTCATATTGGTTCCTACATATTCTACGAAGATCTCTATCGTTCAAACTGCATAACAACATATGTTGTTCCCTTTGTCATCGGTATGTTACTTGATAGAGATTCGATCATCGGTATCTCAATACTTAGTTCAATTTCATTACCGGCAAGTATCTTTACTCATTATATAATGCATCATCCCGCAACTAACTCATTAGTTGCATTGCTTGTGAGGCTTATAGTGATGTGCATTACCGAGAGGGCCCAGAGATACCTCTCCGACAATCGGAGTGACAAATCTTATTCTTGATCTATGCCAACTCCACGAACACCATTGGAGACACCTGTAGAGCACCTTTATAATCACCCAGTTACGTTGTGACTTTTGGTAGCACACAAAGTGTTCCTCCGGTATTCGGGAGTTGCACAATCTCATAGTCATAGGAACATGTATAAGTCATGAAGAAAGCAATAGCAGTAAACTTAAACGATCAAGTGCTAAGCTAACGAAATGGGTCAAGTCAATCACATCATTCTCCTAATGATGTGATACCGTTGATCAAATAACAACTCATGTCTATGGCTAGGAAACTCAACCATCTTTGATCAACGAGCTAGTCAAGTAGAGGCATACTAGTGACACTATGTTTGTCTATGTATTCACACATGTATTATGTTTCCGGTTAATACAATTCTAGCATGAATAATAAACATTTATCATGATATGAGGAAATAAATAATAACTTCATTATTGCCTATAGGGCATATTTCCTTCATGGCTCTCATAATAGATTCATAAGGTAATTTTATTTTCTTTCTAGGAAAGTGTTCCATGCCTTTCCTTAACGGAAATTGGAATCTAATATTTCCTTCTTTCATGTCAATAATTGCACCAATCGTTCTAAGGAAAGGTCTACCAAGAATAATAGGACATGTAAGATTGCAATCTATATCAAGAACAATGAAATATACGGGCACATAATTCCTATTTGTAACAATAAGAACACATTAATCCTTCCCATAGGTTTCTTAATGGTGAAATCCGCAAGATGCAAATTTAAAGAACAATCATCAAATTCACGGAAACCTAACACATCACACAAAGTTTTTGGAATCGTGGAAACACTAGCACCCAAATCACATAAAGCATAGCATTCATGATCTTTAATCTTAATTTTAATAGTAGGTTCCCACTCATCATAAAGTTTTCTAGGGATAGAAACTTCTAATTCAAGTTTTTCTTCATAAGATTGCATTAAAGCATCAACGATATGTTTAGTAAAAGCTTTGTTTTGATCATAAGCATGAGGAGAATTTAACACGGATTACAACAAGGACATACAATCTTTCAAAGAGCAATTATCATAATTAAATTCCTTGAAATCCAAAATAGTGGGTTCATTGCTATGTAAAGTTTTGACCTCTTCAATCCCACTTTTACAAATTTTTGCATCAAGATCTAAAAACTCCGAATCATTGGGACGCCTTCTAACTAAAGTTGACTCATATCCAGTCCCATCTTTATCAAGATTCATATTGGCAAACAAATACTTAATAGGAGACACACCAGTCACTTTTATATCTTCATCATTATTATCATGAAAACTGGAAGAACACGCTTTTACAAAGCAATCTTTTTTAGCACGCATCCTAGTGGTTCTTTCTTTGCACTCATCAATGGAAATTCTCATGGCTTTGAGAGACTCATTGATATCATGCTTAGGTGGAATAGATCTAAGTTTCAAAGAATCAACATCAAGAGAAATTCTATCCACGTTCCTAGCCAACTCAATAATCTTAAGCAATTTTTCTTCAAGCAAAGCATTGAAATTCTTTTGCGAATTCATAAATTCTTTAACACTAGTCTCAAAATCAGAGGGAATCTTATTAAAATTTCCATAAGAGTTGTTGTAGGAATTACCATAATTATTAGAGGAATTACTAGGGAACAACCTAGAATTAAAATTTCCTCTATACGCTTTGTTACCAAAATTGTTCCTACCAACAAAATTCACATCCATAGATTCATTATTATTCTCAATCAAAGTGGAAAAAGGCATATCATTAGGATCAGAATAAACACTCCTATTAGCAAACAATTTCATAAGTTCATCCATCTTTCCACTCAAAACATTAATCTCTTCTATCGCATGAACTTTTTTACTAGTAGATCTTTTGGTGTGCCATTGAGAATAATTAACCATAATATTATCTAGGAGTTTAGTAGCTTATCCTAAAGTGATTTCCATAAAAGTGCCTCCCGCGACCGAATCTAAAAGATTTCTAGAAGCAAAATTCAATCCAGCATAAAAATTCTATAATCATCCATAAATTCAAACCATGTGTAGGGCAATTACGTATCATTAATTTCATCCTATCCCAAGATTGTGCAACATGCTCATGATAAAGTTGCTTAAAATTCATAATATTGTTTCTAAGAAAGATGATCTTAGTGGGAGGAAAATACTTAGAGATAAAAGCATCTTTGCACTTATTCCATGAATCAGTACTATTTTTAGGCAAAGAAGAGAACCAAGTTTTAGCACGATCTCTAAGCAAAAACGGAAATAGCTTCAGTTTAACAATATCATTATCCACATCTTTCTTCTTTTGCATATCACATAAATCAACAAAGCTGTTTAGATGGGTAGTGGCATCTTCACTAGGAAGGCCAGCAAATTGATCTTTCATGACAAGATTCAGCAAAGCAGTATTAACTTCACAAGATTCAGCATTGGTAAGAGGAGCAATCGGAGTGCTAATAAAATCATTATTGTTGGTATTGGAAAAGTCACATAATTTAGTGTTATCTTGAGCCATCGTGACAAACAATCAATCCAACCCACAAGCACAGAAGAAGCAAGCGAAAAGAAACGAACGGAAAAGGGCGAATAAAACGGCAAAGGGGTGAATAAAACGGCAAGGGTGAAGTGGGGGAGAGGAAAACGAGAGGCAAATGGCAAATAAAGTAATGCAAGGGATAAGAGTTTGTGATGGGTACTTGGTATGTCTTGACTTGAGCGTAGATCTCCCCGGCAACGGCGCCAGAAATCCTTCTTGCTACCTCTTGAGCATGCGTTGGTTTTCCCTTGAAAAGGAAAGGGTGATGCAGCAAAGTACCGTAAGTATTTCCCTCAGTTTTTGAGAACCAAGTTATCAATCCAGTAGGAGACTACACGCAAGTCGCCTAGTACCTGCACAAACAAACAAGAACCTCGCAACCAACGCGATAAAGGGGTTGTCAATCCCTTCACGGTCACTTACGAAAGTGAGATCTGATAAAGATAATAAGATAAATATTTTTGGTATTTTTGTTGTATAGATTGGAAACTAAAGATTGCAAAATAAATAGTACACTAGAATTGTAGATCGGAAACTTATATGATGTAAAGTAGACTGGGGGGCATAGGTTTCACTAGTGGCTTCTCTCAAGATAGCATGTATTACGGTGGGTGAATAAATTACTGTCGAGCAATTGATAGAAAAGCGTATAGTTATGAGAATATCTAGGCATGATCATGAACATAGGCATCGTGTCCGTGTCAAGTAGACCGAAACGATTCTGCATCTGCTACTATTACTCCACACATCGACCACTATCCAACATGCATCTAGAGTATTAAGTTCATAAGAATAGAGTAATGCATTAGGCAAGATGACATGATGTAGAGGGATAAACTCAAACACTATGATATAAACTCCATCTTTTTATCCTCGATGGCAACAATACAATACGTGGCTTGCTGCCCCTACTGTCACTAGGAAAGGACATCGCAAGATTGAACCCAAAGCTAAGCACTTCTCCCATTGCAAGAAAGATCAATCTAGTAGGCCAAACCAAAATGATAATTCGAAGAGACTTGCAAAGATATCAAATCATGCATATAAGAATTCAGAGAAGAATCAAATATTGTTCATAGATAAACTTGATCATAAACCCACAATTCATCGAATCTCGGCAAACACACCGCAAAAAGAATTACATCGAATAGATCTCCAAGAACATCGAGGGGAACTTTGTATTGAGATCCAAAGAGAGAGAAGAAGCCATCTACCTAATAACTATATATGGACCCGAAGGTCTGTGGTAAACTACTCACACATCATCGGAGAGGCTATGGTGTTGATGTAGAAGCCCTCCGTGATCGAATCCCCCTTCAGCAGGTCGCCAGAAAAGGTCCCCAGATGGGATCTCACAGGTACAAAAGGTTGCGGCAGTGGAAAAGTGGTTTCATGGCTCCCCTCGATGTTTTCACGGTATAAGAGTATATATAGGCAAAAGAAGTAGGTCGGTGGAGCTATGAGGAGCCCACGAGGGTGGGGGCGCGCCTACCCCCCTGGGCGTGCCTCCCTACCTCATGGCCGCCTCGTTGCTTCCTTGACCTCCACTCCAAGTCTCCTAGATTGCGTTTGTTCCAAAAAAGATCCGCGTGAAGGTTTCGTTCCATTTGGATTCTGTTTGATATTCCTTTTCTGCAAATCATTGAAATAGGTAAAAAAATCAGCAATTTGCACCGGGCCTTCGGTTAATAGGTTAGTCCCAAAAATAATATAAAAGTGCATAATAAAGCCCATTAAACATCCAAAACAAATAATGTAATAGCATGGAACAATCAAAAATTATAGATACGTTGGAGACGTATCACATACCTAACCCCACAAAGAAACCTCACATAGATCATGGGTTAGCACACAAAGAGTAATGTATAATGCTTACCATACCATGGGATCACTTGATCCCTCACGGTACATCTTCTATGCTTTGTGAGTTGCTCGACTTGAATCACTCTGTTTACTTAGTCTTGATCGACCTTGTATCTTTTTCTTCTATCTTCATAAAGATGATGTCTTGAAGGTAAACATTGATGCTCATACAAACTTCTTCTTCAAGACATGCTTGCAATAGGTCAACTCTAACATGACCAATCTTTGGATAACTCCTTGAATAGCACCTTGGTCAACACATATTCTTATGCATTCAACCTTGAAACCAACATATGGTCTTCAAGCATTGCCTATGGACAAACCCATCAAATATAACTCAAGGGAACCACTAGCCCATAGGGATTGTCATCAATTACCAAAACAAACATGGGGGCACCATGCTTTTTCAGAAGGCATAGCTCCCCCTGCGAATGTGCGCTATTTGAAGAACCTGTGTTTGGATGCAAGTGCACATGGCAAGTAAAGTGAGAGGAGCCCCCCTATGTATTGGAATCTGAGTGAGTGCATTGTGTACACATATATCATGAAGAATTGAACAATTTAAACCACAGTGATGTCTGAGGAATATCAACATGAAAATAATGAGGTAAATTCATGAAGAACTTAAAGTGTAGCAAGTATGACAGATCACAGGCTTAAGGTTTTTGTAATGTGTTAAGAATCAAATTTAAAGCAAGTGTTGCTACTCGATAAGAAAAACTCCCAAACTTCCTTTGAAGCTATTAACACTATGTCCTCTCTTGTTTTGTCATCGCAATGAGCAAAAGGTTTGAGAAGCATAGGCTTCTACGTGGCATCCCAGACGCCAGGTGGTGAAGAAGTTAGTTGGTGCATTGGGGTAGTTGTAGGAGCTTTAGCTTTAGGAGGTGGAGGAGCATTGGTACTTCTTGAGCTTGTGTTGGTTTTTCCCTTGAAGAGGAAAGGGTGATGCAGCAAAGTAGAGATAAGTATTTCCCTCAGTTTGAGAACCAAGGTATCAATCCAGTAGGAGACAACACACAAGTCACCGAATACCTGCACAAACAATCAAACAACTTGCACCCAACGCGATAAAGGGGTTGTCAATCCCTTCACGGTTACTTGCAAAAGTGAGATCTGATAGAGATAGATAAATAGTAAAGTAAATATTTTTGGTATTTTTGGTTTATAGATCGACAAGTAAAAGATTGCAAAATAGTAAATCGGAAACTAATATGATGGAAAATAGACCCGGGGGCCATAGGTTTCACTAGAGGCTTCTCTCAAGATAGCAAATAATACGATGGGTGAACAAATTACTGCCGAGCAATTGATAGAAAAGCACAAAGTTATGACAATATCTAAGGCAATGATCATGAATATAGGCATCACGTCCGTGTCAAGTAGACCGAAATGATTCTGCATCTACTAGTATTACTCCACACGTCGACTGCTATCCAGCATGCATCTAGAGTATTAAGTTCATAAAGAACTGAGTAATGCATTAAGTAAGATGGCATGACACTGGTACGCGTCGATGCTATACAAACAGATTTTAACCCCTTTCCTCGACGGTGTTCGGAACCATCGCCAATTGAGTGACGGCGGTAGGGGGGTCCTTACCACATGACCCAGAAACTGTCGAGGATACGCCCTCCTGTCACACACGCTCGGCAAAATGAGGTCGTGTGCGACCGGTGAGCACTGAAATACGGTTATACGTACAGTAGTGCTAAAAAATACAATTATACAGGCGAAATCGTTTCCGGTCGTAAGTACATCCCACACAGTCAGTCTCCGCTAAACGTTTCTGATCGTATGAACATCCCACATAGTCGCTCCAAGGAAAACGTTTCCCTTCGCAGGTAAATCACACACAATTTTTCCCGTTAAATCGTTTGTGATAGTGTTGCCATTGCACACGATATTAACAATTTTATCATTTGTGTTATTGAATGCATCACACACGGTGCCTAGAAGAAATTGTGTGGCAAAGGCGGTCCATCACACACAGTTTTTATGTGGTAAACGTTTCCTCAAGGTGGCGTAACGCAAAAAGTTTTCAAAAGGATGTCGTGTGTGATTGTGTGTGCAGTTGAGATTGATCGCACACGTAGTGGATCCTAAAAACGTGTCTGATCTCCACGTCTATCGCAGACGTTTCGCTTTCGCAAACCATGTGCAGTGTAATCCCTAATTTAAAAATCACATGTTTTGAATTTTAAAGTAGGCAATCACTTATTTCATATCCAACCATGTTTATTAGAAATATAGGTTCAACCACGAATGCATAATTCGATGCACATGTACATATACTGAAGAACTACAGAAGAACCAAGTAAAGAATGATGAACCATAGTTGTACTAAAGACTGTAAAGAGCGAGGCAAAAGACATTCTGGTTGTTGGAGAAGGTGAAGCGAAATGCCCATATTGTGCCCTCCTCCATGCGTAATGCACGCACGACTCTAGGCCAACCCCTTGTGATGGTTGCCCGTCCATCCTTCACTGTCTTCATTACGACTTCTAGATGCTCATTGTAGTGTGGATGAAATACTTTAGCCTTCATTCCGTGTCCACCAATCATGTACTTTGCGAGGTAATCTTGAGTGAACTGCTTCGGGAACCACTGCGAATGAAAAAGATTCATACATTGTTGTCTAACAACTCATTATGGGCAGTAAAAAGAGAAGGCTGCAGAATTTGTAGTTACCATCCTACAGCTCACTGTTGTGTTGAATAGAGCATACACAAATAATTTGCTTGCCACCATTCGTATCTTTTTGCTAATAATCCTTATTAGTTTCCTCACTTGATGCTTGTTCATGAATATCTCATTGCCCCATACGCAAAAAGGGTCGTTGCGTGGATCCTTGCCAAGGGCATATGTACCTACAAGCAACAAGTCGATATTAGAAGCTAACAAGTGTCCAGGCCTGGATCTATATGCACTACATTATGGAACAACGGAGGGAGTACAAGCCGAGGGATGAAGCTAACCTCGGCGGAAAACGATGGCCACTCCCGTTGTTGTCCTGCATAACTAGTGGAAAGGCATGATAAGTACAACAACCTTAACATCAAACAAATATAGCAAAGGTAAACAACATCATCTCCAAATGATAACATGAATGTGTTGGTTTCAACATGTTGTTAAAGCATATATAAAATGGAAGGCAATGTTATCGACAGTAGGCTTAACAACCATCAAATATTGCAATTCAAACTGGTATTGTTGAAGATGAATAGAACATAGGTAATGCTTAAACATTGCGCTGGATAAATGTGTAAAACTGAAATAAAGGGCATGTGTTAACTACACCAGGCATAACTGGAACAAAATATAGTTGTTCAAGCTGGTATTGATGTAGTCGAGCGGCACAGTTCGGACTTACACATAATGAACAACCCATTGTGAATGACTGAGATAAACAAGGCATAAATGATTAGTATAACAACCAAATATAGCCATTGAAAACTGGACAAAGTCTCAATGCAGCCAACCTAACAAGCAAATACAGATAAACAGGGCATATGCTTGAAATCTAGACAAATGCTCACTTCAACCAACCTAGCAAGCAAATACAGATCAACAAGGCATCTTCTTGAAAACTGGACAAATGCTAAAAAAAGCAACCTAACAACCAAATACAGATAAACAAGGCATCTGCTTGAGAACTGGACAAATGCTCACTGCAACTAAACTAAGAACCAAATACATATAAACAAGGCATCGGCTCGATAACTGGAAAAATGCTCACTGCAACCAACCTAACAACCAAACACAGATAATAAACAAGGCATCTACTCACTACAAAGAACCAAATATAGCCATTCGTGAAACTGAAGTGGACAATTCATACTTAAACATCACATAGCCCTATTGAATAATACATTTTTGCATAACTGAAATAATTAAACACGACACAGTTATAGCACCGCACGACAAATGCTACTACAACAAAGAGTACGGGTTGGCAAGCTAGAAAAAGTAAGATTTGTTGATAGGATGTTGCCTCACATTTCATGGACAGGATCCTTCCAGTTGGGAGAGCACATACCCATGGTGCGCTCTCTGATGTCACAGATGGGTTGTTTCACCTGGGAAGAACCTTTGTGGGTGCCCTCCTCGTGGTCATGGTCGTGGTCGATGAGATCTGACTTGGCAATTGAGGATCCCAAGCCACCGTCGTAGAACATGTCCTTCATAAATGACAAAATGGGCTCGGTGGCGTATAAGGATCGCAAATCCTTGACCGCTTGGCAGAGGAGATCAGCGGCAGGGCCGTCGAAGAGATCGACAACGGTTGAACCAGAGGGGTTGGGGATGGACCATGTAACCTGTGACATGGCCCGCGTGAAGCCGTTGCTGTCAACGAGCTTGATCTTGTAGCCAGCTTTCCCGAGATACAGTAATACGCAAGCCTGCTGACATGAAGCCTTCGGCATGGCAACATAGTCAATGTCTTCGCCGGCTTCCACGGCGACGTGTTGCTCCGGGATCGACAGGCCAGGGAGAATGGCGACCACCTTGCCAACGTCCGCCGAAGAGGCCATGATAAACCTCTTCTTGGCCGAACGCTCGTCGGGCTCCCCGGGATACGTGGTTGAGCTTAGGCTGCGACATTCTGGAGCAGGGGATGTGGATTTGGTGGGGAGGGACACCGCAGGCCTCATCTAAAAACTCAAGGGAGTGGGGTGACGGTATGGGAATCGCTGGGTAACCTGAACTTTATTATCTAAGCTAGGAGGAACGGGTTGGCGGCGGCGCCGGTGGCGACTGCGAGCTAGGGTTCGAGGGGGGAGGGGGAGGGGGCGGGTGGGGGACTGTGAAGGGGGGATGGTGGTGTTTGAGGATACGTCGTGGCTACTGAAAACTTTAGTAATGTTGAGTGGAGATGGTGGTGGACGAGGAAGGGCGGCGGTTTGAATGCCTCGGCTACTGCAATTTTACTATAAGGTCGGTGCTGGAGGAGTGTGGGCGACGGTTGAAGTACGGCGGCTACTAAAATTTGGGTAAAGGAATTGATGCGGGGGGGGGGGGGGGGGGCGCAGTGCCCAAGATCGCGCACGGTCCAATAAGAATATGCGTGTATGATAATAAGGAAAAGTGGCGGAACCGCTGATTTTTGCAACGCTCAAGGCGGGTAGTTTGTTTTTATATTTCTAGCTAGCTGGTCTGTCACACATGGTTCGTCCTAATTTCTAAATAAACTTACCCACCTTTAGCTTGCGCAGTCATGGTGATTTTACAGCGCACTTGCATCGCACACGGTTAAGCCAGTACCTCCACCATTTGCTCGCGCTTGCGCAGTCGTGGTGATTTTACAGTAAAAAATAACCTATAAAAACATAGTATACAAATTAGCAAAACAAGGATCCCAAGGTTTATATAATCAGCATGTCAGGCTATTATATAGATAAGGTAACTATAGACATATTTATCTCTTTATCTCAAACGTTTTGCATATTTTTTGACAGTTTTTTCATCCCCGTTTGCGTTTAATGCATCACACACAGTTTCGTCAAAGGGTCTCTGATAGTAGTGTCGCGTTAGCAGCATCCTGTAGTAGTGTGATGTAGAGGAATTAACTCAAGCAATATGATGAAAACCCCATCTTTTTATCCTCAATGGCAACAATACAATACGTGCCTTGCTGCCCCTACTGTCACTTGGAAAGGACACCACAAGATTGAACCCAAAGCTAAGCACTTCTCCCATTGCAAGAAAAACCAATCTAGTTGGCCAAACCAAACCGATAGTTCGAAGAGAATTACAAAGATATCAAATCATGCATATAAGAATCCAGAGGAGATTCAAATAATATTCATAGATAACCTGATCATAAATCCACAATTCATCGGATCTCGGCAAACACACGACAAACGAGTATTCTATCGAATAGATCTTCAAGAACATCGAGGAGAACATGGTATTGAGAATCAAAGAGATATAAGAAGCCATCTAGATACTAGCTATGGACCCGTAGGTCTGAGGTGAACTATTCACGCTTCATCGGAAGGGCAATAGAGTTGATGTAGAAGCCCTCCGTGACAAAATCCTCCTCCGGCAGGGTGCCGGAAAAGGCCCCTAGATGGGACCTCATGTGTACAGAAGGTTGCGGCGGTGGAAAAGTGTTTTCGTAGCTTCCCTTGTTGGTTTGGGGATATATGGGTATATATAGGCGAAAGAATTAGGTCAGGAGGTGCACGAGGGGCCCACAAGGGTGGGGGGCGCACCCTACCCCCCTGGGTGTGCCCTCCGTCCTTGTGACCGCCTCGTGGCTCCTCCGACTTCATCTCCAAGTCTCCCGGTTGTCTTCTGGTCCAAGAAAAATCACCGCGAAGGTTTTATTTTGTTTGGACTCCGTTTGGTATTCCTTTTCTGTGAAACTCAAAAACAAGGAAAAAACAGGAACTGGCACTAGGCTCTAGGTTAATAGGTTAGTCCCAAAAATAATATAAAGTACCATATAAATGCATATAAAACATCCAAAACAGGTAATATAATAGCATGGAACAATCGAAAATTATAGATATGTTGGAGACGTATCAAGCATCCCCAAGCTTAATTCCTGCTCGTCCTCGAGTAGGTAAATGATAAAAACAGAATTTTTGATGTGGAATGCTACCTAACATATTTATCCATGTAATACTACTTTATTGTGGCATGAATGTTAAGATCCATAAGATTCAAAACAAAAGTTTAATATTGACATAAAAACAATAATACTTCAAGCATACTAACAAGGCAATTATGTCTTCTAAAAATAACATGGCCAAAGAAAGCTTATCCCTACAAAATCATATAGTCCGGCTATGCTAAATCTTCATCACACAATATTCAAATCATGCACAACCCCGATGACAAGCCAAGCAATTGTTTCATACTTTTGATGTTCTCAAACCTTTTCAACTTTCACGCAATACATGAGCATGAGCCATGGACATAGCACTATAGGTGGAATAGAAGGTGGTTGTGGAGAAGATAAAAAGAGGGAGATAGTATCACATCAACTAGGGAGATGCCCATCAATAGATATCAATGTGAGTGAGTAGGGATTGCCATGCAACAGATGCACTAGAGCTATAAGTTTATGAAAGCTCAAAAAGAAAACTAAGTGGGTGTGCATCCAACTTGCTTGCTCATGAAGACCTAGGGCAATTTGAGGAAGCCCATCACTGGAATATACAAGCCAAGTTCTATAATGAAAAAATCGCACTAGTATATGAAAGTGATAACATAGGAGACTCTCTATCATGAAGATCATGGTGCTACTTTGAAGCATAAGTGGTGAAAAAGGATACTAACATTGCCCCTTCTCTCTTTTTCTCTCATTTTTTTGGACCTTTTTTTATTTGGCCTTTCTCTTTTTTTCCTCACATGGGACAATGCTCTAATAATGAAGATCATCACACTTTTATTTACTTACAACTCAAGAATTACAACTCGATACTAGAACAAAATATGACTCTATATGAATGCCTTCGACGGTGTACCGGGATGTGCAATGAATCAAGAGCGACATGTATAAAAAATATGAAAGGTGGCTTTGCCACAAATACGATGTCAACTACATGATCATGCAAAGCAATATGACAATGATGAAGCATGTCAAAATAAATGGAACGGTGGAAAGTTGCATGGCAATATATCCCGGAATGGCTATGGAAATGCCATAATAGGTAGGTACGGTGGCTATTTTGAGGAAGGTATATGGTGGGTTTATGGCACCGGCGAAAGTTGCGCAGCACTAGAGAGGCTAGCAATGGTGGTGTTGGGGAATGCAGTATTTCGAAAAAATTCCTACGATCACGCAAGATCTATCTAGGAGATGCATAGCAACGAGAGGGGAGAGTGTATCCACGTACCCTCGTAGACCGAAAGCGGAAGCGTTAAGTAACGCGGTTGATGTAGTCGAATGTCTTCGCGATCCAACCGATCAAGTACCAAACGCACGGAACCTCCGCGATCTGCACACGTTCAGCTTGGTGACATCCCTCGTACTCTTGATCCAGTTGAGGCCGAGGGAGATTTTCGTCAGCACGACGGCGTGATGACGGTGATGATGAAGTTACCGACGCAGGGCTTCGCCTAAGCACTGCAATGATATGACCGAGGTGGAAATCTGTGGGAGGGGGCACCGCACACGGCTAAGACAACTGTCAACTTGTGTGTTCTAGGGTGCCCCCTGCCCCCGTATATAAAGGAGCAAGGGGGAGGCCGGCCGACCCTCATGGGGCGCGCCCCCAAGTAGGATTCCTACTAGGAATAGGAATCCAATTCCTAGTAGGTTTCCAACATGGGAAGAGAGGGGGAAGGAAGGAGAGGGAGAGAGGGAGAAGGAAAGGGAGGGGGCCCCTCCTAGTCCAATTCGGACTCCTCAAGGGGGGCATGGCCAGCCCTAGGGCCCTCTCCTCTCTCTCTCTCACAAGGCCCATGTTGGCCCATTAGTTCCCCCGGGGTTTCCGATAACCCCCGGCACTCCGATATTTATCCGGTGACCCCGGAACTCATCCGGTGTCCTGTAAGTGCATCTAGTGTCACCCCTAGTTGGTTTTGGAGTATTGACGACAAACCTAGTTGAGGGACTAATGTGTTTGTGAGAATTGCAGGAAAACATAGGTAGAAGTCCCTCATTGATTCGGTTTTACTACCAGAGATGACCCCTAAAAATGTATGAAGACATTGAAGACAAAGGTGGTATATGAAGATATTCACATTGAAGACTATGACAAAAGAAGACACGTTATGAAGCCTATGGAGCTCGAAGACTTAGATCTTTCGTAGTTCTTTTTATTTTGTGTTGAGTCATAGGAACCACCGTACTGTTAAGTGGGGTCCAGGAGAACCAGTCAGAATGACTGAAGTGATGCCTAAACAAAAACCTATGTCTTCGAGTGAAGACAATGAGAGCGAATCTTGTCCAGAGCCGGACAAGTCAGCTTTGCTTGTAGCCCAAGTAAAGTTGCCATGAGAGTTCGAAATCTGACCGTTGAGACACGTGTCAGTTCCTTAGTGACCCAGGGTCATTTCGGACAAATCAGGTCGGGTTGCCAAGTGGCTATAAATAGCCCACCCCCACAACCATAAACGGTTGGCTTCTCAGATTTCAGTGCACGACTTTTGTCGTTTGAGAGCAACCCACCTCAAAGCCTTTGAGAGATAAATTCCTAGTGAGGAGAAAAGCCCTAACCATCCAAAGCCAGAGTAAATTGGGCAGCACTTAAGTCTTCGTGTCTGTGTGATCTGAAGACTTATTACACTTGAGGACTGTGAATCCTCCAGACGGTTAGGCGTCGCGTTCAGAGCATCGAAGAGACATTGTGGATTGCCAAGTGAACGAAGTTTGTGAAGGTTTGGGAGTCTACCTTGAAGACTTACCAGAGTGATTGGGCGAGGACTAAGTGACCTTAGCTCAAGGAGAATACGGTGAGAACTTGGTGTCCTGAACTGTGTGTTCAGGACTGGGTGTCCGGGACTGTGTGTCCTAAGGTTTAAATACCTAGCCGCTCCAACCAGACGTACAGTTGTCACAGCAACTGGAACTGGTCCAACATATCATTGTCTTCAACGAGTCACTGGTTTCATCTTCACTTCCTCTTCTTACTGTCACACATTGTGAAGCCATTGCATGCTTGCTTTATCTTTAGTCTTCACAACGTGAATGTATGAACTGTTTGGCTTCATAACTTCTTCCTACCTGATCCTTATTACACTGCAGTTGTTTGTCATTGTGCTTTCACTCTATTGAATACATGACCATGGCTGGCCTAGTGTAATCTAACTTCCGCTGCATAGTAATAGGCATAATATTCGCTGTTTGTCTTCATAACTCTCACGTTTTGAAGACTTTCGTAAAAATCGCCTATTCACCCCCCCCCCTCTAGTCGATATAACGCACTTTCAATTGGTATCAGAGCAAGGTGCTCCCTTGTTCTGTGTGATTCGGTTTAACCACCTGGAGTTTTAGCTATGTCGACTGCAGAGATAATCAAAGTCTCCGCTGCGTGCCCCATCTTCGATGGAACTGAATATCCCTACTGGAAGAATAAGATGCGCATGCATCTTGAAGCCATTGACGTCGACCTATGGTATGTCGTCGAGAAAGGCGTTCCCAAGGCTGGAGAAGGTGTCACTGCTGCTGATGTCAAGAAGTTCACTCAAGTGGACTCTACTGCCAAAAATATCATCTGTGGTCATCTGACAAAAGGACAGTATGGCCGTGTGAGTGCCTTGAAGACATCCAAGCTGGTCTGGGACTGGCTCTCCAAGGTCAATGAAGGCGTCTCAACCCAGAGAGATCAAAGAATCAGTGTTCTTCGCAACCTCTTCAACCGCTTCAAGCGAAATGACAATGAGAATGTCCAGCACACATTTGACCGGCTCACTGACATCACAAATGAGCTTCAAGCCCTCGGCGCCACTGAGATCACCAAACATGAAATCGTCAAGACGCTGCTGAGATCACTTGATAGTTCGTTTGACATCATGGCCCTGATGATTCAAGAACGTCCTGATTTCAAGACACTCGATCCATCTGACATACTTGAGAGGCTTAACACACATGAGTTTCAGCTTTCTGAGAAAAGAGATATCTACGGTCCAAACTATGGGCGAACTCGTGCCTTGAAGGCAAAAGCTGTCTCCTCATCTGAAGAAGAATCTAACTGCAGTTCTGATGATCCTGAAGACATTGGAAGAGAACTTGCAATGCTAGTGAAGAAGTTCCAAAAATTCACCAAGAAGAAAGGCTTCAGAAAATCTTCACGATCAAGCTCAAGGAATGATGAAGCTTCTGCTCATGACTACAAGAAGAAAACATGTCACAAGTGCAAGAAAACTGGACACTTCATCTCTGAGTGTCCACAGTGGGACAATGAGAACAGAAGGAAGAAGAAGATCAAGGAATATGATTCTGACGACAAGAAGAAGAAGAAATACTCAAAGTCTTCTTCCAAGTCTTCATCAAAGTCTTCATCACACAAGAAGAGCTCATCTGGCAAGGCACGTGCGTTTGTTGGAAAGGAGATGGATTCAGAGGAGGAGTCCGCATCTGAGGAGGCAGAGGTGGAGTCTGAGGAGGAGTCTGATTCTGGCATTGCGAGTCTGGCTACAGCATACGTCGCCAAGTCCATCTTCAACACTGAAGACAAGGACTGCATTACCGACACCGACGCAAATGACACGAACGACTCCACTCCTACCTACTGCTTCATGGCACGCGGTGCCAAGGTAAACACACGCACTACTCGCTATCAAACATCTAGTGACGATGACTCTGACTGTGATTCAAAACCCAGCTACAAAACACTTGCTAAAATTGCAACTGAACAACAGAAAGCTATGGAACATATTCAAAAACTATTAGACAGAAGCGATGATCTGTTGGGTGCTGAAATGACTCGATCTGAATCCTTAATTGAAGACATAAAAAACCTTCACGTTAAGTATCAGGAACTTGAAGATCGTCATGATACTCTCTCAACAACTCATGAAAAGCTTTCCTATGATTATCTTCAAAGGAAGCAAGAACTTGAGAAATTGAGAGCGGCTCATGAAGATCTTCAAAAGGAAAACGAGTCACTTCGCTCCGAACAGATCAGTCCCGCTCAGGAAGAATTTGAACCACCATGTCTTAAATGCATTGAGCGTGATAATGCTAATTTTGTTGCTGAATGTTCCACTGCTACTGCTGTTGCAATATCTTCAACTGTTGATGTGGTAACTAACCCCTCTGCTGAGGATACCACTGCTATTGCTGATGAGAATGCTAGGTTGAAGACATTGCTTGAAACAGGGATGTACAAAAGTCTTAAAGGACATCAGACATTATGTGATGTCCTCAAGAAGCAGATTCTGAACCGAAACCCTAGGAAAGAGGGTGTTGGATTTGTGAGGAAAATAAATGCAGATGGCTCTTACTGGAAACCTGAGCACTACCCCAAAACCACATGGGTTGCTGCAAAGGAACTTTCAGCAGATCCATCCAACTTATCTGGCTTCACTTGTGCTAACCCCATTATCATTGATGAATCCTTTGATGCAAACTATAAACTGTTTAAGAATCAGAATGGTGAAGTGTTTGCCAGGTACATTGGTACTAACTGCAGGAATGGACCGCCTATGAAGAAGATCTAGGTTCTGAAAAAGTGTCTGGAAAATCTTCCTGTGAATGTCTTCATGACACCTCACTTAAAGAAGACAAACCTCAGACCAAAGGCTTCATATGGTCCAAAGGCTTCATACAAACAGAGGACTCACCTGAGTCACACTAACGCAAATGTTTTGCAGGGAAATCATACTCAGGCATATGAATATGAGAACGGTTCTTCGAATCGTCATGTTCATATGACCAAAAATTATTCTGCTTATTCCTATGAATATTATTGTCCACCTGCTAGACTGTTTGCTAAGGCTTCAAAGCCAAAATTCTCAGATGCTGCACTTAGACTTATTGCTTCTAAGCCACCCTTGAAGATGTGGGTGGTTAAGAAATCTTAACTCTCTTTTGCAGGGAAAGGTCTCCAGCAGAAAAACAAAATCTTCTGATGCTATTGCTGGGGACCTTAAAAATCTTGTAGGGCGCAAGATAAAATGCCCGAATGGCATCATTATGTACCTCGTTCCTGAATCGCATGCTACTCTCCCTATTAATCCTAATCTGGATCTAAGTTTTCATAACCCACTGGTTCGTCAAATGTTTATGCTTCACAATACCCTTCGTGAAGCCTATCCCCCTAACTGCACTGTAGGGTACGACACCAGCGACGTCAAAGTCTTCAGAATGGATTATTGACAGTGGGTGTACAAATCACATGACTGGCAAAAGAAGCCTTCTTATGGACTCAACATTACGTCCATCCGACAAGAGCCACATCACATTTGCTGACACTGGTAAAAGTAAGGTATTGGGTCTAGGTAGAGTTGCAATCTCAAAGGATCAACACATGGATAAAGTCATGCTTGTTGAATCCCTTGGTTTCAACTTAATGTCTGTCTCAATGCTTTGCGATTTGAATGTGATCGTAATGTTTGGAAAATATCGTTGCCTGGTACTAATGGAATCTGACAAATCTCTAGTGTTTGAAGGGTATCGGAAAGGTGATTTGTACGTGGTAGATTTCTCAGCAGGACCACAACTTGCAGTATGTCTTCTTGCAAAAGCTTCAGAATGCTGGCTTTGGCATCGGAGGCTTGGGCATGCTGGCATGAGGAACCTCCACACCCTTGCGAAGAAGAAGCATGTCATAGGCATCGAAGGCGTCAAGTTCAAGAAAGATCACTTATGCGGTGCCTGTGAAGCAGGGAAGATGACAAGGGCAAAACATCCTTCGAAGACAATCATGACTACTACACAACCCTTCGAACTGCTCCACATGGATCTTTTCGGTCCCACTCACTACTCAACTTTTACTACTTCTGCTTGCCTCTATGGCTTCGTCATTGTTGATGATTACTCTAGATATACTTGGGTACACATAATCCTTTACAAGACTGAAGTGCAGGATGTCTTCAGACGCTTCGCCAATCGAGCTATGAACAATTTTGGCGCCAAGATAAAGCACATCAGAAGTGACAATGGCACTGAATTCAAGAACACTGGCCTTGATACATATCTTGATACCTTGGGCATCACACATGAATTCTCAGCTCCGTACACGCCACAGCAGAATGGCGTTGTCGAACGCAAGAACAGAACACTCATTGAGATGGCCAGAACAATGCTAGATGAATACAAGACTCCAAGAAAATTCTGGACTGAAGCCATTGATACTGCATGCCATACAATCAATCGTGTTTATCTTCACAAGCTTCTGAACAAGACATCTTATGAACTCCTAACTGGCAAGAAGCCAAATGTCAGTTACTTCAGAGTATTTGGCGCAAAGTGCTGGATCAAGGACCCACACCACACCTCAAAGTTTGCACCAAAAGCACATGAGGGCTTCATGCTTGGATATGGAAAGGATTCACACTCCTACAGAGTCTTCAATCTCTTCCATTACAAAGTGATCGAAATAGTGGATGTGCGGTTTGATGAAACAAATGGTTCACAAAGAGAGCAACTGCCAAATGTGCTAGATGAAGTTCCAGCTAGTGAATCAATCAAGCTTATGGGAACTGGAGAGATTATGCCTTCTGAAGCTCATCCTGAAGAAGAACTTATCATCTCAGCACCTGATCAACATGAAGACAATGCTCAACATGAAGACATTCCTCCAAACAACAACGCAGATCAGCAAGAGCAAAGTCTTCGCCCTGTACATCCTCGTGTTGCAAATGAAGTGCAGATTTACAGAATAATTGACAGCATCAATGCACCTGGTCCACTCACTCGTTCAAGGGCAACTCAGCTAGCAAACTTCTGTGGGCATTTCGCATTCGTCTCAATATCAGAACCCAAGAAAGTTGAAGAAGCCTTCATGGAACCTGAATGGATTCAAGCTATGCAAGAAGAGCTTCAATAGTTTGAGCTGAATAATGTATGGGAACTGGTTAAGCATCCTGATCCACGGAAGCACAACATTATAGGCACCAAATGGATATACCGCAACAAGCAAGATGAGCATGGTCAAGTTTTCAGAAACAAAGCTCGTCTCGTTGCTCAAGGATATACTCAAATGGAAGGCATTGACTTCGATGAAACATTTGCTCCTGTGGCTAGGCTTGAAGCCATACGCATACTGCTGGCCTATGAAAATCATCATAACATACTTCTATATCAAATGGATGTGAAAAGTGCCTTTCTCAATGGCAAGATTGAAGAAGAAGTGTATGTTGCACAACCACCTGGCTTTGAAAATCCAAAACATCCTGATATGGTATACAAGCTCAACAAGGCACTGTATGGCCTCAAACAAGCCCCTAGGGCCTGGTATGACACACTCAAGTACTTTCTGAAGAGCAAAGGCTTCATACCTGGTTCCCTGGATCCCACTCTTTTCACAAAGACATATGATGGTGAACTGTTTGTGTGCCAAATATATGTGGATGACATTATCTTCGGCTGCACCAATCAGAAGTACAGTGAAGAGTTTGGATATATGATGCAAGAGCAATATCAGATGTCTATGATGGGGGAGCTGAAGTTCTTCCTTGGTCTTCAAATACGACAACAGCGCAATGGCATCTTCATATCTCAAGAGAAGTATCTCAAAGATTGCCTGAAGAAGTTCGGTATGCAAGACTGCAAAGGCTTCACAACACCAATGCCAGCCAAACATCATCTAGGTCCTGACGACAATGGTAAAGAGTTCGATCAAAAGGTATACCGCTCCATGATTGGGTCTTTGCTTTATTTATGTGCATCTAGGCCAGATATCATGCTTAGTGTCTGCATGTGTGCTCAATTCCAAGCGGCACCAAAGGAGTCGCATCACTTAGCTGTGAAGCGAATTCTTCGATATTTGGCTCACACCCCAACTCTAGGATTATGGTATCCAAAGGGCTCAGAGTTTGATTTGGTTGGATTTTCGGATGCTGATTATGCTGGTGACAAAGTTGATCGCAAGTCTACATCAGGCACATGTCACTTTCTGGGACGATCACTTGTATGTTGGTCTTCAAAGAAGCAGAACTGTGTATCTCTCTCCACTGCTGAATCTGAATACATTGCTGCTGGATCTTGCTACACCCAGCTTCTGTGGATGAAACAAACTCTCAAGGATTATGGCATTCATCTGAAGCAAGTGCCACTTTACTGCGACAATGAAAGCGCCATCAAGATTGCCAACAACCCAGTTCAGCACTCGAAGACAAAGCACATTGAAATTCTTCATCACTTTCTCAGAGATCATGTTGTGAAGGAAGACATTGATATCATACACGTCAACACTGAAGAGCAATTGGCAGATATCTTCACCAAGCCCTTGGATGAGAAGAGGTTTTGCAAGTTACGGTGTCAGCTAAATATCCTGGAATCCTCAAATGTCCTGTGATCAGGCACACATCCTAACACTTATGCATATTGATGACTTAGATGTGCAACACACAAAGTAAAGTATATCTTCAATCAATGAAGACATACATTCTAAGTGTGAATACATTAATATGGAATTTGACTTCGGAGCGCCATGATACTTGTGCGCCGTGTCTGGGTCTAATACTTCCTATACGGTGGGTAATGCCACCACCAAACGTTCCATTTTGAAGTGTTTAACTCATGGCGTTACCTTGCAATATCTTCACATTTAGCTTGGCTTCGAACTCAATATGTCTTCATGATTATCTTCATTACGTTGATTATATAGATATATATGCTCTAGTGTTCTGTCCTCTACAGCATTCACTTATAGCTATGTCTTCTTGGTTGAATTTTTTGAACTAAGTGAATGTGATCGGACCCTAATCTCTCTATGCTTTCTATCTCAAACTCTATCTCTCCAAGTCATATGCATTCTGTTGAAACTGTCGAATGTCTTCACTGTGTCCTTGTCAGCTGAAGACATAGAGATAACCATAAAGTCCGTTTTTAATGCTCATTCCTCCACATAAGATCCGGAGAAGCAGGAACGACCGCCCGACAATTTAGGCGTGCGTGGGACGTGGAACAAACCCCAAACTTCCGCTAACTGGCCACGCGTGCCTCAAATGCGAACCGCCAGGGGCACCTGCGTAATAGCACAGTGCCGCCTCTGAGTCTATAAATTCACACTTACCGCGGTCATTATCTCCTTCTTCCACCCTCGCACGAACCCTAGCGCCACCGCTAGCACTCGACGACGCCGGAGACGAAGCGCTTCGCTGCTGCAACCTCTCCATCGCCGTCCTCACGCCGACCGCGGACATCGTTCTCTCCGCCGTCGCCGTAGGTGTTTTCCATCGCCAAGTTAGGGCACGGAGGACTGAACTGCTCGGCATCAACTTCCTTCCGTCTAGCAGTTCCAGTGTGGTAAATAAAACTTCTTTTTACAGCCTCTTTTGATCTCATGGTTCTGTCACTTTCTACCATAAGAAGTTTCTCTTTACACCAGTTAGATCTCTCGCTGCATCTCATAACATGCCTAGTATATTCACTTGTGCTTCATAAAGTAGTTAGATTCCTCACTTGTACTGATCTGTGGGTTCGTACAAATCTGGAACCAACTTCTTATCTATAAGTGAATGTCTTCGCACAATGAGGTCAATGTCTTCTAAACTGATTAATCTTCAAAACCTTCTGAGAATGCATATGACTTCTTCCCCTTCCCTCGCACCTTAATGCTATCACAGGTACATGTTCGTGGGAGAATCCTTCGATTCTCATAGTCTGCATTCATTTGCAGAATTCCTACAGCATCACATAAACTCTCCTGAAGCCAGTTCCTGTTGGTCCAGAAAAGGAAAGCCTTTGAAGCCTTTGAAAGTTTTGAAGCCTTTCAAGTTAAAGTTTATGGCTTCAGCTGCAGCAGCAAGAAAGGGGGGCAGACAGAGACGTGAGGGAACTTCCAAGGATCTGCCTGAAGACTTGGCAGAAATGTACAAAACAGATCCAGAAGAGAGCTATGGGCAACGCAAGACTCGAATCCAATGGATTCGACGCTATTGGGCAGAACAGTGGTTCAAATACCGCTTCGTCACCCAGGAGTATGCCGAAAAGAATGCTATCAAGAGTCCGTGGGGGGATATCTTATACAAGAACCTTGTACCCAGGACCAAGGATGAAGCCATTGCTCAAGGCTTCTACCCATGCATGGTCCGAGGACCACAGCCTGATGATGCACATCCGTCGTCACTTCTCTGGTGTCGTGACGACAATCTCTTCAAACGAAACATTCAGTTTGCCCAACAGTCAGCGAAGCTAAACAAGAAGAAATTTGGGCTTGACTTCAACCCTGGTCCCTCCTCACCAAGGGCAGATGGCACACGCGACGCGGAACCCAATATCATCGGTCCGTTTGCCAATCTTGAGGGCCTGATCACCCACATCTTAGTCCAAGGGACTGCTGTGAATGACCCTCCAGCTGATTCTGAGTCTGATGAAGCTCCTGCTGTGTCGAAGCCAAAGCAGACAAAGAAACCAAAAGCTTCGAAGCCGGCCCCTGCCTCAAAAATCTCAAGGGCGAAGCCATTGAAAACTGCACCTCCTGAAGTCAGTGTGCAGTCTGAAGACGTATCCCGCATCTCCAAGCCCCTGAAGGAAAAGGAGCCCCAGCAACAAATAGGCAAAGAACTCACTGCTGCTGCCATTCTACGCAGTGAAGCCATTGATCTATCAAGCGATGAAGATCTGGGTGATGACGCACTAGAACAGCTCATCAAAAGCAAGGAGGAAGCGGAAATCTTCAACAATCTGCCTCTCTTTGATGTCGCCATCATCCACAGCTTCATCGATGAATGGTTTGACTCACCAGACATAAGCTTCAATGATCTGCAGCTGCCTGTTGGACTCAGCGTCGCCTTCCAAGGCGCAATTGCTTCAGAACTGGCCATTGCTCAGCGCATTGTTGAGCTGAAGCAGAAAATTGATCACGAAAAAGCTCAGTTCAAGAAGCACATGGCCAGCCTCAGCGTGCAGGAAGTTAGAAGCTTCAAAATCATGCTGCATGATCTCAAAGAAAACTTTCTGAAGAAGCATGCTGAAGCTCAAGGCTCGCGTGAAAGGATGAAGTCTTTGGCAGACAAATGTGTTCAAGCCTACAACGAGGCTGAAAAGCGCAAGGCACTTGGGCGTCCTGGCATCGACCCCAAGATGGCCGCAAAGAAGAAGAAGCAGCCTGCTGTGAGTGAATCAGAGGCATCAAAACAAGTAGCTATTCCGATTGTCTTCCCAACCGCCACGACCGGCTTGAAGCCAAAGAGCCGGTCAACAGCTTCAGAGCTAAAGAAGACAAGAGCTGCAGAAGCTGAAGCAAGAAAAAGGAAGAGCTCTGAAGCCTCTCCTACTGCCCCCAGCAAAAAGAAACGCAAGACCAAGAAATCTAGGGCTGCTCCCACAGAGCCCTTGATGGTTGAACCCCTTTCTGTCATTCACCCCAATGCAGAAAGAAGACTGACAGTTCATGAGCCTGCTCCCACAGAGGCACCTGACGCTGAAGATATTCCAGCAGCCGACCCAATAGCTGCTGAAGACATTGGTCATCAGGACAATGTGCAAGATGATGCAGCCCTTCCTCAGCTTGAAACAAGTGAACTCATCAGCATTGGTCGTCCTCTGACGCCAATGGCACAAGATGAGTCATGGGCGGATCGCCCTCAGGAGGAAGAAGACTTTGAGGCCCAGCCCACTCCGACACCACAAGCGTCGTCTGCGTTCCGTAGGCTTCGCAAAGGTCCACGGCCTCAAGTCCAGTCTGCAGAAATTCCGGCTGCATCAGCCGAAGACAATGAAGAAGCACCTCCAGAACCCACTCCCTCGCTCCATCAAGATGCAGTTCCACAGGAGAACGTGCCTGAGGTTGTCCCTCCAACTACAAACACTGAAGCCAATGTGGAGCCCGCCCCACCAAATGCTTCAGCGGACAGCGAAGCCACTGAGCCAGACACTTCAGTTCCTGAGTCTGCTGTAGGTCCACAATTTGATTATCACATAGAGCACAGGCCTCATGTCCAGAAGCCAGTCCCAAGGCTTCCAAGGTTTCCAGGTCCTGCATCAGCACCTGGCTCCTTTGATATAAACAGCTTCAAGGCAGACAACACATTTTTCAATAGCTTCAAGAACCCCTATTCAAGGGAAAGGATTGTATCAGACAGGTTCTGGAGCTATTCACAGCGCAACTATTATTCATGCACCTTATACAACCAAGGTCGCATCTTCCCTCATAAGCGCCTTGAGGTTGAAGCCATTGCTGGTCTGCCATGTCTTGAGGAAGCTTTGGACTACTTCAGGCAAGTGGGTCTGCTGCCATTTGTGACTGATGAAGAGCACTGGAACGAAGAGCTTCTGCTTCAGTTTTATGCCACTCTCCATATCAAGGGATACAACAGAGATCCGAAGACTTGGATCCTGGAGTGGATGACTGGCAATGTCCATCATGAAGCCAATGCATTTGATATCATTGAGCTCACCGGTCTGCCCACTCCAGGCGAATTCTTCGAGGAAGGCTGCCAACCACATTCTGAAGCTATTGAGAGCATTTTTCAGAGACCTGAACCAAATATGAGTCAGATGCTCTCAATGATGAAGCCATTGCCTCAGGATGCACCCTATCCAACTGAGTTCTTCGTTGAAGACCTAGAGTACCTGCCCAGGACCATATATCACATTATCCGGCGGACTCTCTGGCCCATTAAGGGACATTCTCCACATGCCAAGATTGAGGGTGCAATGAAGACTCTCATATTCTATATCATGCATGGCAAATGCTTCAACGCACAGGATCTCTTCATACGCCAACTTGCAGCGTCAGGCTCGGACTTATTTGGTCTAAAGTTCTATGCCCCTTGGGTGATGAGGCTAATCAAACTGCACTCTACGATCTCGTATCAGCCCTCAGCCCGAAACCATCCCATCTTCCTGCCAGATGTGGATATCTCTGCTGAAGCAATATACCCTGAGCCTGCCAAGCAACCGATAAGTCTTCAGAATGCCGAACACCAGAGCTTCACGCAGAATGTTGAAGGTGTTGAAGCCATGTCCAGGGTCTATCTGATGGCTGGCACTACACGTGCACCAGCATCTACTGAAGCCACAGTTAGCACAAATGCTCCAAGACCCAAGAAGCGTGCTCGTGTCCTCACTGACCGAGAGCTTCTTGTGGCCCTTCACCAAAAGCAAGATAGGCATCACGACTGGCTGAAACGTCAGATGAAGAGCCTCTTGGTGGATGTCAATCATCTTCGAAACCTTGCCACCAAGAATGCCTTCGTTACACATGAGACTTGCCGTCGTACATGGAAAGGGCTCTCAATGATCTGCACTGAAGCTGAACTTGAAGAGGATGGCTTCACAGAGCGCTTCAAATTTGACACCACACCTCCTAGAAGGGCTGTGATGCGCAACACACCGTCACTTGAAGACTCTGAGTTTTCTTCATCTGCTGCCACAGTTACTGCAAGGATCATTGATGAAGACGACGATGCTACTTCACCACCACCTGCTTCAGCACCTCAAAGCTCTGCACCGCCAAACAACTCCACCGACCCTGCTGCGCCTGGGAACGCGTAGAAAACTCTATGTCTTCAAACCTTTTTGGTCATTCCTGACAAAAGGGGGAGAAGCATATGATGTTTATAGTCTTCAAGCGGGTCAATATGGGCGGGTGCCTTATGTTTTGTTATACTTTGCTTCATGTTTACAACTCTTGTTTTTGCTTCATTTGGTTCTTTTGAGTTGTAAACACTAAAACACGATGGTCGTCTGCTACTTGTTTACCACTCTGTTTACGAAGATAAATTCCGCATGTGCGACGATAAATTCCGCACTTATCTCATTCTGCAGACGTCCATTTTCCATTATGCATGTCATTATCTTCATATACTTTCACATGCATAGTGGATTGTCATCATAAGCTGAAGCGGATCTCCACAAGTACAACCTGCCATGTGCATTTGCATTCCAAAAGCAAATTAACTTATATGCACATCTTCAGGGGGAGCCCTTGCAACTTATGAAGACAATTCCTTTACAAACTTCACACTTTATATTCCCCGTTGAAAACTTCAACTAGTTTGTCATCAATCACCAAAAAGGGGGAGATTGTAAGTGCATCTAGTGCCACCCCTAGTTGGTTTTGGAGTATTGACGACAAACCTAGTTGAGGGACTAATGTGTTTGTGAGAATTGCAGGAAAACACAGGTAGAAGTCCCTCATTGATTCGGTTTTACTACCAGAGATGACCCCTAAAAATGTATGAAGACATTGAAGACAAAGGTGGTATATGAAGATATTCACATTGAAGACTATGACAAAAGAAGACACGTTATGAAGCCTATGGAGCTCGAAGACTTAGATCTTTCGTAGTTCTTTTTATTTTGTGTTGAGTCATAGGAACCACCGTACTGTTAAGTGGGGTCCAGGAGAACCAGTCAGAATGACTGAAGTGATGCCTAAATCAAAAACCTATGTCTTCGAGTGAAGACAATGAGAGCAAATCTTGTCCAGAGTCGGACAAGTCAGCTTTGCTTGTAGCCCAAGTAAAGTTGCCATGAGAGTTCGAAATCTGACCGTTGAGACACGTGTCAGTTCCTTAGTGACCCAGGGTCATTTCGGACAAATCAGGTCGGGTTGCCATGTGGCTATAAATAGCCCACCCCCACAACCATAAACGGTTGGCTGCTCAGATTTCAGTGCACGGCTTTTGTCGTTTGAGAGCAACCCACCTCGAAGCCTTTTGAGAGAAAATTCCTAGTGAGGAGAAAAGCCCTAACCACCCAGAGCCAGAGTAAATTGGGCATCACTTAAGTCTTCTTGTCTGTGTGATCTGAAGACTTATTACACTTGAGGACTGTGAATCCTCCAGACGGTTAGGCGTCGCGTTCAGAGCATCCAAGAGACATTGTGGATTGCCAGTGAACGAAGTTTGTGAAGGTTTGGGAGTCTACCTTGAAGACTTACCAGAGTGATTGGGCGAGGACTAAGTGACCTTAGCTCAAGGAGAATACGGTGAGGACTTGGTGTCCTGAACTGTGTGTTCAGGACTGGGTGTCCGGGACTGTGTGTCCTAAGGTTTAAATACCTAGCCGCTCCAACCAGATGTATAGTTGTCACAGCAACTGGAACTGGTCCAACATATCATTGTCTTCAACGAGTCACTGGTTTCATCTTCACTTCCTCTTCTTACTATCACACATTGTGAAGCCATTGCATGCTTGCTTTATCTTTAGTCTTCACAACGTGAATGTATGAACTGTTTGGCTTCATAACTTCTTCCTACCTGATCCTTATTACACTGCAGTTGTTTGTCATTGTGCTTTCACTCTATTGAATACATGACCATGGCTGGCCTAGTGTAATCTAACTTCCGCTGCATAGTAATAGGCATAATCTTCGCTGTTTGTCTTCATAACTCTCACGTTTTGAAGACTTTCGTAAAAATCGCCTATTCACCCCCCCCCTCTAGTCGATATAACGCACTTTCATGTCCGAATAACATCGTTCAATATATCAATCTTTATGTCTCGACCATTTTGAGACTCCTCGTCATGTCCGTGATCACATCCGGGACTTCTAACTACTTTGGTACATCAAAACATATAAACTCATAATACCGATCGTCATCGAACGTTAAGCGTGCGGACCCTACGGGTTCGAGAACTATGTAGACATGACTGAGACTCATCTCCGATCAATAACCAATGGCGGAAACTGGATGCTCATATTGGTTCCTACATATTCTACGAAGATATTTATCGGTCAAACCACATAACAACAAACGTTGTTCCCTTTGTCATTGGTATGTTACTTGCCCGATATTCGATCGTCGGTATCTCAATACCTAGTTCAATCTCGTTACCGGCAAGTCTCTTTACTCGTTCCGTAATGCAACATCCTGCAAATAACTCATTAGTCACATTGCTTGCAAGGCTTATAGTGATGTGCATTACCGAGAGGGCCCAGAGATACCTCTCCGATACACGGAGTGATAAATCCTAATCTCGATCTATGCCAACTCAACAAGCACCATTGGAGACACCTGTAGAGCATCTTTATAGTCACCCGGTTACGTTGTGACGTTTGATAGCACACTAAGTGTTCCTCCGATATTCGGGAGTTGCATAATCTCATAGTCACAGGAACATGCATAAGTCATGAAGAAAGCAATAGCAATAAACTAAACAATCATAGTGCTAAGCTAACGGATGGGTCAAGTCAATCACATCATTCTCTAATGATGTGATCCCATTCATCAAATGACAACTCATGTCTGTGGTTAGGAAACTTAACCATCTTTGATTAACGAGCTAGTCAAGTAGAGGCATACTAGTGACACTCTGTTTGTCTATGTATTCACACATGTACTAAGTTTCCGGTTAATACAATTCTAGCATGAATAATAAACATTTATCATGATATAAGGAAATATAAGTAACAACTTTATTAATTGCTTCTAGGGCATATTTCCTTCAGGTGGAAGGGTGAGAGTGCGTATAATCCATGGACTCAACATTAGTCATAAAGAACTCACATACTTATTGCAAAAATCTATTAGTCATCAAAACAAAGTACTACGCGCATGCTCCTAGGGGGATAGATTGGTAGGAAAAGACCATCACTCATCCTCGACCGCCAATCATAAGGAAGACAATCAAAAAATATCTCATGCTCCAACTTTGTTACATAACGGTTCACCATACGTGCATGCTACGGGACTCACAAACCTTAACACAAGTATTTCTCAAATTCACAATTACTCACTAGCATGACTCTAATATCACCATAATTATATCTCAGAACAATCATAAGGAATCAAACTTCTCATAGTATTCAATGCACTTTATATGAAAGTTTTTATTATATCCCTCTTGGATGCCTATCATATTAGGACTAAATTTATAACCAAGCAAATTACCATGATGTTTAAAGACTCTCAAAATAATATAAGTGAAGCATGATATTTCATCAATTTCTATAAAATAAAACCACTGTCGTGCTCTAAAAGATATAAGTGAAACACTATAGCAAAATTGCCTAGCTCAAAAGATATAAGTGAAGCTCAAAGAGTATTCTAATAAATCACGATTAATGCATGTCTCTCTCAAAAGTGTGTACAGCAAGGATGATTGTGGCAAACTAAAAAGCAAAGAATCAAATCATACAAGACACTCCAAGCAAAACACATATCATGTGGTGAATAAAAATATAGCCTCAAGTAAAGTTACTGATAAACGAAGACGAAAGAGGGGATGCCTTCCCGGGCATCCCCAAGCTTAGGCTCTTGGTTATCCTTGAATATTACCTTGGTGTGCCTTGGGCATCCCCAAGCTTAGGCTCTTTCCACTCCTTATTCCATGGTCCATCAAATCCTTACCCAAAACTTGAAAACTTCACAACACAAAACTCAACAGAAAATCTCATAAGCTCCGTTAGTATAAGAAAATAAATCACCACTTTTGTTACTATTGTGAACTCATTATTTATTTATATTGGTGTAATATCTGCTGTATTCCAACTTTTCCATGGTTCATACCCCCCGATACTACCCATAGATTCATCAAAATAAGCAAAGAACACATAGAAAACACAATCTGTCAAAAATAGAACCGTTTGTAGAAATCTGTAACTCCCGAGTACTTCTGTAACTCCAAAAATTCTGAAAATTTAGGACAACCTAAATTTTTTTTCTTATTAATCTACTACTAAAAGAATCAGTATTTTATCGTGCTTATGTTAAAAATTAAAATTAATTTCCTAGTCGCAAAAGTTTCTGTTTTTCAGTAAGATCAAATCAACTATCACCGTAAGCTATCCCAAAGGTCTTACTTGGCACAAACACTAATTAAAACACAAACCACATCTAACCAGAGGCTATGTAAATTATTTAATGCAAAACAGGACCTAAAAAGCAAGAACAAAAATAAAATTGGGTTGCCTCGCAACAAGCACTATTGTTTAACGCCCTTAGCTAGGCATAAAAACACGAATAGATCTAGGTATTGTCATCTTCGGTATGCAATTCCTCAATCATACACTTATAATCCTTAGGAGGTTCTATGGTTTTGTCAATGATCAAACTCCTAGGCAAGAAATAAAGAAATTCACTTGTAGCAATTGGTTCCTCCTTTGGCCCCTCATATTGTATGACCAACTCATCATTATAAGCATTCTTTTGGCAAAAAGTCATGAGCTTGTGTCCAAGAGATAAACCCAATCCGTTGTTTTGTATGGCAAAATTATCATTAAGCTCGGAAATCTTATCAGCTAAAACATCGGTAGGGACCCTCTTTCTTAAACTTTTGTTATAAGCGACATGGTCTAAAGAACGTAAATGCATTATGCCCTCTTGGTTAAAAAGGATTCCCTCTATGGGAGGATGACCACCATCTACTTTATAATGCGCGAAAATTTCACTAGCTTCTTTCATAGTAAAACTAAATTCGTGGGCTAAAAATATAGTGGCGACGCGCTTAACAGAAGAATGCTCAATATTAGAAAACTCTAGGAAAATCCTTTGTATGGATGGATGCCTATGAACAAATTGTCTTTCAAGTTCAACTATGAGCAAAGATATAGCATCCGCAAGACTACTAGTTTTATGGAGAATAGATCCACCCAAAGTGGGAAGCACGCCCGCACAAGTAAAAAAATCTTGAATAACCCCTTTGCCAATAATATTGCCGCTACCTATGCAAAGTTTTTTAGTGTGTAGAATAGTAGATTTTTCATGAGGATTAGTATTAGCAAAAGCATCCAAGTTTCCCCCATTGTTACTACTATCTTTTTCAGCGATAACCTCCCCAATTTCAGACATGGTGGCAACAAATCGTTCTAGCAAACGAGCAAACCAAGAGGCAAACGAAGAAGATGAACGGAAGAGGGGCGAAGAAAAGGAAAACTTTTCGAAAATCGTTTTAGAAGTAGGGAGAGGAAAACGAGAGGTGAATGGCGAATAATATAATGTAAGAGATGAGAGTTTATGATGGGGAATTTGGTATGTCTTGACTTGGCGTAGATCTGCCCGGTAACGGCGCCAGAAATTCTTCCTGCTACTTCTTGAGCTTGCGTCGATTTTTCCCTTGAAGAGCAAAGGGTGATGCAGCAAAGTAGATATAAGTATTTCCCTCAGTTTGAGAACCAAGGTATCAATCTAGTAGGAGAAAACACACAAGTCACCGAATACCTGCACAAACAATCAAACAACTTGCACCCAACGCGATAGCGGGGTTGTCAATCCCTTCACGGTTACTTGCAAAAGTAAGATCTGATAGAGATAGATAAACGGTAAAGTAAATATTTTTGGTATTTTTGGTTTATATATCGGCAAGTAAAAGATTGCAAAATAGTAAATCAGAAACTAATATGATGGAAAATAGACCCGGGGGCCATAGGTTTCACTAGAGGCTTCTCTCAAGATAGCAAATAATATGGTGGGTGAACAAATTACTGCCGAGCAATTGATAGAAAAGCGCAAAGTTATGATGATATCTAAGGCAATGATCGTGAATATAGGCATCACGATCGTGTCAAGTAGACCGAAACGATTCTGCATCTACTACTATTACTCCACACATCGACCACTATCCAGCATGCATCTAGAGTATTAAGTTCATAAAGAACGGAGTAATGCATTAAGTAAGATGACATGATGTAGAGGAATTAACTCAAGCAATATGATGAAAACCCCATCTTTTTATCCTCGATGGCAACAATAAAATACGTGCCTTGCTGCCCCTACTGTCACTTGGAAAGGACACCACAAGATTGAACCCAAAGCCAAGCACTTCTCCCATTGCAAGAAAACCAATCTAGTTAGCCAAACCAAACCGATAGTTCAAAGAGAATTACAAAGATATCAAATCATGCATATAAGAATTCAGAGGAAATTCAAATAATATTCATAGATAAGCTGATCATAAATCCACAATTCATCGGATCTCGGCAAACACACCACAAAAGAATATTATATCGAATAGAGCTCCAAGAACATCGAGGAGAACATGGTATTGAGAATCAAAGAGAGAGAAGAAGCCATCTAGCTACTAGCTATGGACCCATAGGTCTGAGGTGAACTACTCACACTTCATCGGAAGGGCAATAGATTTGATGTAGAAGCCCTCTGTTATCGAGTCCCCCTCCGGAAGGGCGCCGGAAAAGGCCCCTATGTGGGATCTCATGGGTACATAAGGTTGCGGCGGTGAAAAAGTGTTTTCGTGGCTTCCCTTATTGGTTTGGGGATATATTGGTATATATAGGCGAAAGAATTAGGTCAGGAGGTGCATGAGGGGCCCACAAGGGTGGGGCGCGCCCTCCATCCTTGTGGCTTCCTGGCTCCTCCGACTTCATCTCCAAGTCTCCTGGTTGTCTTCTAGTCCATGAAAAATCATCGCGAAGGTTTTATTCCGTTTGGACTCCGTTTGGTACTCCTTTTCTGCAAAACTGAAAAACAAGGAAAAACAAGAACTGGCACTGGCTCTAGGTTAAAAGGTTAGTCCCAAACATAATATAAAATAGCATTTAAATGCATATAAAACATCCAAAACAGATAATATAATAGCATGGTACAATCAAAAATTATACTTACGTTAGAGGCGTATCAAGCATCAGCTTTAGATGGAGCAGATTGGTCTTGTAGTACAGAAGAGGCATCGACTTCATCAACATATTCCACATCAAACTGATCAACTAAGTGTTCTAATGAGGAAATTGAAGGAGTGCGAAGAGCACGAAATCTTCCTTGGGCATAGCCTTCATCAACAAGAATTTCCAGCCATTGGAAGCCTTTTGAGAGCCCCTTGGCCTTGAGCTGATCTTTACTTTTAGGTTGCATAAGAACTTCCCATAGGTGGTGAATGCACCATCAACATAAAATTGACTAAGCCTTGCATAGTTCCTGATCACACTGAAATCGGTGAGGAATTGGCATGATTGCTTATTCGACCAATAATTTGAGGCCTTTGTGCCTCAACGGATGGACAAATTCAGGCATCTTCTGTTGTCTTAGTTTAGTAATCATACCTTGCACTGTCCATAGGATCTCTAAATTAGTGCCCTGCATGAGGAGGATTTGCTTCAGGAGCACATCCATTAGGCGATGGAGAAGAACTCGGACTTGCATCAGTAGGAGCTGATTTATTTATTTCATTTGCTTCTCTAATTACTAGAACAGATGGCATGGGAGATGGGGCTGGTGCTTCAACGTCTAGCAAACTAGATGACCCGTTGCACAATTGGCGCATAGACCAACTACAGGCCGAAAATTAAGCGAACTATTTGAAGAAGATTTTCCTCAATGGTCTTGATACGTCTCCAACATATCTATAATTTTTGATTGTTCCATGCTATTATATTATCGACCTTGGATGTTTTATGTGCATTTATATGCTATTTTATATGATTTTTGGGACTAACCTATTAACCTACAGCCTAGTGCCAGTTTCTGTTTTTTCCTTGTTTCAGTGTTTCGCAGAAAAGGAATATCAAACGGAGTCCAAACAGAATGAAACCTTCGGAAAAGTTATTTTTGGAAAGAAAGCAATACAGGAGACTTGGAGTGCATGTCAGGGGATCAACGAGGAGAGCACGAGGCAGGGGGCGCCCACCCCCTGGGCGCGCCCTCCACCCTCGTGGGCCCCTTGTGGCTCCGCTAATGTATTTCTTCCGCCTATATATATCCATATACCCTAAAACTATCGAGGAGCGGAATAGATCGGGAGTTCCGCCGCCAGAAGCCTCCGTGGCCACCGAAAACAAATCTAGACCCGTTCCGGCAACCTGCCGGGCGGGGCAATCCCTCTCCGGTGGCCATCTTCATCATCTTGGTGCTCTCCATGATGAGTAGGGAGTAGTTCTCCCTCGGGGCTGAGGGTATGTACCAGTAGCTATGTGTTTGATCTCTCTCTCTCTCTCATGTTCTTGATTTGGCACGATCTTGATGTATCGCGAGCTTTGCTAGTATAGTTGGATCTTATGTTTCTTCTCCCCCTCTACTCTCTTGTAATGGATTGAGTTTCCCCTTCGAAGTTATCTTATCGGATTGAGTCTTTAAATATTTGAGAACACTTGATGTATGTCTTGCCGTGCGTATCTGTGGTGATAATGGGATACCATGTGATTCACTTGATGTATGTTTTGGTGATCAACTTGCGGGTTCCGCCCATGAACCTATGCATAGGGGTTGGCACACATTTTCGTCGTGATTCTCCGGTAGAAACTTTGGGGCACTCTTTAAGGTTCTATGTGTTGGTTGAATAGATGAATCTGAGATTGTGTGATGCATATCGTATAATCATACCCACGGATACTTGAGGTGACATTGGAGTATCTAGGTGACATTAGGGTTTTGGTTGATTTGTGTCTTAAGGTGTTATTCTAGTACGAACTCTAGGGCTGTTTGTGACACTTATAGGAATAGCCCAACAGATTGATTGGAAATAATAACTTTGAGGTGGTTTCATACCCTACCATAATCTTTTCGTTTGTTCTCCGCTATTAGTGACTTTGGAGTGACTTTTATTGCATGTTGAGGGATAGTTATATGATCCAATTATGTTATTATTGTTGAGAGAACTTGCACTAGTGAAAGTATGAACCCTAGGCCTTGTTTCAACGCATTGCAATACCGTTTGTGCTCACTTTTATCATTAGTTACCTTGCTGTTTTTATATTTTCAGATTACAAAAACCTATATCTACCATCCATATACCACTTGTATCACCATCTCTTCGCCGAACTAGTGCACCTATACAATTTACCATTGTATTGGGTGTGTTGGGGACACAAGAGACTCTTTGTTATTTGGTTGCAGGGTTGCTTGAGAGAGACCATCTTCATCCTACGCCTCCTACGGATTGATAAACCTTAGGTAATCCACTTGAGGGAAATTTGCTACTGTCCTACAAACCTCTGCACTTGGAGGCCCAACAACATCTACAAGAAGAAGGTTGTGTAGTAGACATCAGGTCTCCAAATGATTCTTCTCATATTGTGTTCTTATATGCATTGACGATGATCATTGCCATAGCTCTACTTGGCGATTTACTTTTGATGACATAAGACTGCGTCAATTGGTGCAGGACCAACTATGGTCCGAAAGTTAAATGAACGGTTTGAAGGACTTTTTTTATCAACTGTTTGCAAATGATTATGTTCATATTACGTTTCTACTTGCCTTGACAACTATCATTTCCCATAGGTTTTTTTGGCGATTTATTTTTTATGACATGGGACTCTGTGTGTGAAGGGGTTTTCCATTTGTCTACAATGGACGAAGACCAGCAACAACCAGAAGTTAAGTAAGGAATGTGTGTCATGTATAGCAGACACTCCTTAAATGAATCATCCTGAAAGGGTGATCGAGAAGGTGAATTAACTACACGTTTTATTCTTTCATGCTCCAGCCAGGTTAAAAGACAACCCGAACACATCTCCCACGACAAATGACCTAAAGCATTGAAATAGAGAACCCCACCCGCAATCACATGAGCAGAAGGAAACAAGGCGAACCAACCAGACGATCGACTGTCCAGGAAAGAGTGCGACCAGCGATCACGTGAAGCATACACCCCAATTGGCCAGGCAGTAGGGGTAAAAGCCCAGGAGAGATCGCAAAACATACCATCCGCCCAGCCACAATGGTCCAACACCAAGCACCACAACACGTGATATGTCTAGTGATACGTGTCCAACGTATCTATAATTTATGAAGTATTCATGCTATGTTTACAACAATTTTATATGGTTTGGGTCCAATTTTATATGATTTAAATGTAACTAACCCGGACTGGCACTATTTTGAGCAGAACTACCGTGGTGTTGTTTTTTGTGCAGAAATAAAAGTTCTCAGAATTGGACGTAATTTTTTGATGATTTTTTTGGAAGAAAAGAAAAATACTCGAGCAAAGAACCACCAGAGGGGCCCCCTGCTTCCCACAAGGCACCTGTTGGGGAACGCAGTATTTCAAAATTTTCCTACGATCATGCAAGATCTATCTAGGAGATGCATAGCAACAACAGGGGAGAGTGTGTCTACGTACCCTCGTACCCTCATAGGAGATGCATAGCAACAAGCGGAAGCGTTTATCAACGCGGTTGATGTAGTCGTACACCTTCACGATCTGTCCCGATCAAGTACCGAACGTACGGCACCTCCGCGTTCAGCACACTTCAGCTCGATGACGTCCTCACCTTCTTGATCCAGCAAGAGGGGCGAAGTAGTAGATGAGTTCTAGCAGCATGACGGCGTGGTGACGGCGTTGGTGAAGAACAATATCCGCAGGGCTTCGCCTAAGCACTAAAAAGCTATGCCGGAGGATAAACTAGAGGGGTCGGGGTTTCCGGCACACGGCTTGGTGTTTCCTGATGTGTCTTGGGTGCTAGCCCTACCCCTCTATTTGTATGTTGAGCCTTGGGGTCGAAACTTGGAGTAAAAGCCTACACAAAGTCGGTTTCACCCGAAAGGCAAGAGTCCTTCTCGGACTCCAGGACCAGATGCCAGGGTTCCCGGCGTCTGGACCCAGACGCCAGGGATCCTGGCGTCTGGCCCCTGGACTCCGCAAAACTTCCTTTTGCGCTTTCCAAAAACCTTGTGGCCTTTCCCCTTTGGCCCAAATAAAGTGTTCTTGTACCCAAACATTTCGAGAAACATCCGGAACCCCTTCCAGTGAATTCTGGAACCCTCCCGGAGACCAAACACTATTATCCCATATATCAATCTTTATATCCGGACAATTCCGGAGCTCCTCGTCATGTCCGTGATCTCATCCGGGACTCCGAACAACATTCGGTCACCAACATACATAACTCATATAATATTATATCATCAACGAACGTTAAGCGTGCGGACCCTACGGGTTCGAGAACTATGTAGACATGACCGAGACATCTCTCTGGTCAATAACCAATAGCGGAACCTGGATGCCCATATTGGCTCCTACATATTCTACAAAGATCTTTATCGGTCGAACCGCATAACCACATACGTTGTTCCCTTTGTCATCGGTATGTTACTTGCCCGAGATTTGATCGTCGGTATCATCATACCTAGTTCAATCTCGTTACCGTCAAGTCTCTTTACTCGTTCTGTAATGCAACATCCCGCAACTAACTTATTAGTCACATTGCTTGCAAGGCTTATAGTGATGTGCATTACCGAGAGGGCCCAGAGATACCTCTCTGACAATCGGAGTGACAAATCCTAATCTCGATCTATGCCAACTCAACAAACACCATCGGAGACACCTGTAGAGCATCTTTATAATCACCCAGTTATGTTGTGACGTTTGATAGCATACTAAGTGTTCCTCCGGTATTCGGGAGTTGCATAATCTCATAGTCATAGGAACATGTATAAGTTATGAAGAAAGTAATAGCAATAAACTAAATGATCATAGTGCTAAGCTAACGGATGGGTCACGTCAATCACATTATTCTCTAATGATGTGATCCCGTTTATCAAATGACAAGTCGCGTCTATGGTTAGGAAACTTAACCATCTTTTATTAACGAGCTAGTCAAGTAGAGGCATACTAGTGACACTCTGTTTGATGGGTAGTGGGCCCCCTAAGGCCCATCTTTGCATGAAACCAATGCCAAAAAATCCTATATATTCAAAAAAAATATTAGAAAGTTACCCTAGATCAGAAGTTCCGCCACCGCAAACCTCTGTAGCCATGAAAAACCAATCTAGACCATGTTTCGGCACCCTGCCGGAGGGGGAAATCATCACCGGAGGCCATCTTCATCATCCCGACGGCCACCATGATGAGGAGGGAGTCGTCCACCCTCGGGGCTAAGGGTTTGTACCAGTAGCTATGTGTTTAATCTCTCTCTCTCTCTCTCTCGTGTTCTTGATTTGGCACAATCTTGATGTACCACAAGCTTTGTTAATATAGTTGGATCATATGGTGTTTCTCCCTCTCTATCTTGTTGTGATGGATTGAGTTTTCCCTTCGAGATTTCGTTATTATCTTGAAAAGTTTTATGGATTTGAGAGCACTTGATGTATGTCTTGCTATGAATACCTATGGTGACAATGGGGTATCATATTGATTTACTTGATATATGTTTTGGCACTTAACTCACGGATTCCCGAGGTGATATTGGGGTCATCTATGCATAGGGTTTGATGCACGTTTTCGTCCTTGTTTCTCCGGTATAAATCTTGGGGCACTCTTTGAGGTTATTTGTGTTGGATTAAATATTATGAATATGAAATTGTTTGATGCATATCATATAATCAATTCATGAATACTCGCAGTGACATTGGAGTATCCGGGTGACATTAGAGTTGGTTGACGTGTATCATATGGTGTTATTTTAGTACGAACTCTTGGGCTGTTTGTGACACTTAGGCCTCGTACAATGCAAGGGGCTCAGGAGAGGTGCTTAGAGAAATAAACCGGGCTTTCCTTAAGCATCGGTGCTTATTTGTACAAGGCAAGCGCTTAATTAGGCGTCTCTCCTGTAGAAATAAGCATTGGTGTTTCAAAAAACCTTGTTTATTTTTCTAAGCACCACCCTAAGAACCTAGCATTGTATAAGGCCTTATAGGGATAGCTCGATAGATCGATTGGAAAGGATAACTTTGAGGTGGTTTCGTACCCTACAAATAATTTCTACTTATGTTCTCCGCTAGATAAGAACTTTGGAGTGATTCTTCATCGCACGTTGAGGGATGGTTATATGATCCAATTATATTAGCATTGTTGAGAGATTGCACTAGCGAGAGTATGAACCCTAGGACTCATTTTCAAGCATTCCAATACCGTCTGTGCTCACTTTTTTATTTGCTACCTTGTTGTTTTTTGTCATTACTATTAGAAAAAATCAATATCTACTATCATTACTACACTTATATCATCATCTCTCTCTTCGCTGAACTAGTGCACCTATACAATTTACCATTGTATTTGGTGCGTTGGGACACAAGAGACTTTTTGTTATTTGGTTGCAGGGTTTTTTGAGAGAGACAATCTTCATCCTACGCCTCCCACGGATTGATAAACCTTAGGTCATCCGCTTGAGGGAAATTTGCTACTGTCCTACAAAACTCTGCGCTTGGAGGCCCAACACGAGTCTACAAGAACAAGTTGTGTAGTAGACATCAAGCTCTTTTCTGGCGCCGTTGCCAAGGAGGTGAGTGCTTGAAGGTATATCTTTAGATCTTGCAATTGAATCTTTTTGTTTCTTGTTTTACCACTAGTTTGGTTTATAAAAAATATAAAAAATGGAATAGAGGTTGCCTCATATTATTCGTCTTTATCATGTCTTTCTTGAAAATGATGGAAAGGCAAATTGTGCTCAGTTGATAGAAGAAGAATTCGATAAAATGTTTGGCATGAAATATTTGAATGATGAGCATGATTGCAATGTTGTTAGTATGAATTATTTGAATATCCATGATGTTAATGATATGCAAAGCCATAAGCTTGGGAATGCTATGTTTGATGAAGATGGTATTTTTAGTCCCTCAATTTTTGATGAGAATTTTTTTTGTGATGATAGCATGCTTCCTATTTATGATGATTATATTGATGAAAGTGGGTTTGGAAGAGTGTCAACTCTAGATACTAATTATCTCACTATTTTGGAGGGTGTTGAATCTTATTGTTATAATGATAAAAGTGGATTTGGTGAGGTTATGACTTTATTTAGAGACGAATCCACTATTTAGGAAGAGGTTTCAATTGATTATGACAAAAAGTTCCTATCTATGATGATTATGGTGATGACATGTATGCTATAAAGAATAATGATAACCATGAAAATTATCATCATGATTTCAATTTTCAATTGGATTATGCCAATCAAGTATGTCATGATAGTTATTTTGTTGAGTTTGCTCCCACTACTATTGATGAGAAGAAATCTGCTTATGTGAAGAGTAATAAAATTTTTATGCTTCTGGGATCATGAAAAGAATGCTTTATGTGATAGCTATATTATTGAATTCATTCATGATGCTACTAAAAATTATTATGAGAGAGGAACATATGCTTGTAGGTATTGCACTAATATCAAGTTTCCTCTCTATGTGTTGAAAGTTTTGGAGTCATACTTGTTTTGCCTTCCTATACTAGTTGATTCTTGCTCCCATAATTTGTTTGCTCACAAAATCCCTATGCATAAAAAGTGGGTTAGACTTAAATATGCTAGTCATATGCTACATGATGCTCCCATTATGTTTCAATTCTTTACTTTTATGTGAGCATCATTGAAATCATCATGCCTAGCTAAAAAGGTATTAAAGAAAAGTGCTTGTTGGGAGACAACCCAACATTTACCCCTACTGTTTTTGTGTGTTTACATGATTAATCTAATGTAGTAATCATGTTTTATAGCTTTTGTTTCAATAATGTGCCAAGTAAAGCCTTTGAAATAGTGTGGATGATAGTTGACTTGATTCTGTGCAAAAATAAAAACTTTTGCTTCCAATAACAGAATTGTTTAAATTCATTGGAACTTGATAAAATTCTGATTTTTAACAGATTATTGATATACAAATTTCCTACTTTCCCCTAATTTTTAAGAATTTTTGGATTAACATAAGTATGGTCATTGTCCAGATCATTTCAGACTGTTCTGTTTTTGACAGATCATGTTTTCAATGCATAGTTTGTTTGTTTTCTAGTTTCTATGGCTTATATTGCTCAATATAAATTCTGTAAATGATAAGGTACAGTAGGCATTATGTGAGAACAATTATGAATCTTGTCTTTGATAGTACCAAAGTGAATGGTTTATTCTTTATCATACTAACCTATCTGACGAAGTTCCGTTAAATTTTGTGTGATTTAAGTTTTCAAGTTTTGGGTGAGATATCGATATGAGGAGAATAAGGAGTGGCAAGACCCGCTCGTGAACGGACGTGTGGCGGAGTAGGTTCCTCGGCTTCCACGCGGGTTTAATGGAGGCGTTTGAATGCAGCGAGGAGACGTGTTCAGCAGGGCATGCAGCAGGCGGCACTTTCGGCCGGCGCGCCCCTTCAATGGCGGAGGCAGTGAGAGGTCCGTCCGCTCTGAGCCGTCTTTAATGTGGACCGACGCGCTCTACAGCGGCATATGAATACAGGCAGCTGGCCTCAAATGGGAATGCACGCGGATGGGGGAGAAGGGGTTTGGATGGGTCAGGACGGTCAGAAACGGACGTGACAGCGATCCAGAGTCCCACAAACCTCCCCGCGTTTGTCTTCGATTTGTAAAAGAAAACATGTCCGAACTACGCCTCGAACCGATACAGGTCCGCGTTAGATGATTTCCGTGGTCCAGACAACACCGTCCGAACTGTTGCAGAAGGTTTGAGACTCCGCGTCGAAGATGGCCTTATGTACTTATGTAGTTGATAAAACATGCACTCGAAAATTGTGCTACTCCAAAGCGTATCGTGGACAGTTCCGCAGTGGCGATGCTAGCTGAGCAGCGCTGCTGTTCTTTGTGCCATCTCTCCCTGTGTGCCTGCTCTTTTGCTTTTCAGAATTGTCGACGTGCTACGGCGGATCCTGTTGACCGGTTTAGGGCCTCATTAGGCCCTGTACAATGAAGGTGCCTCCACAGGTGCTTCAGGAAAAAAAAACCGGGTTTTTTGCTCATGGGCGCTTGACCAGGTGCTTCAGAGAGGCAACGGAAGCCAAAGTTTGCTTCCGCTTGGCACCGATGCTCCAGTCTTTTGATGGTATAAAAAACATATTCCCTCTCCTTAATCACATGTACTGATCCAGCCTAAGCACTTGTACGAGGCACTGCCCATTGTAGGTACCATTTTTTTTCTAGGAAGCAAGTAGACTCTCTCTCTCTTTAAGCACCTGTACATAGCATTTCCCATTGTACAAGGCCTTATCGTTTACTTCAGAACTGGTAAAGAACAATGTTCGATATTCGGTGCTCCGTTCACTTTTATTTCAAATTTTTTTTGCGGGTACCGTTCACTTTTATTTGGGCCGTATACCATGTTGGCATACCCCTTCGGGTGCTTCAAATCGGTTTCACTCCACCAAATCTGGGTACAGCTGCATCTTGAAGAATGAGAAAATTTGATGAGAAATGGGTATTTTGATGATGTGGGAAAAAACGAAAGAGTATCCACTTACTAATGGTAACCGTGGGCAATTTCTCGACAACTCCACAAGCACTCTTTGAACTACGGTTTTTAAGACCCCTGTTGGAGATCTTCACTAAAAACATGGAGTTGTATCCCAGATTGTAGGGTTTTTTTTTTGAAATAGAACATCGTGGAGCTATACTGTTTGATTTGGGGTTTTATAGCAGAACTAAATTTTAAGGAACGGAGCAGCCCTGAGAGTCCTGCCCGGGTGTTCGGTTTTTTCTAGTTTGTTCAGTTCGGTCTTCCAAAAATTCAGTCTTTCACGACTGAAGACCGAATTAATTTTAGTCTTTTTGGTTCTTTACTATTCGTTTTTTAGGACAAGTAATTGTTGAGACTGAAATCCTTCCAAGGCATGGAGTCATCAGGAGGTGGAGCGCTGCCGGTGGATGGCGGTGTCATGGGCAAAGGAGCGACGCGCGTGGGGTCAGGTTAGCAGAGCGATGCACGGTGGTTAGCGGTGCGAAACGATGGTCTTCACCGGTTAGCGCACTGAATCGGGGCGGCGGTCGTCACCGGTCAGGTCGCTCGACGGTGCGGCGACCATCATGGGGCCTCGGCCCTAGAGGCGGCTAGGTTTTTTTCATCGGCGGAGAACGGGAGGACTGGTTGGTTCGTGATTCATGTCTCGCTCGTGACGGTGACTCCGCGAGGACGCGCGAGAGCTATATCTCGCCTTAAGCGAAACCGAAGGAGCTCTCGCTGAAGGGTCTGAGCATACGGGTCGGCCTATTAGCATAGGTTCGGTCACTTCGCTCGCTACCACTTGTTGTAGGTTCGCTCGCTAAAGGTTTTCTTTATTTTTTTTTCTTATTTTCTCATTTTCTTTTGTTTTTTCTTCTGTTCTTTTTCTCTTTTCACCGGTTTTCTCATCTTTCTTTGTTATAACTTCATTTTCACTGGTTTTCTTTGTTTCTTTCTTGGTTTTCATAGACTTTTGTTTTCTTCCCTCTTTTCTTCGTTTTAAAATGGTTTTCTTTGTTTCTTTCCTGCTTTTTTGCTTTCTCTGTTTCTTTTTCTTTATTTATTTCTTCGGTTTCTATTTTTTTATTCTCGGTTTTCACTAGATTTTTTTGTTCTTTCTATTTCTTCTGTTTGCTCCCTTTTTTTAGTTTTTTCTATGTTTTCTACGGGTTTTTTTTTCAATATACTTCTGTTTTATGTTTCTTATTTCTTTTTTTTTCTTTCATGGTTTTTATCCGTTCTTTTATATTCCTTTCTTTTTAGTCGGTTTTATGTTTATTTCTTATAGTTTTCAAAGTTTTTTTTATTTTTCTTTGTTTTTTGTGGTTTTCAGTATTTTTCCAATCGTTTTTCATTGGTTCTTCCATTTTTTTTCATTTTCTTTGGTTTCTTTTTCTGTTTTCTTCGTTTCTTTTGGTCTTCATTCTTCAGTTCTTGTATATCCCAACAGCGTTTTTCTAATACATGGTCAACATTTTTTCTATACATATTTTTTTAAAAAAAATCAAATGTTGGATTAACAATTCGAATACAAGATTAATGTTTTTTAATACATGGTCAACCATTTTTTCTATACACACTTTTAATTTTTTTTTCAAATGCTTGATTAACATTTTCAATGCACGTGGCCAACATTTTTTCTAAACATATTTTTAAAAAATTCTTGATTAACATTTTTAAAATACTTGTTCAACATTTTTTTCAAATTATCGATTAACATTTTATATGCGTGATCAAATTTTTCCATCAAATTTTAATATATGGTCAACATTTTTTATACACATTTAACATTTTCGAATGTTTGATTAACATTTTTTCAAATACTTGTTCAAAATTTTAAATTCTTGATTAAATTTTTTGTATACATAATAAAAAAATTCATCATTTTTTAATACACGATCAACATGTTTCCATACATATTTAATATTTTCCAAGTGCTTGATAACATTTTTTGAACACTTGTTCAAATGCTTGATTAACATTTTAAAATACATTATCAAATTTTATACATATTTATTTATTGTATGCATTTTTCTTATATGTGATAAAGAAAATATACACATCTAAAAAAATTCGAATTCTTGGTCAACATTTTCGAATATTTGATGTAGAGTGATTTTTGTAGTATTTATTTATAATATTTGTAAGTGTAAAAAAAGTAAAAATAGAAAGAAAAAAAACTGGAAAAAGAATATAAAAAACAAGGTTGTGGTCTCCAACGCACGTGGGACGGCCTATCTGGCGCTGCCCTACTGCGAGGGTTCCCTTCAACTTGCTATAAGCGAGACATAGGGGAGCTATATGCGTGTCTGTCTCTCGTGAGTACGGCTGGGCTGCTGCCCATTTTGGTCCTTGGCTAAATTGAACATGGCCTATGATCTGGACCCTGATATTGCTGTGCGTGTGGGCTTTTAAATCAGTCTACATGTGCTGCTTACCGAGAGCAACTAGTTAACGAGCGCTTTTTCGGAAGTCTCGCAACGATCAACGCCATTTGGTGCGCTTTCAGCCATTTGCGATGTGTCGCGCTCTGGTCGTTCCTTTCGGATTTTTTTCACACGTGTTTTCGGCTTTTTAAACGGGTTTTTTGGTTTTTTGACGTTTTGGTTTTTCACCGGTCTTCCTTAGCTTTTCGATAAAAAAATTTGCGCGAAAAAACATGTTTTTCTTTTTTTCCTTTCGCGAGAGTCACGTTTTGCTTTCGCGAGTCACAGTTTTGCTTTCGCGAGAGTCACGGCCACGCCTCTCGAAAACGGAAAAAACTTGTTTTCTATTTTTTTTCCCTTTCGCGAGAGTCCTGATTTTGCTTCTGCGTGAGGCACGAGTGTGCTTTCGCAGAGTCACGGCCGTGTCTCTCGGAAACGGAAAAAACATGTTTTCTGTTTTTTTTTTCGCGAGAGTCACGGTTTTGCTTCCGCAAAAGGCACGGGCGTGCTTTAGCGAGAGTCACGGTCGTGCCTCTTCAAAACGGAAAAACGTGTTTTCTGTTTTTTTCTTTCGCGAGAGTCACGGTTTTGCTTCCACGAGAGGCACGGTTGTGCTTTCGCGCGAGAGTCACAGTCGTGCCTCTCGAAAACGAAAAAAAACATGTTTTCTGTTTCTTTTCCTTTTAGGAGAGTCACGGTTTTGCTTCTGCGTGAAGCACGGTTGTGCTTTCGCGAGAGTCACACGTTTTTTTTTCCTTTCGTGAAAGGCATGGTTGTGATTTCGTGAGAGGCACGGGCATGCCTCTTTCGTAAAGGGAAAAAAACCCGTGCTCCCGGTTCGGTTTTTTCGTCCAGTTTTTTCGTGAAAAAAAAGTTCATCAAAACCTATCAACATGGTATCTAATTTTGAAGATCTCTACGCGAGAAATCCAACGGTGAAAGCGGTTCGAGATTTGGACGCACGATTTGAAAAATAAAACATTTTGAATAAACGGATCTACAAAAAAGGGATAACTCCCCGTGGCATGCTGCATGTGCGCCACTTGTCGCAACCAGAGAAGTTGGAGTGATCTTTGCAACGAGCACTCCTCAACTAGTGATTTCTCTGTTTAGTCCTGCACAAGAGAGGACCAAATTGACCCAAAATCGCTAATCGAGGAGTACTGCTTTCAAAGATCACTCTCATTATTTCAGATTGTGAAAAGTGACATGCTGCATGTGCATCACTTGTCGCAACTTAAGAGTTTTCCTTTTTTTTAGATTCGTTTGTTCAAAATATTTTATCTCTCCGACCATGCGTTCAAATTTCAAATCGTTTTCGCCATTGAATTCCCGGCGTTGAGATCTGTAAAACTAGATCCCATGTTGATAGGTTTTGACAAAAAAAATCGCGAAAAAAGCCAGACATAAAAGCCTCTTGCGGAAGCAAATCTATGCCTCTCGCGGAAGAAAAAAAAAGAACGCATTTTTTTCCGTAAGAGGCACGATCGTGTCTCTTCGCAGAAGCAAAACTGTGCCTCTCACGGAAGAAAAAAACAAAGAAAATGCACCGTGTCTCTCACAAAAGAAAAAAAATGTGTTTTTTTTTTCGTTTTCGAGAGACACGGCCGTGCCTCTCGCGGAAGCAAAACCGTGCCTCTCACAAAAAAAAATGCATTCTTTCATTCAAATTTTGTTCTAAATTTTTAATTTTTGTTGAAAAGCTAAGAAAGACCGATGAAAAATCAAAAAGTAAAAAACCAAGAAAACCCATGTAAAAAGCTGAAAACGCGTGCAAAAATAAATAAATAAATATAATCTATAAGAAGTGCCCAGAGCACGACATGTGGAGGCAGCTGAGAGCGCGTCAAGTGGCGTGCTCTCAGGCCCCCCCCTCCCCCGCCCCACCCGGCATCTCAGATAGCGGCCCCCCCCCTGCCCCCCGATTCTTCTTTACATGTTTGGTCCGGATCTTTCTGGGTTTGGTTTTCTGCTTTTATGCCCGGGGTGACTGAGAGCCATTTCACACAGAGCTCACTTAGAGATTTCTATTATAGGCCAACCCATTTAGTTAGAGGGTGGTTCCTGACCGGTTATGGTTTGATCCTTTTGTTTTTGTTTTACTGGTTTTTGTTGGATTCTTTTTTTAAAATATATTCTTTAAAAATTGTTCTAGAAAGATGGCAAAAAAATTATTGTGTTTCCAAAACAAAATGTTTGGATTTTACGGGAAATTTCAAAAAGTGTTTGTGTTTTCCGAAAAAATGTGCAGAAATTTCCAAAATTGTTTCTGTTTTTCAAAATATTGGTATTAAAAATATTGAATTTTGGAAAAAATGACTCTAGACGGAGGCTATAGTGACCGTGACGCTATAGGGCCCTAGAGGGCGGCCGCCACAGTAAGTCAGCTAGCCAGTGTTTGGGTCGCTGCGGTGCGCACTAAATGGGTTGGCTCAGTCATGCCCTCCGTGTGCGTCGGCTCTCTATTTCACGCACAACGCCTCATATTAAGGCCTTATTTGTTTCAGTTTTGATCTGATTCGAATCACCTAGGGATTCTCTTTAGTAGCAAAGCTGATACATAGTTGTATAAGATCATGTTTGTTTCAGCTTTGATTGGATTTGAATCATCTGTAGATTCGCTTTAGTTGCGAATCAGCTTCGTCACCGAAATACACTTTGAGGTGCATCTACAAATTGCACTAAAAATGACCCAAATCCAGATGCAGCTTCATTGGCAAAGCTGATTTGAAATACTCCCTCCATTCCATAAGTGCGCCCGTATTTTTCGAGATATAACTTTGATCATAAATTTAACCAACATGGACGACTGCGGCGGGAGCATGACAGATACCTTTGAATTCACATTCGAAAGAAGTTTTCAAAAGTATAATTTTTTAGTAAAATGATTTATGTATTATTGGTCTAATTTATGGTCAAAATTGAATCTCAAAAAGCGTGTGCGCACTACATTATGGAATGGGGGGAGTAGCTGTTTTTTTAGATTTCAGATTCAGTTTCACTGACAAAGCTGGCTTCACTGGTAAAACTGATTCAAAATAACAGTTTATTTCAGATTTCAGATTCAGCTTCACTGAATCTGGTACGTGAAACTCAACAAACAGGGCCTAAGAGCTCCCATCTCAAACCTTGGGCTCTGCATTTCTGCTCTTCGGTAAAGTGCGAGCCCACTTCAGTACATCCGGATGGCCCATGTATGAAAGGCCATGGGCTCATTCCTCAGGTCCAGACACAGTATGGTTGGCCCTCCGTTTTGTGCCACTCTCTCTCAAAAAAAAAATGGCGAGGAATTCGCTCCCCCAGGTGGAGGATCCCGGCGGCGACGAAACTGCGGAAGCCCGATGTCCCTGGAACGGAAAGCACCTCGGCGGCGCGGAGCGGTAGCTCGGTCTCCCTCGCCGAAGGCGTTGTCTCCTCTGCTTCGCATCCCATTCCGTCCATGATCCATCCACGGACCACGGCTTCCTCTTCCTTAGGGTAGCAAATACTACCACCGTCTACCGCCTACGGGCTATCCAGGCGACGAGCTTACCAGTTACCACCAAGCACCAATGCAACGGACATTTCTGGTATTTTGCGTTTCTAATACATTCTCCTTTTTCTCCCGCGCGCAGCGCTGGCACTAAACCGATTTACGCATCCAGAATCCGTCTTATGCAGGTCTCCAATTCCAGTCACTTGCGGCCTCTGAAGGATGCAAAGTTTATATCATTATATGGATGCTCACTCAAGGTTACTAGTTTTGCTCCATTTTATCAGCAATTGCTATTGTCAACTTAGGACTGAACTGAACTGAACTATCTATCCCGCAAAAAAGAAAAAAAAAGACTGTACTGAACTATCTATGCCGTTTTGGCTCTTATATTATGGGACAGAGGGAGTAATAAATAAAAGACGCACTCGATTTAGCCTCTGCAGAATTAATGTTCAAACATCCATAGTTCTAAATTTATGACAATGCTCCAGGTAATATGCTTTCAGTAAGAGCTAATCTAAGCATGCTATCCAACTTAGGTTCACCATGAATAGGTGTTGGAGGGATTACTTACCTGACAAGTGCAAATATCACCAAAATTGGTGGAAAAAGGGTCGGGATGTCGATAACAGTTTCACGGGCATCTCTTGAACTGGCACTCTGGAGCAGTGAGGCTACCAATTTCTGGAGGGTGTCCTCAGTGTTGCCCCAAGCATTTTCAATGTGCAGCCCTAACATTGAAGTGCACACTTCTCCTCCCAGTAACATCAGTATCATCAAAACCCAGAGCTGCTGGCCAGAGAAGTCCTCCATCTCAAGTGTTGCCATGCTTGACACTGTCACTTTGGACACAGAGGTGAATGTCATATCCAAGTTCCTTGGAGTTAGGTTAATCAGCAGCACATGAATTAAATTAGCTGGATTATCAAAGGACTGCTTACCAGAAACAAGTAACCAGAGCTGAACTGAATTGATGCACTGAAGTTTGTGAGCATTTTTGTTCAGACATAAAAATGTTGGGCTTGGCAACTGGAAACTGTTCTCATGGTGTCTTCTGGGTTAAGTACTCTCCCTTGCATGCATTTCTCAACACGATCAAGTTCTGGAGCTCAATCTGTAAGAGTGGAGTAAGAAAAATATTCTCCCCTGCAAGCATTGTCTATAAGGGCCCGGTTCCAGGTATAATTGACTCATGGATTTGCATGTGCCGCTGTTATGGAAATTCCCAACCACTTTATGTCCTGGTTGAAGGAATTTTCCGCAATTATCATCCTTCATTCATCAGTTTTTGCATCTGAGGATATTGTTGATTTCATATAGCACTTTATCTTCACAAAGACACCTAATACTCCAGGTTAATTTTTTCAGTTATTATATGTCAATAATTTACACTGTTCTCACTTTCAGTTATTAATTTCATTTGATCCTGCAGAGTAACAGTTGCATTATTCTGGTTTAGACCAAAAATGTGTCCTACTTTTTCTAGGATTATTCATTAGTGTACTGTGAAGCTGAAATTTACCACCCTATAAATTTACTACTGCAAAATTGTGTCTACAGTCTTCTATAACGCTCCACAGAAGAGACACGGCTGCAATGATTGGAACAAATGCCGATTCTGAAGCTGGGTTGCAAAATTTGCATTCTCTTGATTATATTTGCAGTTGTAAGTGCAGGACCGGAGGTTGGGATAAATCGATGTAGTCAGTCCATCTAGCAGAAAGCATCAGACAAGACAAGACCGCAGTAGTTGAAATAAATGACCGGTTGTGGAGTTGGGTTGCGACATTTGCGTTATCTTAATTAATGTTTAGTTACTAGTGTGGGCTGGGATTTCTGGGATGATTTTGGTTGGACATTTTTACTATAACTCAACTTCATGTATCAGACTCCACTAGCTTCAGACATTTATCTTGATTATTATATAACGTATCCCCTGCTGTGTGAAGAAATGTTCAAGCGCACACAAGTGTAGTGGAACTTCCCTTATCCTCCTTTCCCTTCCTTTTATTACAACGGTCAACAGACACAATCTAGTTGCACATGCGTGTTACTTCTTATCTCTAAGGTAGCAACATAATGCTTTTCCATGAAGATTTATTTGTCTGTGCTACACTTGTAGTCCTAGTATTGCTTGCCTTCTGACGGGGACAACAATAAGGAGCAAATGCAAGAAGGTGGGCAAAGGCAAGAAGAGTGGTGCCATAGGGAAGACGTATGTACCTGCTTGGTCTTCGGTCTCTCGGCCCGTCCTCTTGGATTGGGTTGTCGTTGTGGTTTGGGGTACCCGATATCTTGTGTCGGGATCACTTTGCGTGGTGGTTGTGTTGGTGAATTGTTCGTCTGTGGTCTGTTTTATTGGTTTTCGCCCGGTTTCCCGTGAATTAACTGGCAATTCTTTTTTTCTTCTTAATTAATCGATGAGGCAAAACTTTTGCCTTTGTTTCAAAAAAAAAACACTTGTAGTCCTAGTTGAGTGCGGTTGGAAGTTCAGTCTGAGTAGGTTTACTAGTTAGGTTTGCTTATGCATATACAGGTTGTGAGTTTGAGATTGTAACGTGAAAATGAGTGGAGAAAAAGTAAAGAAAAAAGCACTCAACTATCGTGCAGGTGGGGATGTTCGTTCATGAGTTTTTTTATGTGATCGTTCCGTGGGAGAAACCCAAGAATATTTGCATTCTCTTGGTTATATTTTCAATTATCAGTGCAGGTGGGGGTGAATTTATGTATTTAGTTATTCACTTATTCTATCTGGCAGAAAGCGCCGCACGATACAAGACCGCATTAGTTGAAATAGATGACTGGTCGTGAAGTTGGGTTCCAGCATTTGCATTGTTTTGTTTAAATTCTTAGTGACTGCTGGGTTTTTTGGGCTGATATTTGTTGGACATTTTTACTAGAACATCGGTTTTTGTATCCTTTTTTTGGCACAATAGTTTTATGCATCAAGCTCCACTAGACTCAGCTATGTATCTTCGCTACTATATAACGTATCACATCCCCTGTTCTGTGAAGAAATGCAGACACACAAGTGTAGTGGAACTTATGTTGTCGCACAATCGACAATCTAAGCAACCTTTTTCTGTTATGTTCTTTCAGTGTCGCACAATCTAATTGCGCAGGCGTGCTACTTCTTTTTATCCCTGAGAAAAGTGTGTGGCGAGTGAGGCTGCGATAAGATAGTGTTATAGTGCTTTTCCATGAAGAATTATGGTGGCCTCAGGTACCTTTCTTGTCACAGAACATGACCTGACCACCACTTGATTGGAATTTCCCTGTACACACTAACATATGCTTATACTTTCAGATCTGTGGCATGCAGCAGGTTGTTGTAAGAAATGACTAGCAAACCATCTCTGTGTGTGAGGAGAATCAGGTTAATTAACCTGCCTTGATCCTTAATGATTTAAATTTGATTCACCTAATCTGAAACTCGCAGCACTTGCAGGTAAATTTCTACACCTATATACTATATATGACTACAGAAAGGTGGAAGGCAAGAAAAAGAAGAAGAGGAAACCATTCACCAAGAAGAGAGAAGTAGGCGCTGCATCTAGCTAAGCTTCCAGGCTCTGCCTCCTTTCATGCTGAACTTCTTGAGCCTCCCGAAGAGCATCACGAGAATGAGGACGAGCTTGCCGGAATCGCTCCACCTCCCGACGAAGCCGGTCCACCTGTCGGTGCACAGCTGGTCCGGGCTGATCTGCCTGCTGCAACTGTAGCCCATGGAGAATCCCACATTTCCATAAGCGCTGACAACTTCGACGACGATGCTGAGCAGGTTGAAGTTGAGGGGGTCTTCCTTGAGCTTCTCCCTCTCGGTGACGCAGATGGCGATGACGAAGATGGTGAGGTAGGAGAGCTGCGACAAGGCCGTGCTCTTGATCAGCCTGATACCCTGTGTCTCCTCGGCGTGATCCGTTGTGCCGGAGCTCCCCGCAAATGGAAACCACGTGGTGTATGAAGGCAGATACCTGAAGCAAGAGGAGGCAAGCAGAACGTGAGAAAACTGAGACGGATAGTGTCGATTCTCAGGATGACGTGCTGCAAGGACATTCTGGTGACCGGCAATATTCTCAGGAATTCAACGGCGCGGCACATATGCAGGTTCTGATTCTCTCGCAGCCTACATATGGTCTCAGTTTCTCATGGACCACTGCACTGACACTATCGGATCTTCATATATGCATGGAATCCGAATCTAGAGAACAGTTCCGATCCGATCAACCCGTCGATCGGCATTCCGATCATGAACCTGCGGCGATCGATGCTCGATCGTGGTTGGCAATTCGTAGAATGGACCATGGAACACGCAATTTCGTGGCTCCGCATGAACCGATGGGTAGCTGGTCCAGGATTTTGGTTTTGGGTGCTTAATTTGGCGGTAATTTCCTCGTGTTTTTCTTGCCTCTTCTTCCTGGCCAAGGTGCGGTCACAGCTGCGCGTGAGCTCGAATACTTTGGGCCTGTCCGTTCCGCGGGGAGGGAAAATTCCTCAGCCGCTTCGTTCAATTATTATTGAACGCCATTTCCTAGTTTCATTAGTTAAGGGCTAGCATTATGGACAAAAGGGCACCTGGAGCACTTATTAATAAATACTCTCTCCGTCCGGGTTTATTAGACGGTAGGCCCCTTCTTATTTTGGGTTAAAATTTGACCTAAAAAATTAACTAACAAAATGTAAATCATATGTCATAAAAATTATATTATTGGAAAGCTCTTTCAAATACAAATCCAACAGTATATTTTTTATAGCATATACTTTATATTTTAATAGTCTATACATGGTCAAAGTCTGGCCTAAAATATGAAGGTGACCAATAAAACTGGAAACTGGACGGAGGTAGTACTAATGCATAGTTAACGTGAATTCTACATCCCCATGGAGTACTTGGTACGGAGTATTCAGCGATGATCAGGGTATGACACTTGATGAGCAACATGCATGACAAATTATGCAGATTTACTAGTCTCATCGATCATTATACATTTATACTCTCCCCCTAACATACAGATTTATTCGCAAAAATAAAATAAAATTAACATACAATTTGAGTTTCTTGAAGAATGATTGCAAGTCTTGCAGCAATACCCATGGCTTTGGATACTAGCACTTCCTTCAATTAGTTTATTCTAGTATGAAAAAATACCACGGGAAAATATATATTGTGGTAAATCAAATGAAATTACTTTGGTGTGGCACATCTTAGTATATTTTTCTATAGACTTGGTCAAACTTAAGATATTTGACTTAAGGTAGATATCTATAATATTGCCCCAACCAAATAACAATATTCTCCATTCCAAAAACCAAAATCTCGAATATTTCCAGGGAAAAATGTATATATGATCTCCAAGTTTTTAATAAAATGGTACCATAAGTCGAAATGTTCAAAGTTTTACTATGTATATAACTATATATTCAAAATGCCACTTGTTTATTAAATGGGGGGCAGTGTAAGCTTAGCCTATAATTACATTTACCTTTGGCATGAAATTGTTAAAAATCTCTGCTAGGCTTAAAGTTGAGCACCGATAGCAAGTATTCGCAAAAAAAAAAGAGCACAGATAGCAATGACAAAGATGGTCAAGTAGGTTGACTATGAGATGAGCATGATTAGGCGTGTGTTTTTTTTTCTCTGCGAAAGAGCATGATTAGGTGTTTTTTTTCTCATCAAAAGCTTCGGAACGTGACATGAAATTTTAGGCAATCTGGGATGACATTTAGTTGAGAAGCACGGGAAAAATAAAATCTTAGTGCCACGTTCTAGATTCTTGTTGGCGTTCAACGTAGGGAACTCAGTGTTATGGGAAGAAAACAAACTACGTATACCATTTACCAGGTTAGTTTAACAGCATTCTCGTAAGCATCGACCCGCAGCTGGAGAAAGAGAGAGAGATCGAGCAGGACTCACATCATGAGCACGAAGAGCACGAGGATGGCCGGCGCGAGGGTGGAGATGTCGAGGGTCGACTCGCCGGCGTGGCGGGAGTTCACCGCCAGGAACACCGCGTTCGACACCTTCTCCCACGCGCTCATCCCCCGCAGCGCCCCGCTCCACTCCATGCCGCACAGCATCGCCACCTGCACGGCGAGGAACCCGGCCACCGTCGCCGCCAGCATCCCGCACCACCGCGCCGGGAGCAGGTGGGAGTACCCCGTCAGCTCCCTGCCCTGCTTCAAAGTCTCCTTGAGCTCCACGCGCCTGGTCGCCGCGGCGGCGGCGCGCACGCACGCGGCCAGCAGCGGCGCGAACAGCGTGTTCCCGACCAGCACCTGCGGCACGAGCAGCAGCTGCAGCCCGGTGTCCCGCTGGAACACTGCCATGTTCTCGTTCGTCGGCATGAACCCGCAGTTCGAGAACGTGGACACCGTCGTGAACACGGCGAAGGTCCACACGTTCAGGGCCTTGTCCCGCAGCGTCCGCCTCGCCGCCGGCGACGCGTGCAGGATGTACGCCGCGATGGCCCCGGCGCCGAGGACGTGCACCACAAGGAAGATGGCGAGGACGACGAAGAACAGCGACCGCACCACGTCGCGCCGCAGCCTCGTGTCAGGTGCGTGCTCCAACGACTTGCTCGTCACATCATCGGCGGTAGACGACGTTGGGTTATCGATGTCAGCGGCGGCGGCCGGCGGCATCTCAAGCTCGGCGACGTGGTGGATCTCCACGCGCCGGGATTTGTGTGCAGCCTGCTTCCTCAGCTTGGACCACTTGGACGCGAGGCCTACGAGGGATAGAAACACCTCGCCGCCGACGAGCATGAGGACGGTCAGGACGAGGAGCTGCCCGTTGGAGAACACCTCCATCTCGACGGTGGACATGCTGGACACCGTCGCGGCCGAGACGGCGGTGAAGAACAGGTCGATGCCGCGGGGCCGCCTCGTGCCGTCGCCGCCGGCGCGGAACCTGAGCTGCGCGAGGAGGAGGTACCCGAGCCAGGAGACGGCGAGGAAGTAGGCGACGTGGACGAGCAGCGAGCCGACGCGCGGCCAGAACCGCCCGGCGAGCGCGCGCCGCCACCGCGCCACGCGCTCCTTGACGGCGTGGTGCCGCGCGTATGAACTGGAGGGCGAGGACATTGCCTTGTCGACCGCGGCCGTCGAGCTGCGCGGCGTGTGGTGCAACAGCTCGCCGACCTTAGGAGGATTAGCTCCGGCCATGCTCGATCGTGTAGTGCTGTGTGTTTGTGTGTGTTGGGACTTGGAGATAGTGCATGCATGCAGAGGGCTGCGTACTGTCTGCGAGAGTTGAGGCGTACGACGCCTAGAAATATATAGCCACGAACGCGTCATGGGTAGTGTTTTTTACGATGCTTTGGTGATCAAGTGCATGCGACATGTGGCCAAATTATTTACCCCAAAGCTACAGAGTAGATGCAAGGAGAAGTGAGAGACAGATACCTAAAAGTACCGAAAATACTGCTAAAAATAGCACCCGTGCCGAAAAATATTAATACAGTAATGCCACCAGGCCCACACGCATGTAGGTGGAGTAACATGGTAGTGGTGCTACTCGCTTTGGGTCGGTGGCAATGCTAGTTTAGGAATGGTTGACCCAGATCTTCGTACTCTGACCATGAATCCATCATGTTCTTTTTTTTTTGCGAGTAATGTTCATATTAATTTGGAGTATAATTTAGTTCGCCAAGAACGTGTGATATCTATTCTGACAGAACTTTTGATTTCATTTGGCACCCGAACTCACAACATGAAGATTTTCTTTTTCGAACTGAGTTCTTGGTGGAAGAAGTATCTGCATGTTCGTATCGTGCGAGAAGGCAAGTGATGAATGTCTAGTGTAGGCGTACCAACTATCTTCTTCTACTTCACGGGACAACAAAATATATAGGAGTATCTCATAAAGGTTTGCAGATGTTTACATGGTATCACAAATATGTGTGAACTTGTTTCAAAATATGAGGCCACGCGTGATCTTATCATCTTTGTGTAGCTCGCATAAAAAATGAAACTCAAAATTTTAAATTTTAAAGTTTTCAAATAAAGGGCTACAGGAGCTCGAGCTCCATTAGGCAATTCCGTCGGATCACTTACAAGCACAGGAACAAAAAGAATCCAGTTCCCACGCCCCCCGTGTAGCCCACACCGGCAACGACGAGGGAACTCTAGATCCCACCGCCGCCTCCTCCACCTCCTTCCCGCACCACCTCGTTGCCATCGGGACCGGTGAAACCCGCGTCAGCTCTCATGAAGGTGGCGGCAGGTGATGACCCACAAGTATAAGGGATCAATTGTAGTCCTTTCGATAAGTAAGAGTGTCGAACCCAACAAGGAGCAGAAGAAAATGATAAGCGGTTTTCAGTAAGGTATTCTCTGCAAGTACTGAAAGTAGCGGTGATAGATAGTTTTGTAGCAAGATAATTCAGAACAAGTAACAAGTATCAATAATAACAAAGGTGCAATAAGGTGGATCAATCATTTTTATGGCAAAGGATAAGCCTGAAGGTCCTCTTATATAAAGCAAAGTGTTCGCGAGGACATATGGAAATTATCGTCTACTCACTTTCATCATGTTTAGTTGATTCGCGTTCGCTACTTTGATAATTTGATATGTGGGTGAACCGGTGCTAGGGTGTTATTCTTACTTGAACAAGAAACTCTCTTATGATTACCCCATCTCGCAAGCATCCACAACTACGAAAGAAGAATACAGATAAATCTAACCATAACATGAAACATATAGGTCCAAATCAACCGCTTATAGAATAACGCATAAATTAGGGTTTAAACTTTTGTCACTCTAACAACCCATCATTTACTTATTACTCCACAATGCCTTCCTTAGGCCCAAGTATGGTGAAGTTTCATGTAGTTGATGTTCACATGACACCGCTAAAGGAAACAACAACATACATATCATCAAAATATCAAACAAATACCAACATCACATGATTACTTATAACTAGACTTCTCCCATGTCCTCAAGAACAAAAGTAACTACTAACAAATCATATTCATGTTCAAGATCAGAGGTGTATTGAATATGCTTGAGGATCTGAGCATATAATCTTCCACCAAATAACCAACTAGCATCAACTATAAGATGTAAGCAACACTACTACCAACCCACATGTACCAGTCTGAGGTTTTGCGACAAAGATTGAATACAAGAGATGAACTAGGGTTTAAGATGAGATGGTTCTGATGAAGATGTTGATGAAGATTAGTCCTCCCATGATGAGAGGATCGTTGGTGATGTCAATGGCTTTGATTTCCCCCTGAAGAGCAAAAGTGCTCCTGCCCAGGTTCCGCCTCGAGACGGCGGCGCTTCGTCCCGAAAGTCTTCTTCTTATTTATTTTTCTAGGGCAAATGGCTTCATATAGCAGAAGATGATGGGGAATGCTACCTCTTGAGCACTGCGTTGGTTTTCCCCGAAGAGGAAGGGATGATGCAGCAAAGTAGCGTAAGTATTTCCCTTAGTTTTTGAGAACCAAGGTATCAATCCAGTAGGAGGCTACGCGCAAGTCCCTTGTACCTGCACAAAACAAATAAATCCTCGTAACCAATGCAAATAGGGGTTGTCAATCCCTATAAGGCCACTTACGAGAGTGAGATCTGATAGATATGATAAGATAATATTTTTGGTACTTTTATGATAAAGATGCAAAGTAAAATAAAGGCAAAGTAAATAGCAAAGGAAATAACTAAGTAGTAGGAGATTAATATGATGAAGATAGACCCGGGGGCCATAGGTTTCACTAGTGGCTTCTCTCGAGAGCATAAGTATTCTACGGTGGGTGAACAAATTACTGTTGAGCAATTGATAGAATTGAGCATAGTTATGAGAATATCTAGGTATGATCATGTATATAGGCATCACGTCCGAGACAAGTAGACCGACTCTTGCCTGCATCTACTACTATTACTCCACTCATTGACCGCTATCCAGCATGCATCTAGAGTATTAAGTTAAAAACAGAGTAACGCCTTAAGCAAGATGACATGATGTAGAGGGATAGACTCATGCAATATGAAGAAAACCCCATCTTGTTATCCTCGATGACAACAATACAATACGTGCCTTGCTGCCCCTACTGTCACTAGGAAAGGACACCGCAAGATTGAACCCAAAGCTAAGCACTTCTCCCATTGCAAGAAAGATCAATCTAGTAGGCCAAACCAAACTGATAATTCGAAGAGACTTGCAAAGATAACTAATCATACATAAAAGAATTCAGAGAAGATTCAAATATTATTCATAGATAGACTTGATCATAAGCCCACAATTCATCGGTCTCAACAAACACACCGCAAAAAGAAGATTACATCGAATAGTTCTCCACAAGAGAGGGGGAGAACATTGTATTGAGATCCAAAAAGAGAGAAGAAGCCATCTAGCTACTAACTATGGACCCGTAGGTCTGAGCTAAACTACTCACACTTCATCGGAGAGGCTATGGTGTTGATGTAGAAGCCCTCCATGATCGATGCCCCCTCCGGCGGAGCTCCGGAACAGGCCCCAAGATGGGATCTCGTGGATACAGAAAGTTGCGGCAGTGGAATTAGGTTTTTGGCTCCATATCTGATCGTTTGGGGGTACGTAGGGTATATATAGGAGGAAGGAGTACGTCGGTGGAGCACAGAGGGGCCCACGAGGGTGGAGGGCGCGCCCAGGGGGTGGGTGCGCCTCCCTGCCTCATGCTCTCCTCGTTGATCCCCTGACATGCACTCCAAGTCTCCTGTATTGCTTTCTTTCCAAAAATAACTTTTCTGAAGGTTTCATTCCATTTGGACTCCGTTTGATATTCCTTTTCTGCGAAACACTGAAACAAGGAAAAAACAGAAACTAGCACTAGGCTCTAGGTTAATAGGTTAGTCCCAAAAATCATATAAAATAGTATATAAATGCATATAAAACATCCAAGGGTGATAATATAATAGCATGGAACAATCAAAAATTATAGATACTTTGGAGACGTATCAGCATCCCCAAGCTTAATTCCTGCTCGTACTATAAAAACAGAATTTTTGATGTGGAATGCTACCTAACATATTTCTCTAAGTAATTCTTCTTTATTGTGGCAAGAATATTCAGATCCATAAGATTCAAGACAAAAGTTTAATATTGACATAGAAATAATAATACTTCAAGCATACTAAGTAAGCAATTATGTCTCTTCAAAATAACATGGCCAAAGAAAGTTATCCCTACAAAATCATATAGTCTGGCTATGCTCCATCTTCACCACACAACGTATTCAAATCATGCACAACCCCGATGACAAGCCAAGCAATTGTTTCATACTTTTGATGTTCTCAAACTTTTTCAATCTTCACGCAATACATGAGCGTGAGCCATGGACATAGCACTATAGGTGGAATAGAATGGTGGTTGTGGAGAAGACAAAAAGGAGAAGATAGTCTCACATCAACTAGGCGTATCAACGGGCTATGGAGATGCCCACCAATAGATATCAATGTGAGTGAGTAGGGATTGCCATGCAACGGATGCACTAGAGCTATAAGTATATGAAAGCTCAACAAAAGAAACTAAGTGGGTGTGCATCCAACTTGCTTGCTCACGAAGACCTAGGGCGTTTTGAGGAAGCCCATCATTGGAACATACAAGCCAAGTTCTATAATGAAAGATTCCCACTAGTATATGAAAGTGACAACATAGGAGACTCTCTATCATGAAGACCATGGTGCTACTTTGAAGCACAAGTGTGGTAAAAGGATAGTAGCATTGCCCCTTCTCTCTTTTTCTCTCATTTTTTGTATTTTTTGTATTTTTTTATTTGGGCCTTCTCTTTTTTTATGTCCTCTTTTCTCTTTTTTTTATTTTATTGGGCTTCTTTGGCCTCTTTTATTTATTTATTTTCGTCCGGAGTCTCATCTGACTTGTGGGGGAATCATAGTCTCCATCATCCTTCCTCACTGGGACAATGCTCTAATAATCATGATCATCACACTTTTATTTACTTACAACTCAAGAATTACAACTCGATATTTAGAACAGGATGTGACTCTATATGAATGCCTCCGGCGGTGTACCGGGATGTGCAATGACTCATGAGTGACATGTATGAAAGAATTATGAACGGTGGCTTTGCCACAAATACAATGTCAACTACATGATCATGCAAAGCAATATGACAATGATTGAGTGTGTCATAATAAACAGAACGGTGGAAAGTTGCATGGCAATATATCTCGGAATGGCTATGGAAATGCCATAATAGGTAGGTATGGTGGCTGTTTTGAGGAAGGTATATGGTGGGTTTATGGTACCGGCGAAAGTAGTGCGGTACTAGAGAGGCTAGCAATGGTGGAAGGGTGAGAGTGCGTATAATCCATGGACTCAACATTAGTCATAAAGAACTCACATACTTATTGCAAAAATCTATTAGTTATCGAAACAAAGTACTACGTGCATGCTCCTAGGGGGATAGATTGGTAGGAAAAGACCATCGCTCGTCCCCAACCGCCACTCATAAGGAAGACAATCAATAAATAAATCATGCTCCGACTTCATCACATAACGGTTCACCATACGTGCATGCTACGGGAATCACAAACTTTAACACAAGTATCTCTCAAATTCACAACTACTCACTAGCATGACTCTAATATTACCATCCCCATATCTCAAAACAATCATCAAGTATCAAACTTCTCATAGTATTCAATGCACTCTATATGAAAGTTTTTATTATATCCCTCTTGGATGCCCATCATATTAGGAGTAAATTCATAAACAAAGAAAATTACCATGATTTTTAGGACTCTCAAAATAATATAAGTGACGCATGAGAGTTCATCTATTTTTATAAAATAAAACCACCACCGTGCTCTAAAAGATATAAGTGAAGCACTAGAGCAAATGACAAACTACTCAGAAAGATATAAGTGAAGATCAAGGAGTAGTCGAATAATATGCAACTATGTGAAGACTCTCTAACATTTAATAATTTCAGATCTTGGTATTTTATTCAAACAGCAAGCAAAAAATGAAATAAAATGACACTCCAAGCAAAACACATATCATGTAGCGAATAAAAATATAGCTCCAAGTAAAGTTACCGATGAACGAAGATGAAAGAGGGGATGCCTTCCGGGGCATCCCCAAGCTTAGGCTCTTGGTTGTCCTTGAATATTACCTTGGGGTGCCTTGGGCATCCCCAATCTTAGGCTCTTGCCACTCCTTGTTCCATAATCCATCAAATCTTTACCCAAAACTTGAAAACTTCACAACACAAAACTTAACAGAAAACTCGTAAGCTCCGTTAGTATAAGAAAGAAAATCACCATCATAAGGTACTGATGTGAACTCATTCTAAATTTATATTGGTGTAATATCTACTGTATTCCAACTTATCTATGGTTCATACCCTCCGATACTACTCATAGATTCATCAAAGTAAGCAAACAACACATCAAAAACAGAATCTGTCAAAAACAGAACAATCTGTAGTAATCTGGATCAAACATATACTTCTGGAACTCATAAAATTCTAAAATAAATTGGTGGACCTTAGGAATTTATATATTAATCATATTCAAAAGTAATTAACTAAATAGCACTCTCCAAATAAAAATTGCAGCAGTTCTCGTGAGCGCTAAAATTTCTGTTTTTTACAGCATGATCAACAAGACTTTCCCCAAGTCTTCCCAACGGTTCTACTTGGCACAAACACTAATTAAAATATAAAACCACATCTAAACAGAGGCTAGATGAATTATTTATTACTAAACAGGAGCAAAAAGCAAGGAACAAAAATAAAGTTGGGTTGCCTCCCAACAAGCGCTATCGTTTAACGCCCCTATCTAGGCATGATGATTTCAATGATGCTCACATAAAAGATAAGAATTGTAACATAAAGAGGGCATCATGAAGAATATGACTTGCACATTTAAGCCTAACCCACTTCCTATGCATAGGGATTTTGTGAGCAAACAACTTGTGGGAACAAGAATCAACTTGCATAGGAAGGTAAAACAAGGATAACTTTAAAACTTTAAGCACATAGAGAGGAAACTTGATATTATCGCAATTCCTACAAGCATATATATTCCTACCTCATAATAATTTTCAGTAGCATCATGAATGAATTCAACAATATAACTAGAACCTAAAGCATTCTTTTCATGATCTACAAGCATGCAAAATTTACTACTCTCCACATAAGCAAAATTCTTCTCATCAATAGTAGTGGGAGCAAACTCAACGAAATAACTATCATGGGATTGAAAATTGAAATCAAGATGACAAGTTTCATTGTTATCATTATTCTTTAAAGCATACGTGTCATCACAATAATCATCATAGATAGGAGGCATGCTTTCATCATAATAAATTTGCTCATCAAAACTTGGGGGACAAAATATATCATCTTCATCAAACATAGCTTCCCCAAGCTTGTGGCTTTGCATATCATTAGCATCATGGATATTCAAGGAATTCATACTAACAACATTGCAATCATGCTCATCATTCAAATATTTAGAGCCAAACATTCTAATGCATTCTTCTTCTAGAACTTAAGCACAATTATTGGAATCCTTATTTTCATGATAGATATTAAAAAGATGAAGCATATGAGGTACCCTTAATTCCATTTTTGTAGTTTTATTTTACAAACTAAACTAGTGCTAAAACAAGAAACCAAAAGACTCGATTGCAAGATCTAAAGATATACCTTCAAGCACTCACCTCCCCGGCAACGGCGCTAGAAAAGAGCTTGATGTCTACTACACAACCTTCTTCTTGTAGACGTTGTTGGGCCTCCAAGTGCAGAGGTTTGTAGGACAGTAGCAAATTTCCCTCAAGTGGATTACCTAAGGTTTATCAATCCGTAGGAGGCATAGGATGAAGATGGTCTCTCTCAAGCAACCCTGCAACCAAATAACAAAGAGTCTCTTGTGTCCCCAACACACCCAATACAATGGTAAATTGTATAGGTGCACTAGTTCGGCGAAGAGAT